>NW_006408579.1:2618322-2688455 GCF_000296735.1 Chrysochloris asiatica
GGAATTAATTTACAAGTGAATAAATATGCAGACATGCAAGCTGAACAGCTACGGGTAGGTGAACTGTGATACAACTATTTATAGGTTTGGCATAGGATATTTCAGAGTCTTGGTGTGGTGTTGTAGTATCAGCAATGAAATGCCAACCAAGGTGGTGGTTCAAACCCATCAGTCGCTCCTTGGAAATCCATCAAGAGTCTCCATGAGTCAGAAATGACTTGATAGCATTTAACAACATGTGCTGTAAATATATCCATGTATATAGTAAAGCTAACAGGGGGCAAATTTATGAAAACTTCTTAGCCAAAACTAAATACCTGTGAGAATGAATCACTGGACTTGGAAATTTAGGACCAATCTCAGTGGACAGCTGAGTCAATTGGCATAACATAGTTCCCAAAGACAATGTTATAAACCAATGCAACTGGGTGTTAAAACTTAGCAAGTGGTCATCTAAGATGCAACTACTGGCCTCTCTCATTCAGAGGAATTAAAAGTGAAGAAAATCAACTTTGCAAAGAAACAATTAGTCCACAGGAAATTTTAAGCAACTGGGATTGAGATCCTGTAACATTTCTTGGAAGAACTATAACAGGAGATAAAGCATGGCTTTACCAGTATCATCCTGAAGGCAAAGCACAATCAATCACAGCAATGGTTACCAAGAGGCAGAAATAGTCCAGTCAAAACAAAAGCGGTCAAACCTAAAGGTCATGGAATGACCTTTTGGGGGTGCTCAAGGCATTTTGCTTGTTGACTTTCTGGAGGGGCAAAGAACGATAACATTTGCTTATTATGAGAATGTTTTTAAAACAGTTCTCCACAGCTTCACCAGAGTCCTCCACCATGACAATGCTCCTGCTCATTCCTCCATCAAACACGGCAATTTTGTGAGAGTTTCTATCTGAAGTCACTACAGTACTGAACTGGTTTCTTCTGACTTCTTTTATGTTTCTTTATCTTAAAAAAATCTTTACAGGGCACCCATTTTTCTTCATGTACCAATGCAAAAAAAAACCAAGTACACTTACATGGTCTTAAAAGTTAGCAAGTGGTAATCAAAGATGTAACTATTGGTCTCTCTAATCCAGAGGAAATAAAAGTGAATAAAATCAAAGACTGAAGGAAACAATTAGTCCAAAGCTATGTCACCTGTATTTTAAATACCAGCAGAGTCACCCACAGTAGAATTTCCAGACTAAGACAGACTAGGAAGAAGGAGAGGCCGACTACTTTGGAATATTCAGCCACTGGAAACCTTATGAGTAGCATTGAAAGACTGTCAGATACAGTGACAGAAGATGAAAACATTATGAAGAGCAGTGGAATGCACAGTGGCAGCAAAAATGTGCTCAAACTTAACTTAACAATTGTGAGGAAGGTGCGGGACCTGGTGGTGTTTCGCTCTGTTGTGCACAGGGTTGCTGTGAGTTGGAACTGACTCGACGGCACCTGACAACAGCAGTAGCAAAATTAACTGACCAAACCAACATGCTGGAAAGTGATGGGAGTGTGCTAGAAATCAGCAGGCCTCAAAATTTGGTCTGTGGACTAGTAGCATCAGCACCAACTGGAAATTTGTTAGAAGTTCAAATAGTTGAGTCCCATCCCACAATCTGCTGAATCAGAATCTTTGGGAATGGACCCTGAAATATGTGTTTTTAATGCTGCTCCAGTGAATCTGAGGCACGCGAAAAACTTAACATCAATATCAGAATCCAAAGATTATAGTCTTCAAGTCTGTTTATCTGTAGTCCAGTTGCCATAAGAGAAAACCCAATTGGTGAATGTTGTTCAACTTGTTCATGGGGGTGGCCATCAACCTTTTTTTGTTTTGCTGTGTTTTTAAACTAGTTGAGGGAGGAGTTGAAGACAATTCCCTTTCTTCATGATGCTGTGATATCAAATACAAAATGGAGAAAATGGGGCCTAATACATTCTTAAAGCCAACTGCAATTCCTAATACTAGAAACTTGGTACAGCTCAGCAGAATGCCAAATTTTATTATGTAGATCCAAAACTGGAACCTTTTTCAGAAGTAACATGATTTCTGAAAATCAGGAGACTAACTTCAAAGAGGTGTTCCTGTGGTTTGAATTGAGGGGAAAAGCCATACTGGCTCAGCATAGCACAGACAACCTTCTGAAGTGAAAAGTAGAGCAAGAAGAAAAGAATGTAAGGGTGTGTGTTGAGAAGCACTGGACATTGCTGCCCATGACAAAGTACAAAGTCTGGAGTTTTGTATTTCTCTGCAAATGTCACATCTTAGCTTCAAGATAACTCTTGTACCTTATGAACCTCTGCCAACTCATGTTCCAGCCTTGCTGTCCTCTTTAGGAAACCAGTTTTGGTGGTTATGACTTTTGGTTTTAGAGGTCTGATTCGGGGTTGTGTCACAAAATCTGGGAGACATGACTCAAGTTCAACTAAACCTATAGGAAGAAAGCACATGTTTTTAGTATTTGATGTTTAAATTGAGCATTTTCAAAGTATATTGTTAATTTTAATAGCTGTTTTGAAAAATGGTTTCATTTAGAATTATGAAAAGGTATATCTCATAGCATAGAATGGAATGTCCTTGAAAAATACAGAAAATTTCAGTACAATTAGTTCATGGTTTTAAACTTGAATTATAAAATAAGAAATCTATCCTAAAGTAAAAATAGTGCCCTACAAGAGAAGTAATAAATATCCAACAGAAAATTAGTGATTTTATGAAATTCTACCACCAATCTATCTAAAGATGCCAGACAGAGCCACAAGTTTAGCAGTTGTGACCATTAACTCATGATCTTGGTCACGTGATGCTTAAACTTGTCAGCTGACATTTAAATACAGGCAGTTTCCAGGTATCAAATGAGATCAGTTCCCAAGTATGTCTTTTAAGTAGAATTTGTAGGTAAACCTACAGGTACATATGGTTCTTATTATGCCTTACTTCAGTGCAAAAAAAAAAAGGTTCAAAGCACAATGTGCAGCAAGTGGAGGCGATTGAGATGATGAATTTGTTGTTAGTAGGGGTTGGATCCATTGTTTTCTCCAACAGGATAATATATTTGCTAACATTTTAAAAACATTTCACAGTGAATTTTTTATCAATGCCCTTAAAAATGGATTTCTCATTTTAGATGTTCTTTAACTAGAATAAACTTACCTTACTTTTTAAAGTACGCCAAATTTTATTATGTAGATCCAAAACTGGAACCTTTTTCAGAAGTAATATGATTTCTGAAAATCAGGAGACTAACTTCTAAGAGGTGTTCTTAAAATATAATATTTTACTGGTAATATTATATTCATTTTAAAAAAATCCAAAATATGTTTTTTAAAAAATCACACAACACACAATCACCCAGAGAAAACTGTTGATATTTTAGTGAATTAACTTTCAGTACACATGGGGTAACCATGAGTAAGAATTAACTTGATGGCAACTTGTGCTGGTAGTTTTCCTAGGCATTTAAAAAATAATCGAAACTGTAATCTAAATACAATTTTCACAGTCTTTTCCCACTTAACACTATGTTTACGGTTAGGTGTCAACAATTTGGTACCGACTCATAGTGACCCTATGCACTACACAACAAAATACAACCCAGTCCTGGGCCAACCTCATAATCATTGCTATGCCTGAGCCAATTGCTATTGCCACTGTACCATCTCATTGAGTGTCTTCCTCTTTTTCTCTGACCCTCCACTTTACCAAACATAATATTCTTCTCCAGTGACTGGTCCCTCTTGACAATAATGTCTGAAGTATGAGAGGCAAAGTCTGACCATCCTGGCTTCCAAGGAGCACTCTAGCAGTACTTCTTCCAACACAGATCTATTTCTTCTTTTGGCAGTACATGGTACTTTCAATATTCTCCAATACCATAATTCAAATGTATCCATTCTTCTACAGTCTTCCTTATTCACTGTCCAACTTCTGCATGCATATGAGGTTACTGAAAATACCATGGCTTGGGTCAGATGCACATTAGTCTTCATACTGACATCTTGGCTCTTGAACACTTTAAAGCGGTCTTGTGCAGCAGATTTGCCTAATGCAATATAGTGTTTGATTTCTTGATTGCTGCTTATATGAGTGCTGATGGTTGATCAGAACGAAGTGAAGTCTTTGACAATTTCAATTTTTTCTCCATTTATCTTGATGCTATTTACTAGTCCAGGGGTGAAGATTTTTGTTACGTTGAGGTGTAACTCATACTGAAGGCTGTGGTCTTTGATGGTCATCAGTAAGTATTTTCAGTTCACTTCAATTTTAGCAAACAAGGTTGTATTATCTGCGTAACACAAGTTGTTAATGAGTCTTCCTCAAATCCTGATGCCACATTTTTCTTCATATAATCCAGTTTCTCAGATTATTCGCTCAGCATACAGATTGAATAAATATGGCAAAAGAATACAACCCCATCACACACCTTTCCTAATCTTAAAACATTCGGTGTTCCCCTGTTCTATTTGAACAACAGCCTCATGGTCTATGTACAAGTTCCTCATGAGCACAATTAAGTCTTCCAGAATTTTATTCTTCACAATGTCATCCATTGCTTGTCATGATCCACACAATTGAAAATTTTGCGTAGTCAATTAAGCACAGGCAAGCTTTTTTTTTTTTTATGGTATTCTCTGCTTTCAGCCAAGATCCATCCGACGTCAGCAATAGTATCCCTTGTTCTACATCCTTTTCTGAATCTGGCTTGAACCTCTGGAAGTTTTCTGTCAATGTCTGGTTGCAGACATTTTTGTATTATCTTTAGTAAGATGTTACGTACATGTGATATTAATGATATTATCTGATGATTTCCACATTCCGTTGGGTAACCTCTCTTTGAAATGGGCACAAACACAAATCTCTTCCATTCAGTTTGCCAGTTAAGCATCTTCCAAATTTCTTGGCATAAATGAGTGAGTGCCTTGAGTACCGCATCAGTTTGCCGAAAGATTTCTATTTGTACTCCCAGTGCCTTGTTCTTTGCCAATGACTTCAATGTATCATGAACTTCTTTCAGAATCATATGCTGCCTCTTAAAGTGGTTGATCTTCAACTACTTCTTTTTGGTACAGTGACTCTGTGTATTCCTTCCATCTTCTTTTGATGCTTTCTGCATCATTCAATAATTTGCCCATAAAATACTTCAATACCACGAGTCAAGGCTATTCCCTCAGCTTGAAAAATGCTGAGTGTGTTCTTCCTTTTTGGTTTTCTAACTCCAGGTCTTTGCACATTTTATTATAATATTTGATTTTGTCTTTTTGAGTTGACCTTTAAATTTTTCTGTTCAGCTATTCTACCTCCTAGCTTCTTCCACTTGCTTTAGTATCTCTACATTGGAGAAATCAGAGTTTCTTCCAATATTCATTTTGGTAGTTTCTTCTTTCTTGTCTTCGTAATGGCCTGTTGCTTTCTTCCTGTATGAAGTTTTTGATGTCATCCCACAACTTTTCTGTTCTCCGGTCGGTCTGTTGTTGTTGTCAGGTACCATGGAGTCGATACTAACTCATAGCAACCTTATGCACAGCAGAACGAAACACTGCCCAATCGTGGACCAACCTCACTATCCTTGCCACACTTGAGCTCATTGATGCTGCCACTTGGCCAATCTATCTCACTGGGGGACTTCCTCTTTTTCTCTGACCCTCCTACCAAACATGATATCCTTCTCCAGCAACTGCTCCCTCCTGATAATATGTCCAAAGTATGAGACACAAAATTTGGCCATCCTGGCCTCCAAGGAGCACTCTGGCTGCACTGCTTCCAACACATATATGTTGGTTCTTTTGGCAATCCATACCAAAGACTGTGTTCTTGGATCTTCATCAGTAAATATTTTAAGTCCTCTTCACTTTCAGCAAGCAAGGTTGTATCATCTGCATATCGCAGGTTGTTAATGAGTTTTCCTACAATCCTAATGCCACATTTTTCTTCATATAACCCAGCTTCTCAGATTATTTGCTCAGCATACAGGTTAAATAAGCATGGTGAAAGAATACAACCCTGCTGCACACCTTTCTTAATTTGAAACCATTCAGTGTTCCCAAGTTCTGTTTTAACAACTGCCTCTTGGTCCATGTACAGATTCCTTATGAGCACAATAAAGTGTCAGGAATACTCATCCTTCACAATGTTGTCCATAGCTTGTCATGATCTGCACAATAGAAAGCCTTTGCATAGTCAATAAAGCATAGGTAAACATCTTTCTGATATTCTCTGCTTTCAGCCAAGATCAATCAGACATCAGCAATGATATTCGGTCTGTAGCGTCTAATAAATCAAATCTTTTCTTCAGATGAGCTCTAAATTCAGGTGGGATATATTCAAGGTCATATTTGACTCTCATGGACTTGTTTTAATTTTCTTCTGATTCAGCATGAACTTGCATATGAGCAACTGATGGTCTGTTCCACATTCTACCCCTGGCCTTGTTTTGACTGATAATATGGAGCTTTTCCACTGTGTCTATCCACAGATCTAGTCCATTTGATTTCTGTGTATTCCATCTGGTGAGGTCCATGTGAATAGTCATGTTTTATGTGGTTTTAAAAAGGCATTTATAATGAAAAAGTCACTGGTCTCGCAAAATTCTATCATACAATTTCCAGCATCATTTCTATCACCAAGGCCATATTTTACAACTACTGATCCTTCCTCTTTGTTTCCAACCTTTGAATTCCAATCGCCAGTAATTATCAATAACATCTTGATCACATGTTTGATTAATTCCAGACTGAAGAAGTTGGTAGAGTTTCTCAATTTCATCATCACTGGGTTTAGTGGCTGGTGCATAAATTTGAATAATAGCTGTATTAACTGATCTTCCTTACAGGTATATGGGTATTATCTTATCACAGACAGCATTGTATTTCAAGGCAGATCTTAATATGTTCTTTTTGATGATGAATGCAATGCCATTCCTCTTCAATTTGTCATTTCTGGTACCATAAACCATGTGATTGTCAGATTCAAAATGGCCAATACTAGTCCATTTCAGCTCATTAATGCCTAGGATATCAATGTTTATGCGTTCCATTTCATTTTTTTACAATTTCCAAGTTTCCTAGATTCCTACATTCCACATTCTGATTATTAATGGTAGTTTACAGCAGTTTCTTTTCACTTCAAGCTGTGCCCCATAAGCAAATGAAGGTCCTGAGTGCTTCACTCCATTCATGCCATCACCAAGGTCAACTCTACTTTGAGGAGGCAGTCTTCCCCAGTCATATTTTGAGTACCTTCCAACCTGAGGGGCTCATTGTCCAGCACTATATCTGGCAATATTCTGGTGCTCTTCATCATGTTTCAGTATTCATTAATCTGGTGCTGACAGTGTTCCATTGCTATTCATAAGGTTTTCAGTAACTAAATATTAGAAAGTAGTCTGTCTCTCCTTCTTCCTAGTCTATCTTCATCTCGTCTGGAATCTCAGCTAAAACCTGTCCACCATAGGTGACCCTGCAGTATTTAAAATACCCATGGCATAGCTTCCAGAATCACAGCAACACACAAGCCACCACAGTATGACAAACTGACAGACGAGTGGTAGATTTAACAGTATAGTTTGTGAATATTTTACATGAATAAAAAGTTTGGTTTGTATTACTTTAATGGTTACAAAAACCGCCATCATAGCACATTACCCAACTGCTGAAAACTTACGATATTTCCTTTTTACCCACTATTAGCATTTATGTGGAAAGCTTTGTTCACATTTCAGATTTTATCTTCAGCATTTATGCCCAGAAATGGAATTTGCTGAGCCAAAATTCATGAAAGAAATATAAGAATCTTCATTTATAGTGTCAAACTGCATTCACAATGTATATTAATAAGGTATTGCATTAGGGATGTATGAGTTTGCTTCTTTCATCATACTCTTGAATGCTTTAGGTATTCTTATTTTTATTTATTACGTCAACTTTGGTAGGTTAAAAAGGGTATGTCATTTGTACTTCTTTTTTTATATCTTTGATTATTAGTAATAGTAAACATTTTTAAACGTTTGATGTTTTTAAGTGCCATATAGTTAGTGCCGACTCACAGCGACCCTGTATAGGGTTTCTGAGGAGCGGCTGGTGAGTTTGAGCTGCTGGTCTTGTGTTTCAAACCGACCTTGTGGTTGAGTGCTTATCCTACAGCAATAGACCAAGACTCCACAGTAGCTAATTAAATTTACTCCTTATTAATTCTTCTATAGTATATATGTTTATTTATTTGAGTCTTAATATTTTCTATTGGTTTGTATGAACTCATTACATTAATATTAATATTAAACCTATTGCTCTTTATTACAAACATTTTTTGTTTATTGTTTAGCTTTTCATCTAAATTTATTTTATTTTACGTAATTTTTCTAAGATAAAACATCTTATATTAAATATTTAATTATATAGGTTGCTTACCTTCATAGGTGTTGAGAAAGTGGTTTTTCACTACAAAGTTCTCTGAGTTGTTGTCCGGGAAGCGACCAAGGCGAGACAGAGGCCCATAGATCTGTGATGCATAATCAGAATAATCCTTGGTGATATTTCTTCTCTTCAACTTTTCTTCCATAATCTTTCCCTTTCCCACAAGTTTTCTGATGACTAAAACAAAACAAATCTCCATGACTATCTCAAAATATTGATCTAAATGATTCAGACATAGAATAGTAAACAATTCTAACTTTATTCCCAAAGGAACTACTGAAACGAATGAATTGTATGACTCACTGATACAACACTAAAAACAGAGGTCTGTCATCTCTGTGACCCGACTGTCACTAAATGGGTAGGAGTGACAGAAACCGAGTCAGCTAATACCCTCAATCAGTACTCATCAGAATCTTTATATAATTGCACCCCAAGCACAGGGCTATGAAGAAGCAATCAATGAAAATTTGTGAAATGAATGAAAGAAACTCAAGTAACAGAAAAAATTCCTGGTTAATGAAGAACTAGGAAAATTATTCTCCTAGAGGAGAATAACTTCAAGGGAGGTCTACAGGCTTTTCAATAATCTCTGTCCATCCTGACTAGCACCAGGATAAATCAGAATATGTCACAGCTTTTAGTTTTAAGAATTATTTGGCAGTCAGAGGAAAAGGTTCAACTTGAGGAATAGTAGTATTCTCACTGAAGGAGTCCTGCTTATTACCTTCAGTTGCTCCCTTTCTTCCAAATCCTCTTGTAGACCCACACACTCACAAAGGCTTTACATCATGCATTCTCAACAGTGCTGAAATCATACCTCAAGACTGCTACGTCATATCACAAGTAATGGTTTGTATGCCTGGTTCATTTTGATGTTTGATCCTTAGGGCTTTTGTTTGTGACTCAGCATTTTTAAATTTAATAAAAATAGTTTACGTTTCATTATTTATCTAATAGATTAGTTAATCTAGCATTAATTATGTCAAATGCTTAAAGAAAAAATGTAAACATACCTTGTTGTTGTTAGGTGCCATCAAGTTGGTACCTACTCATAGTGACCCTATGTAAACAGAATGAAACACTGCCCGATCCTGGGCCAACCACTCTATTTCTTGCCACGCTTCAGCTCATTGATGCTGCCACTTTGCCAATCCATCTCATTGGAGGTCTTCCTCTTTTCCTCTGACCCTCCCACCTTATCAAACATGATATCCTTCTCCAGCAACTGGTCCTTCCTGACAATATGTCCAACGTATGAGAGACAAAGTTTGGCCATCCTGGATCCCAAGGAGCACTCTGGCTGCACTTCTTCCAACACAGATATGTTGGTTCTTTTGGCAGCCCATGGCACTTTCAATATTCTCCTCCAACACCATAAATCAAAAGCATCAGTTCTTCTAAGGTCTTCCTTATTCACTGTCCAGCTTTTGCATGCATATGAGGTTATTGAAAATGCCATGGCTTGTGTCAGGCTCACCTTAGTCCTCATGCTGACATCTTTGCTCTTCAACACTTTAAAAAGGTCTGGTGCAGCAGATTTGCTGAATGCAATACGTCATTTGATTTCTTGATTGCTGCTTCCATGAGTGTTGATAGTTGATCCAAAAAGAATGAAGTTCTTGACAACTTCAATCTTTTCTCCGTTGATAAGAATGGTGTTTATTGGTCCAGTGGTGAGGATTTTTGTTTTCTTTGCATTGAGTTGCAATCCATACCAAAGGCAGAGCTCTTTGATCTTCATCAGTAAATATTTTAAGTCCTCTTCACTTTCAGCAAGCAAGGTTGTATCATCTGCATATCGCAGGTTGTTAATGAGTCTTCCTCCAATCCTGATGCCACATTTTTCTTCATAGAACCCAGCTTCTCGGATTATTTGCTCAGCATACAGGTTGAATAAGTATGGTGAAAGAATATAACCCTGTCACACACCTTTCTTAATTTTAAACCATTCAGTGTTCTCATGTTCTGTTCAAACAACTGCTTCTTGATCCAGATCCAGATTCCTCATGAGCACAATTAAGTGTTCTGTAATACTCATACTTCGCAATGTTGTCCATAGCTTGTCATGATCCACACAATCGAAAGCCTTTGTGTAGTCAATAAAGCACAGGTAAACATCTTTCTGATATTCTCTGCTTTCAGCCAAGATCCATCGGACATCAGCAATGATATCCCTCATTCCACAGCCTCTTCTGAATCTGGCTTGAACCTCTGGAAGTTCTCTGTCAATGTTTGATTGTAGCTGTTTCTGTATTACCTTTAGTAAAACTTGACTCGCATGGGATATCAAAGAGACTGTCCAATGATTTACACATGCCATTGGGTCACCTCTCTTTGAAATGGCCACAGATACAGATCTTTTCTAATCAGTTAGCTAGATAGTTGTCTTCCAAATTTCTTGGCAGAGATGAGTGAGTGCCTCCTGTGCCGCCTCACTTTCTTGAAAGATTTCAATTTTTATTCCATCAATTCCTGCTGCCTTGTTATTCGCCAATTCCTCCAATGAACCTTGGACTTCCTCCTTCAATACCATTGCCTCTTGATCATATGCTATCTACCTCTTGAAACAGTTGAACATCAATCATTTCCTTTTCGAACAGTGACTCTGTGTATTCTTTCCATCTTCTTTTAATGTTTTCGGCATCATTCAATAATTTTCCCAGAGAATCTTTCAATAACAAAAGTCAAGGCTTGAATTTTTTCTTCCATTCCCCCAGGTTGAGAAATGCTGAGCGTGTTCTTCCTTTTTGGTTTTCTGACTCCAGATCTCTGCATATTTCGTTGTAATGTTTGACTTTGTCTTCTCAAGCTGACCTTCAAAAATTTCTGTTCAGCTCTTGTACCTCCTCATTTCTTTCATTTGCTTTAGCATCTCTGTGCTTGAGATTTAGGTTCTTTTTCTCAATCAAGAAAAATCCAAACATTAAATTCACTAAAAAGAATTTTTAAGGAATTAATTTAATGTTTGTACTTGCTTTATTTCTTCTGGAAAAATGAAATTTAAAATTACTTTTAAAATGTGATTACATTGCTTTTACATATATACAAATCACTAATTTGGATATATAATTTGATAAATTATAATTTAGGAAAGTAAATAAATTCCATTAAGAGTCATTCAGATATATGGAGGGGATAAGAATCAATGTAATGAAACAAGCTATATGAATGGTTGAATGTGAAGCTGATGATGTGCCCTGTAAACTTTCACTCAATCCAAAATAAAAACATTTAATTAAAAAAAAAAAGTCATTCAGAACACTCAGTTGTAAAGTTAAATGTTAATATTCTAATATCTTTTATTTCAATTTTAACTGAAAACTTTTAGTTTATATTTAGTCATAATCTAGCATAGACTAAGAAAATAATAAACTTTACACTTCTCTCCATGTATAAAGCACAAGTATATATCCAGCACTTAAGCATATAGATAGTATGGCTATCGTCTTCTCTGTAGGATAAGTTATCAGATTGCTAACCACAAGGTCAGTGGTTCAAACCCACCAGTTCAAACCCTACACAGAGTCGTTATGAGTCAGAATTGACTCAATGGCACTTTAACAACAACGTATTATTACAATTTCATGTTTGAAGAAGTCAAGGGAAAAAAATGTCTAAAATGACTCCTTAGGGGAAATAATGAAAAAAGTAATTGAAAATTATTGTTTTCTATCAGGGCCTCAAAACATGCATATAGCTTGATGGACTGAACTGTTTACTCCCAAAACTAGTACTAGGTTTTGGAATCCTAGCCCCTATGCCTGTGAATGTTATCCTGTTTGGCATTATGGCTTTCTTTGCAATGTTAATGAGGCCATATCAGTGTAGGATATGTCCTAAACCTAATCATTTTTAAACTATAAAAAGAGTAGATTAGATGGGGGAAGACAAATGCCACATGAAGATTGTCAAGAACTGAGGAATGATGGAGCCACAGAAGCTGAAACAGATAAGGGTCTTTCCCCACAGCTGATAGGGTACCTTCCCCTACAGCTGGTGAGCTCTACTCCAGTTTCAAGCCTCCAGAACTGTAAGACAACATACTTATGTTCTTAAAAGTCACTCACTTGTGGTATTTGTTACAGCAGCACTAGGAGATTAAGACATATGAAGACTCCAGCATCTCCATACCCATGTACACAGATAACAGAAACAGCCACACACACCCAGATGTAGGTACACATGGACACGTTACGTTTATACACATATACCATAAAGTCAAAGGTTAACTACCTCTTAGGACATCACTTGATTTCTTAGTTAGGAATTTTTTGTTGTTGTTGTTCTATTTTTGAGTAATAATTCATCTCCTATCCTTTACCTACAATATAATACACTAGGTCCAAAAGAATTATAGCATAGTTAAATGAGATGTGGTTAAAGATCCAAAGAAAAGCCAACATTTAAATGTTCTTCACTGTTAATACTACACCATTACCTGATACATGTGTTCGTTGAATTTTTGCCACTTTTGCTTCTTTTGCTTTCTGAAGTTTAGACCATTGGGCATTCAAGTTCTTCATGTTCACTTCAGCTTGATTCTCTTCACGCTTCTTCAGCAGCTGTTTCAGGACTTCCAGACGAATGTCTTGCAGTCTTGAAAACATAATGAAAGATAGAGTATTTTAAACAGCATGTTCTACTACAGAGCAAGAGAATATCTGCCATAAACTGAACCTCTCTTTGGACTGGTAATCATGTATTTTAAAAAGACCCCTCTGGCAAAAGGGAAGCATATTAATTAGTGGGAGGAGGGCATTTCAGTGGTAAGTCTTCATATAAGGAATCTATAAGGGCATAGTTCTGAAGGGCAAGGAAGAGTGTGCCAAGCAGGTGAGTTTAAAAGACTCCCTAGGCTGATGAGCCTATATGAACAAGTTGTTTGTGTGGTTCTTCATCTTTTATACTTTGGACATATTGGCAGGAGGGACCAGTCTCTGGAGAAGGATATCATGTTTGGTAAGGTGGAGGGTCAGATAAAAAGAGGAAGACCCCCAATGAGATGGATTGGCCAAGTGGCAGCATCAATGGACTCAAGCATGGCAACAGTAGTAAGGTTGGCCCAGGATTAGGCAGTGTTTCGTTCTGCTGTGCATAAGGTCACTATGAGTCGGGACCGACTGCATGGCACCTAACAACAACAGGTTGACTGGTGGATTAAGTGCTGGGGGGGCGATAACTGTGTTAAGGAGTGAATATGGATAGTTAAATATAGTCGCTGGCACATAGTTGGTACTCATTCAACTGTTGTTTCCCTTGCCTTAGCCTTCAAGTTATTCTTCCAGGGCAGTCTTGCTCATATGGATCCAACCATGTAAAAATGACTCCAAAATCTTTATCTGCAACTGAGATCTTTTGGAACAGAATGAGTATTCTGGAATACTTACTTGTACTCATGAGGAAACTGTAAATAGACCAAGAGGCAGACAGAATAAAGGGACACTAAATGGTTTAAAATTAGGAAATGTGTATGCTAAGGTTGTATTTTTCACTACACTTAAAGAAGACTGTAGAAGTATCAGTACATTTGAATTATGGTGTTGGTGAAGAATATTGAAAGTACTACAGACTGCCAGAAGAATAAACAAATCTATCTTGGAAGAAGTGTAGACAGAACACTCCTTAGAAACCCACATGGCGAAACCTCGTCTTTCATACTTTGGACATGTTATCAGGAGGGACCAGTTCCTGGAGAAGGACATCATGCTCTTTAAAATACAGGATCAGCAAAAAAGAAGAAGACTTCCAACAAGATGGCTTGACACAGTGACAATAACAATGGGCTCAAATGTAACAACTGTTAGAATGGCACAAGCCTGGGCAGTGTTTTGTTCTCCTGTAGATAGGGTTACTATGAGTCAGAACTGATGCAAGAGCACCTAACAACAACAGCTTGAGTCTCCACTTGATCCTGACAGCCAGACATATACAAACACACACAGATAAACCACTCACTTTCTTTTCTCAGAAATATACTTCTTTTAGATCTTCTAATAAGACCTTCTCCAAAAACACTTCTTGCATTCACCCTAGCTTATGACTGTGTTATCTCTCTCTTAACTTGGTTTCCTTGCTTCTTGTCTCTCCTTTTTTAGTCTTATCTCCACATATCTATCAAGGCGTTCTTTCCTAAAATATAAATTTGAACATTTTACCCTTGCTCTAAAAATGTAGGCATTATTTTATCCACTCAATCATTTGTCATATATTTATCTAGTGTCCCCCACATGGCAGGCAAAGAACCAACAAAGATGAAGAAGACAAAATGCCTTCCCTCAGGAAGCACTGCTCTGTGGTGTGGACATATAAAAATATACAATACAAGGCCAGGCTAGAACAATGTAAAAACCTCTGTGGTAGGAGAGAACACCTATGTGTAGTAAGACCCACAGTGGAGGGACAGGGAAACTTACGGAAAGGTGGAAAAGGCTTCTTTAGAGGAGTTGGTGATTCGCCATTTTTTAGGACAAGCAAGGATTGAGAGTTGTCACATTGACAAGGAAGAAACAAGGAATTGACAGAAAGGGCAAATGTTGAACTTGAAAGGATTAGGTAAAGATAGAGCAAACATGTCACACTGTCAGAGCTTCTCAAGGACAGAACATTGGAAGGTTGGAGAGTAGTGAGTATGAAGAGGCAGGCACCATAGTCACCTATTTCTCTGGAGTTAGAATGCACAGATTCAACTCTCACATTCACCACTTACCTCAGTGTCAACTATAAAATGGAAATAAGAAGAGTATCCATGTCTAAGGTAATCTGCTTAAGAATCTTTACACTAGAGAGTAAGTTTCAGAGTCTCTTCTGACATTCATTTTGGGCTTTTCCTTACTTTTGTCTTCTTAATGAGCTTTTGTTTTCTTCCTGTATAATGTTCTTGATATCACCCCACACTCTTCTGGTCTTTGGTCTTTAGTGTCTAACATATCAAATCTGTTCTTCAGATGATCTCTAAATTCAGGTGGGATATGCTCAAGGTCATATTTTGACTCTTATGGACCTCCTTTAATTTTCTTCAGCTTCAGCCTGAACTTGCATGTGAGCAATTGATGGTCTGTTTCACATTCTGCCCCTGGTCTTGGTTTGGCTGATGATATGGAGCTCTAGTGACATCCTTTTCCACAGATATAGTCAAGTTGATTTCTGTGTATTCCACTTGGTGAGGTCCATGTGTATTGTTGTCTTTTATGTAGTTTAAAAAGTGGCATTTGCAATGAAGAATTCTTGGTCTTGCAAAATACTAGCATGTGATCTCCAGAATGATTTCTACCACCAATACCACATTTTACAACTACTGATCCTTCTTCTTTGTTAACAACCTTTGCATTCAAATCGCCAGTAATTATCAACACATCTTGATTGCATGTTTGGTCAGTTGCAGACTGAAGATGCTTGATCAAATTCTTCAGTGTCATCATCACTGGCTTTAGTGGTTGGTACATAAGTTTGAATAGCAGTTGTATTAATTGGTCTTCCATGTAGGCAGATGGGTATCAGAGACAGTGTTGCACATCAAAAGAGAGCTTGAAACATTCTTTTTGATGATGAATGCAACGCCATTCCTCTTCAGTATGTTATTCCTGATATAGTATACCATGTGATTATTAGATTCAAAATCATCAATATCTATCCATTTCAGCTCACTAATGTCTAGGATATCAAAGTTTACATGTTCCATTTCATTTTTGAGAACTTCCAATTATCCAAGGTTCATACTTCGTACATTCCATGCTCTGATTATTAATGGATGTTTACAACTGTTTCTTGTCATATTGAGTTGTGCCTCATCAGCAAATGAAGGCTTTACTCCATTTACATCATCACAGTCAACTATACTTTGAGGAGGCAGCAATTCCCCAGTTGTATTTTGAGTGCCTTCCAACCTGAGTGACTCATTTCCTGGCGCTATGTCTGAGAGTATTCTGGTGCTCTTCATCATGTTTCAATATTCAGTATTCTGGTGTTGACTGTGTTCCACTGCTATTCATACCATTCCATTGAATGGTTTAAAATCCGGAAAGGTGTGAGCCAGGGTTGTATTCTTTCGCCATACTTATTCAATCTGTATGCTGAGCAAATCATCTGGGAAGGTGGCTTATCTGAAGAAGAACATGACATCAGGATTGGAAAAAGAATCATTAACAACCTGTGATATGCAGATGATACAACCTTGCTTGTCAAAAGCAAAGAGGATTTAAAATACTTACTGATGAATCTCAAAGACCACGGTCTTTGGTATTGGTTGCACTTAAATGTAAAGAAAACAAAAAAATCTCCACAACTAGACCAATAAATAACAACCATATAAATGGAGAAAGGACTGAAGTTGTCAAAGACTTCGTTTTGCTCAGGTCAACCATCAACACTCATGGAAGCAGCAGGCAAGAAATCAAATGACGTATTGCATTAGGCAAATCTGCTGCACAAGATCTTTTTAAAGTGATCAAAGCAAAGATGTCAGGTTGAGGACTAAGGTGAGCCTAACCCAAACCTAACTCATGGTAAGGTGCGCCTAACCTATGGTATTTTCAATAGTCTCATATGCATGTGAAAGTTGGACAATGAATAAGGAAGACCATAGAAGAATTGATGCATTTGAATTATGATATTGGAAAAGAATATTAAAAGTACCATGGACAGCCTGAAGAACAAACAAATATGTGTTGGAAGAAGTACAGCCAGAATGCTCCTTAGAAACTCGGATGACCAAACCTCATCTCTCATACTTCAGACATATTATCAGGAAGGACCATTCCTTGGGAAGGCATCATGCTCGGTAAAGTGAAGGGTCAGTGAAAAAGAGGAAGGCCCCCAACAAGATGGATTGGCACAATGGCAGCAGTAATGGGCTCAAGTGCAGCAATGATTGTGATGTATAGGTCAGGGCAGTGTTTCATTCTGTTGTGAGTTGGTATTGACTTGATGGTCCCTAAGAACAACAACAACTAAGATAATTATGCCATTAAATACAGAGTGCTAGAACATCAGTTCTCCAATTTGAGCATGCATCAAAAAACTTAGTGAGTTTGTTACAACAAACTCTGATTCAGTAGTGAGATCTGAGAGTTTATGTTTCTAACAAGTTTCTAGCCAACACTGATGCTGCTGGTCTGGGGTCACACTTTGAGAACTAGGGTCAGAACATGGTCTGAGACACACCAATCACTCTGTACATCACACACTCTATAGGTATCATCATCATCATCATGGATTATGTCAGCTATTGGCTTTTTACTTCCACACCCAGCCAGAGGCTACCTCTGATCAGTAATTTTCTCAAATCTCCACCTACCTCACATACAACTAATTACCCTCTCACCTGAATTCCCCTAGTACTTTGTGTTTAAATAACACATCACCTGATCCATCCTACAAGACAGTGGTTTGTTGCTCTCTGTGGACAGTAAGGAGTTCTGTCAGGACAGTTTCCTATTCATCCCTGTTCTCCCAACCTATAGCACAGAACACAACACACAGGAGAAACTCAAAATATGTTCAGTAGAATTATCCTTAGTTTAATAAAAGTACTGATTTTCTCCAGTGATGTCCTCACTCTAACAAGATATATTATTACTATTCTTCATGTTCTTCTGAAAAGATATATCCATCTCTCCAAATTGCAGCAAAAACTTGCACATTCCTGTAGACAGGATTGGGTAGCTGACACCTACTTTGCTCTAAACATTGTTTTTTACTTTGCTGCCAAACCATCACATTGCTTGGATTCAGACTTACTCAGGTGTTGAAAAAAGATAGACATATTTTAAATTTAGAGACAAAGCAGAGTCTCTAACTCTCTCAGAAGTCTAATAATAAGCATAATGTCAGGGCCCTAGGTAGCACTGCAGCTAGCAATAACGTGCCTCAGCAGAGCCTGGGACAGAGGACAAACCTGACACGTTCCCTTGCTTTCTTTCTTGCTAGGGGTATCAGAATTTTGTGATTTTTGTCATGTATAAATACTCTTCCAGTGACAACCACATTATTGAAAATATCATCAGTTAAGATGATTAAAAATGCAGCCCAAGCACTTTAACAGATCGTTATTTATGGGCTGTGAGCTCATATCTCTATTTTTTTAGGACAGAATTTTTATTTCTTTAGCTATAAAAAAGAGATTAAATACATATTATGAAGCTTTGTTCCTTTCCCTTCCCTCCCTCACCTTTCTTTTTCTAGTTTTTTTCTCTCTTTTTTCTTTTTGTATTTTCATTGTGTTTATAGTGTCTTTTTTTTTGCTTCCATTCCTGTTTTATTTTATTTTGTTTATTTGGGGGGGGGCAGGGTATATACACAGAAACATTCAGGAATATATAATAATTTAAACAAATAACGGGCACATTCTGCAAGCCTGCCTCCTGGCTGCCAGCAACCAGTCCCTCTCTTTCCATAAGTTCAGAGTCCTCAGCTGCTCCCTCTCTCCATGTCCTCATCTCTGCCTCCATCTCTGGTGTCGCTGCTTCTCTGAATGGGGTCCCACACCCTACTTGTGCTCTTCTCTCTTGATGGTCCTAGGGTCCTCTGTTTCTGGACTGTAAGATTAACTAATCCCTCATTTTTGTTACAAAACGTCTACTTTTACAGTTGTGACCGTCACAATTAGTCGTGACAACAATTTCTCACTATTGAATCTTATCACCATCTATTTTCACCAGACCCATCTGGACAAGATGAAACCTATTCAGTGGGGATTCTATCTTCCCTCACACACTCTTTTTTTTTGTTTTTTTTTTAAGATTTTTATTGTGGATTGAGTGAAAGTTTACAGGGCACATCATCAGTTTCACATTCAACCATTCATATGACTTGTTTCATTACATTGATTATAATCCCCTCCATACATCATCAGTTAACAGTGTTTTCCTCTTTTGCTTTTTTTTTTGGGGGGGGGGGAGGGCTCACACACTCTTAAACTCAACTCCCTCTTGAAAACTTGCAAGCCAGTCACTTCATGCCTTTATCACCCCCTCATTTTAGGTAGCAAATGTCTAAGTTGCCCATCTTTATCTACCCTGTATACAGAGGGGATAGGATTGACACCTGATATGAAGACTCCTTCCCTCTCAGTTGGTATTTTGAGCTACTACATCCATAAGTATAGGTCAAGTTCATCAAATTGCAACAATTTACACTCGTTTCCTTTATTAAAATTAAAAAAAAAATTATTTTCTAGTTGAGTTCTGATTATCAGGCCATCGAAGCTAGGTCAGATGGGTACTATTTGCAACTTTGGGTATTCTTGTGCGTCTTTCCTCACTTCATATCAGCTGGACACTTCACTCTCAGCTCTAGCTCTCCATGACTATGTCCTTGTCCATGGGCTCAGGAGTCCCCAGGTCTCACCACACTTCAGACCCAACAGCCCTTCCTCTTCTCTCTATCTCCAGGTCAACGTGAGTCTATGGAACGTGGTTGAACTCAGCCCATTTCTTCATTGCTGCCTTTCCTCCTCTTCCACCCACCAGTAGACAAACATGGTCGCCAGAAAGCTTACATGCCTGCTCATGTGTTCCTTTTGAGTTTCAGTCTTGGAGGGGGGTTTGTCCTGAAGGAACTTGATTGTTTGCCTTGATGGCTCCCCGGCGAACAACTTGCTTGTTCTTGTCGTAGCCAATCATACTGCTATTTTTGTTTTGGATTTTCCTGCTGATCTTTCTTTGAAGATGTGTCTTCTCTTCTGCAAGCTATTTCAGGCTGGTCTGCTTGTCCTTTCTAGTGGGATGCCCTACCTCAGAAGGTTCTAGATGGGGCTCAGGATTCCACCTAAGGTCCCATACTCTGCAAAGGCTCCACAAGACGCCTATTTCACTTGGCAAGTTCTAGAACCCCTTTTAGGTATTTCAATCCTGGTGTGGCACTGTGGGTTAATGCGCCAGACTTCAAAGTCATTTGAACTGCAAGGTCGGTGGTTCAAGCTCACTAGATGCTCCTCAGAAACCTTATCCAGAGTCACTATGGATCGGAATCAACTCGACAGCACTTAACAACAACAACAATCAGTTATAGGTTACAAGCTTTTTGTAATCAAGTCTCCCGACATTTGTTTCTATCCCCTCAAGTGTCTATTTTACAACAGTAGGCAAGGGAAACAAATATCTCATAAATCAGTCAAGCATCTTAACATTACTTCCCCTCTTCAGATTATGCCTTGATCCCTGTATCACAGAGCCCTGTTGTTCCAAGGTTGAGAATACATCACTATTTACTTCCTTCCCATTTAGCCCATGCAAAGCTGCCTCAGGGTTCCACTATCTTCCATGTTCTTCCACCATCCTCCCACTTTGTTCTTCCACCCCCCTCCCCACTGAAGAATTTCACAATTTGCCTTGTAAATAGAAAATGCCCCATCAGCTTCCAAAAGAAGCCAAGGTGTCCTGACTGAATCCAGTGCCAGTGAGAATGAGAGATGGGATCAGCTAGGAGGTCTTGGGTGGGAAAAGAAGATGGTTAGGGCTAGGGAATGACCAGGAAGGGACAGTCTGAAAGATGTCTTGCAGAAATCAGTGGGATCTAGAGAGTGTAGAAGAGGGAAAATCAGAAAAAGATTCCCTCAAGGAACTGTTTAAATCTGGGTTCCCTGGTGAATGTCTTCTTCCCACACAGAAAGGACATTATACATTTTAATGTCAATGAAGAGAGAATTATAGAGAGTTCTTAGACTACCTCAGGAGTGTGATTACTCATGAAAGACCCTGAAATTCAATTTCCTAGTTCAAAAGATTGAGGATTGCTTTGAAACCCATACATTTGGAAAAGTAAGTGTGTTACACATAAAAAGTGTTACTGTGACTCCCATCAGTGCAAGAACAATTGTCTGGGGGACTACAAACCTACTTTTGAATTTCATTTTCTCTGAAGGCCCACTCCTTCCTCTCCATCGTATTCATCATCCTCCTCCTCTTCTCAAACTGGGTGGTGTCACTCAGAGGGGGAAGGGTGGCTTCCCATATGCGTTTCTCTCGAGCCCGTTCTATCATCTCCACTTCAGCTTGTCCTGCTGGGAGACCTCGACCTTGAGGATGAAGCAGTGAGAACACTTTAGAAACAAGTGCATAAATTCATGTACCTACTAGTATATAGTTTCCTTCCTTCTAGTTCCTGTCCTTTAAATTCAAAGGTTTTTATTCGGTGCCACTGGGTCAAAAACATAAATGGTGACTATGCATGTGGACCTTGCCTGAGGGAATTAAAGGGGTATGACAGGAGAAAATAATATAAAGAAACTTCCTCCAAATATGTCTCACATCTTGTGTTGTCTGTACTTTCCATTGATTCTTGCTAATAATGAAGACACAAACCATTTGAGTTACATCTATGTTGGAGTCCTAGTGTGGCACTGTAGGGTAAGCACCAGACTGCTAACTGCAAGGTTGGCGTTTCAAACCCACCATCTAATCCTGGGAAACCCTATACAGGGTCACTGTGAGTTGGAACCGACTTGAAGGTATTTAACAACAACAACAATGATACTTGAAAGTATTTGAAGAATATTAAGTGACCACCGCTATCGCTGTAAGAGTCATTGAGTCAGTTCTGATTCATGGCAACCCTGTGTAGGGTTTCCAAGGAGCAGTTGGTGGATTTGAACCACCAACCTTGTGGTTAGCAGTTCAGGGCTCATCCTATAGCACTATACCAGGACTCCTGAGACCACTGGAAGACCCTTTATTAGACAAATCTATATTATGCTATATAAATCAATATAGAAGTCCTGAGTTAGGAAAATATGATGAGGAGTAGGGAATCTGTTGGACAAAAATAAAAATCAGAGTTGTTTTTTTTTTTTTTTAACAGATAATTAAGAAAGTAATCATTAGCTGAGAATTCTCATATTTGCATTTTGTTTCATACAATGAATATGTAATTTAGGGCTATCCTTTAGCTCCAATTTTAAGAGCTAAAAAACATAAAGACCTCTTGAAGTGAAGATCTTTGGCTATGTCTCCTGATAAGTCCAGAGACACTGACTGTGATCCAACCACGCTCACGTGTCTAGTACCTTTCAATGTAGTCTTGATTGACTGCATCACCTTTCTGGGACCAAGAATGGAAAAGGGAAATGAAGGGCTATAATGGGTTTCCTATTTGGTCACAATATCCCAAGAAACACTATAATCCTCTGTATGTTACATTCTGTAATATTTATTCACTCCATCTTCCATTTTGCTAATTTGTTCTTTGACCACGTCTATTCTACTATTGAGACTATTTTATTTTTAAATTTATACTTTTCCTTTCTAATGATTTTAACTGGTTCTTTACCATAACATCTATTCTTGTTTTCATTATTGTCATCTCACCTTTTGTCTCTTTGAGGACATAAAAAGTACTTCTAAATTCTTTTCAAATTACTCCATTTGCTCTATTAAGGAATTTATTTTTCCATTCCTCTTATTGTTTTGTGGGCCACTTGTAGTATCTTCGGTGCTTTGTATTTCTTGGGTTGAGATCATTTATATATTTCTCTCAGAAGCACCCTGGACAGTACCACAGTGACATGGCACAAATGGCCTCACAGTTGCTTCCAAAGTCTAAATGGGTCTTTTCCCAGGATTGAGACTCATAAAAGCAGACTATGCTGCTATTTTTGCACCCTTAAGCCCAAGGAGTGGTCAAGTGGCAACTGTTGGCAGAAATGTGTGAACAAAAGAGATCAGAGTGATCACATGCATGCATGCATGCCAGGCCCCTCACACTGTGGAACACAGACAGAGATGAGAAGAGTAATGGATAGATGTGCGGAGAGCAGAAAGGGATGGTTTCAACATATTTTTATCCAGCTTCTGATTTAAAGCATGGGTATCAAGAATACAGAATCTGATTTGTACAGTGAGTCAGGAAAAAAGAATCAGAATTGGAGTCCAGATATAAACTTCTTCATTATCTGTAACACAGACTTAATCACAGCTCTCTGTTAGAGTGAGGAAATAAAAGTCATCTAATTTACAGTGAACCAGCTACCTCCAGGTTCTTGGATGAGCAGCTTGAACCACAAGATTGGTGGTTTAAGTTCACCAGCCGCTCCTCAGAATCTTTGAGTTGGAACTGACTGGCTGGCACTTAACAACAACAACAAATCATGGTTTAGTTTGGTATCTATCGTATACATCATTGGAGCCCTAATACCTTGGTAGGAATTCAGATTTGAACAAATGAACCACCAGAGTGGGATAGGACTGTAGTTAAGATAACTATATCCACGGTCAGACTTTTTAATTCAAGGCAATAATATTTACTCTATCCAGGGGTGAAATAAAATATAACATTTTTTTATTTTTCTCATCAAAAATATTCCAGTCAAATAAATTTATTTGGAGAAGATGATAGTGTTTTGTTGTTGTTGTTGTTATGTGCCGTTGAGTCGGTTCCGACCCATAGCGACCCTGTATAGGGTTTCCGAGGAGCGGCTGGTGAGCTTAAACCACTGACCTTGTGGTTCAAACTGACTTTGCAGCCCAGTGCCACACCAGGACTCCCATAGGAGTGTTAGGTATGTTGAATATTACAATGAATGACCTGAATCACTTTCAACCCAATTAACATTCTACTGTGTTGTTAGGAGTCATCAAGTTGGTGCTGAGCCATAGCGACCCTGTATAGGGTTTCTGAGGCTGTATATCTTTGTGAGAACATCTTTCTCCTATGGATCAGATGACGGTTTTGAACTGCCGACCTGTGGTTAGCAGTCCAGTGCTTAACCTACAGCACCACCAGTGCTCTTGTTGTTGTGACGTGCCGTCGAGTTGGTTCTGACCTATAGCAGCCCTATATAGGGTTTCCAAGGAGCAGCTGGTGAGCTTGAACTGCTGACCTTGCAGTTCAAATGGCTTTGCAGTCTGGCGCATTAACCCACAACGCCACACCAGTGCTTTAGTGCCAGTAAAATTAAAAAGAAAGTAAAATTTTGTTCTGGTACTGCTGCTTGTTAAGAAAATTAACCTTTTAAGCCAACTCTTAGATTCATTCTCAATAGGTATCATACAATTAATAAGGGAGAATACCTGAGAAATCTTACATATTATATTATTCTGTATTAATTCTAGGATATGATATCTATTGAAAATGCCTTTTATTCTATATTTTTGCATTTCTTCAGAATATATAATGAGTCAATTCTGGCATTAAAATTTTCAACGTGAACTGTAAAATTAAGATTTTCAAAATCTGCTATCTTGAATATTCCAAAATAGTGCTAGGTGGGCGAAAAGAGATAATACCATGGAATATTAAAATTGATTAAACTACCAAAAACCCAGCTTTCAGAATTTAGCTATTAATCTCTTGTCTACTGAGACCTGCAAAAACCTAGAGTACATATGGAACAAAGTTAAAGGCAACATAAATAAACCTTTGCCAGAAAGCTGGTGTCAGGTCATCTTTGCTGACTTATCTTACCCCTACCCGTCAATTGTTCTGATCCTGTAAGACTGCTTTGTTACAACAAAGCCTTACTAAATGGAAAGATAAAGCTGAAAGGTGCATGCCCTCTTATTTCCACCCACTGCTGGATGCACACAGAAGGCTAAAATGCCATTTATAAACAACCAGGTGAGAGCTATTAGGCAAAATAACCTTTGTTGGTTATAAGGTGTTAGTACTTGAAGTAAATACAGTGGCAGTGGCTCCACTGAAAATAAGCTATTATTTAAAACTTGAGAAGTTTAAAAGTTAGGTAGTTGATCTGATATAAAGTATGCTCAGAGAGGCACAGGGTACTGGCTCAACCTTGGGAAGCAGGGGCCCTGGATTCTGTGCTAGCTCTGTGGCTAACTATGTGACGCTTGATAAGCCTCAGTACCTAACTCAGTACAGTGAACAGAAAAGGACTGAATCTTCATATACCACCAGAAGCCAACAGTTGTATTCCAGTTGACGAAAGCTAGAATATAAAAACATTTCATTGAAAACCACATGCTTTCCTTTCATTTCCTTCTATTTGACTTTCTAAATGTCAAATCTGACATTTCTTTTCCGTGCTTCTCCAGGTCCTTACAGATAACTTAGACACTGGATACTCAATGAGCTTGTTGTTTAATCAAGTCAGTAAGTTAATAGGCTGTATTCTACTAAATCCACACTCAGACAAATTCTTGAACAAAGAGTCCAACATAAAGAAGGATTAAAAATATTTCTAATTTTATTTTAAAACCTTTAACAATCAAAAGCAATTATATGTATGTAACATCCCTATAAAAAAGTATCTTACCTTAAAAAAAAAAAAAGATTAGCAGAGTGTAGCATAATGGATGGTGAAGTTTGAACACATGACTTTTCTTTCAAAACACTTTATTCTCTACAACTCATAAAGTACTATTAGCACAGAATTGTGAGAATTGAATGCAAGATATATCTATGATAACAAGCCAACTTCATATGATATTTTCAAGATTCAAATGAAATAAGGTAGGTAAGACGGTTTTTATAATCAGTAATATATTTTTGCAAAGTAAGATATTATGTATGAATGTATGTTCAATATTATACCATCAAAATTTTTTGATGTGGAAAGAAGGAATATAGGTTGCTGAATGAAAAGGAGTTGATTCCCTGGGAGGATCTGTTGTTAAGAGCCTTCAAATTGGTTCTGACTCCTGGTGACCATATACAGGGTTTCTGAGGCTTAAAAAAATAAAAAAATCTTTGCAGGAGTAGAAAGCTGCATCTTTCTCCTGCAGAGCAGCTGGTGATTTGAACCACAGACCTTGTGGTTTGCAGTCCAGTGCTTATCATATGAAGCCACCGCGCTCCTGGGAGAAACAGGTGGGAGGAGGGAAGTGAGTATTCAGCAAAGCAATTCAAAATGACACTGAAATATAACTTTAACTTCAGGAGTAAACAACAGTAATCACACTGAAGAAGTGTCTTTCTTTAAACTGAAAGTATCAGAAAAAAAAAATGAGTCTATCAAGCTCCACTGAGCATGACACTTTAAACCACAGTTGACTCTATGTCTGTCATTTCCAGGAACTCATTAACGTAAATGGTGTTCTGTACCGTCACCTGCAAATATTAAAAGGAATTATCAACTCACCCCAAGTAAGAGTAGCCAGGATCAAGAGCTCAGGGATTGAATCCTGACACACAACATATTCTGGAGAATAGGGGTCGGTTTGAACTTCAGCATCCCGATAATCAGTCTGAGTGCCCACTGTACTTTTTGAATGGATGGATGGGTACTTAGAGGCAGGAGGAAAAGTAAATGGCTCTGTCCTAAAATGGGAACATAATTTTAAAAATTAGAACTTGATAAGATCACTTAGAATATCAAATAGAAGCAAGTCCTTGAGTTTCACTAAATCCATTCCTCCTTTATATGTTGAGAGACACAAAGCTAGGAATTCACTGTAACCTGTATTATGTCCAATAATATTTAGAGACTTGTTTTGGTACCTCACCTCTTCCAAGATATTGAGGGAGTGAAAAAAACAAAAACAAAAACAAACCCTGTCTAGTCACAAAACTGCTTATTTAAATGTGAATCATTGGGCAGGGTGATAGCATAGGACTATAAAAGGTAGATTTTAGAATATATTGTACTCCTGAACCTGTCTGGCTTCTTTCTTTTCTGCTTTCAATCACAAACCTAATTTTAGCTGTTTCCCTGAATAGGGACAGAGAAAAGAGAAAAGAGAAGCGATATTTGCCTTTTTTTGTTTTAAAGACTCCTTCAGGAGAGATGACTAAAAAATTGATGCTGGGATAACTTGGTTAAGATTAGGGCTAAGATTAAGGGGACCTGTGAGGTATGTGTTGTGTGTGAAACCTCAGGTTTCAGCAGACATCGCTTCCAACATTCCAGTGGACGATCCAGCCCAAGAGTATCCTAAAGGCATTTGGGCAATGCTGCTGGGGCCACCCAAGACTGGCAAGGGTACCTAGACACCCAAAGTGGCCTAAAACTTCTGTTATTTGCCATTGGCTACTGAGGACATGCTAAGGACCACTGAGGACATGCTGAGGACCATGGTGACTTCTGGTTCAGAGCTGGGAAAAGCTGAAGGCAACAATGGATGCTGGGAAACTGGTGAGCGGTGAAATGGTGGTGGAACTCATTGAGAAAAATTTGGAGACCCCTACATGCAAGAATGTTTTTCTTTTAGATGGCTTCCCTCAATGGCCTCATGGTGAAGAGGAAAGAGAAGTGCTTGAGTTCAGTATCCCAGACTCTCTGCTCATCCAGAGAATCACAGGAAGGCTGATTGACCCCATGAGTAGTCGTTCCTATCACGAGGAGTTCAAGCCCCCAAAAGAGCCATGAAAGATGCTATCACTGAAGAGCCTGTGGTCCGCCAATCAGATGATAATAAGAAGGCCCTGAAAATCTACTCGGAAGCCTACTATACTCAGACCACTGCACTCGTGGACTACTTCCAGAAACGTAGCATCCACTGTGCCATCGATGCATCCGAGACCCCTGATGTGTTTGCAAGCATCCTAGTAGCCTTCTCCAAAGTCACACCCTAGTAACAGAAGGCCAGGTGTGACTGCACCATTGCTCTTCACCTAATGGAGTGATTCCTGCTCCTAGGTGCTGGGCAGAGAGGTCAGGGGTTCAAGAGGAGTATTGAGGAGAACAGCAGTGTTATTGTAATGAGGTGGGTTTGTTTTTTTCCCCCCACAAAGGTGGGTGCTTTTAAAAGCATAAGTGATAAGTGAAGGAGAAAATTAATTTTTAATAAAAAACCAACACTGTGATTAGAGGGTGTGGGTAGAAATAGGGAGCACAGTATTATATTTTCTATGGAATCAGGTTTTCATTTACTCTGTACTGGTGATGACATTTTTTTAAGCTGGTGCCCTACAACCTCAGCTTTTATCTCAGAACCTCATGACCGGCCAGTCCAAGAAGGCAGGAAAATGAACTACTGTACTGTCTTCCCTATAAATTGGAATAGGAAGACTTGGACTACTGAATCTGATTCCCCACAGCATGAAATAAAAAATTCATCTCCACATTTGAAAGAGATCCGTGGTGTATTCACGGGATGGTGGCTCAGTGAATCCACTTTACTGGAGCCATGGGGAGCGCTGGGCATGCCAGGCTCACTCTTCCCCTGCCTTGCCACTGAGTTACCAGTCTGCCTGCTCTCATGGATCAGCTCCTAGCAGCCAGTCAGCACACACCACAATCCTACGCTCTTCCCTTCTTCCATCCACGGTAGAGCCCTTTTTAATAAAGAAGCAAGTATCCTAAGCAATATCATCTAAAGATTGTCCTTTCCATCTTCAAACCCTGTAGCTGCAATCACTCAACAGTACTGTGATGTACAATTTTCAGTGAGGTGCCTTAAGTGACTAATTGCTGCCTCGTTTGGCCTCTAGATCAATGAACTACATTAAAAGTTTGTACAAAAAAAAAAATTAAGGTTATTGTTTATTTCTGTGTGCATTTTGCTATGAGTTGGAATTGACTCCACAACACATAACCACCACCACCACCACTTACTTGGAAATTCCATCTGTGATGGATCAAGAACTTTAAACTGTTTGAAATGCTGAATTCTAACTGGTGTTGAAATAATTTTTTACCAGTTGCTATGAATTTCTAACATATATAGACAATATGGGAGCATGGTGGCTCTGTAAGGTAAACATTGGACTGCAAACCACAAGGTTGGTGGCTGGAGCCCACCAGTCACTCTATGGGAAAAATATGAAGCTTTCTGCTCCCACAAAAATGTACAGCCTCATAAACCCTAAGTAGGGTTACTATAAGTCAGAACCAACTTGACAGCATTTAACAACAACATAGACAATATATGATGCTTGTGGTCTTATGTTTTTATAATAAATTATTCTACTATTAAAACTTTTAGTGGAAGAAATAGCTTCAATTCCATTTTATACCATCCCGGATCATATATTATCATAACCATTAGCTGGAATCAAGGGAATAAACTATGACTTTTCTAACTAGAATAATAATACATCTGAACCATCTGATCAAATGTATAAAGATTATGATGTTGTTTTTGTTAAGTCAAGTGTGTTCTAACTCATAGCAACTCTGTATAGGGTTTCTGAGGAGCAGCTGGTGAGTTTGAAACACCAACCTTGTCCAGTGCTTATCCTACATTACCACACCAGGATGCCAAAGATTATGATTGGTGTTGTTAAGTGCCGTCGAGTCGGTTCCAATGCACAGCGGCCCTGTATAGGGTTTCTGAGGAGCAGCTGCAGGACCTTGTAGTTCAAACCAACTTTGCAGTCCAGTGTTTATCCTATAGTGCCACATCAGGACTCCAAGATTATTATAAGGCCTAATAAATCTCTGACTAAGATTTCTGGTGGATTTGTATTCTTCTAGGCGGTTGAAAGGTGAGGATGCTACTGTGACAGGACTCCTGTGAGAAGGTAATAAACCATTTCTTTCCTAATTATTCTCTCCAATCTATTCCTTTTGTCTCCATTTCACTCTGTCCCATTTTGTCTCCAATCCAGAGAGTCCCACATCTGCTCCCTGCTGGAGCTGATCCTTGCTTTCTCCTAAATCAAACCTCAGGCTCACAGACTCCAGCTCTGGAACCCTGGCAGTGGTCACAGCTGATCTAGTTCCACCATCCAGGACCGTCCTCCACCACCCTAGACTGCGCACCAGGACAGTCCATGGTCTGCCACATCCACAGTCTACTAGATTTTCCTTTCAGCACCAACAAAACAACACACAAAGAACAAGTTCACAATCCTAACAAATCTACTACTATAAACTCTACTGAATGTTTTATGGTATTAACTTTTCATCTTCCTTGCTGAGATGCTTTCATGGAATCTAAAATAAAGACTCTAGTAACTAGCTATCCAAAGGCTGAAGAAAGCCAGCTGTTCACTCATTAGACAAGACTATCCTAACACAAGGTAGCATTATCCTTAAAGCTCAGAAACACAAACTTACAGAATTCCAGAACTCATGACACTCAGTAATACTGGCCTAAGAAAATCAAAGATGCATGGAAACAATTAGTCCAATGTATTAACAGATCACGCAAACATCAGTCTCCATAATCCTGAGATGAGAAGAACTAAATGAGGCCCAGCTATCACTACCAACTGCTCTGAAAGGGATTGCATTAAAGGGTCCTGGATAGAGTGGGAGGGAAATGTGAACTAAAACTCAAAATCATAAAAAATAAAAATTTTAAAAAGGCCAGGCCTATTGGTCAGATAGAGACTTGTGGAAACCCCAAGACTACGGCCGTCAGTCACCCTTCAAGTCTGGAAATGAACTCATCCTCCTGGCTCAATTTTCAGCCCCAAGAATAGGTCTATAAAGGGAATAATAACACTAGGTAGGTAAGCACAGCTTACAATAGTCAACCATTTGAGATTAAAAGGGTAGCATTTACCCAAGGACAAATTTCAGAAGGGTTAGGAAAGATGGAAGAATGGAAACAGGAAACACAAGGAGGAAGAAGGATAAGTGATATTCCATTGTGGGGACTGTAATCAATGATATGAAACAAAATGTGTATGAATTATTTAATGGAAAATTGATCTGCTTTGTAAACCTTCACCCATTCACAATAAAAAGTTTTTTTTTTTTTTTTAAACATTGACTCACTCTTTTAAAAACTTCTGAGAGATGTATACAATATGGACTGTCAACTTGATCTCATGGTTTAACTCTTAAAGGGAATCTTTACCCTTTGTGTAAAAGTTATTTAGGAAGAAGTGAGGGTAACAGAGTTTATCACTGTATATCCGTGAATTCCCAACAATGCGTTTAACAACTTTTAGACCTGTGGCAATTTTTAGACCAAAGCAGATTATGCAGTGAGTCTGCTTTTAAATAATTACCAGAGTGATCAACAGTGATCCACTCATCTCAGTGCTCCTCCTCTGCTCAAACAAAGAATGTCATAGAATGCAAGTCTGCAGCTGTCCCCAGCTAGACTGGCACTTCCCCAGTTGCTCAGACTAGGAGTAGAACAGGGTATCTGTTCTTCCTCTGTGCAAGAGCCAAAGGTTTTCACATTCAGCTGAAAACTGGGATCATAATTGGCATTTATTATGAAGATCACAGACATTTGATGGTAACATCTGTCCTCTTCACATGGTGCTATGCATCACTGTTGTTGTTGTTGGGTGCCACTGACTCATAGTAAACCCTATGTACAACAGAATAAAATATTTTCTGATCCTGTGCCATCTTCAACAATCACTGCTATACTTGAGCCCATTGTTGTAGGCATTGTGCCCAATGATCTTGTTGAGGGTCTTCCTCTTTTTGTCTAACCCTCTAATGTTTTGTGATCCACAGTTTGAAAAATAATTATTTAGAAAACTGTCTTCTAAAATCAAATATAGAAAGAAACTAAATAAAACAAATGAGAAACATTTTTATAATGTTTACTTACTTGGTTACTGAAAAAATAACATTGAGTGGCATCTGTTTATAAAACGGAAGGAAAGGCCTATAGGAGGAAATGGAAAAGAAAGGGTTATGGGATGTTTACATTGGCTGCACTCTGAAGTCCCCTTTCATTCTAATAGTCATCCCTTAGAATCAATGAGCTTGAATGTCCCATTTATCAGTGATTCTCAAACTTTAGCATACACAGAATCATTCAGGCGGCGGAGGGGAGAAGGTTGTTTAAAATACAAATTCCTCAAGATCTGGCCCAGAAGATTAAGTAGATAAAAGGTAGAGCCAAAATCTTTGCATTTTAAATAAACACTCCTCTAATATTTTCTCTGTAGATGCTAAACAAGTTACATGTGGAGAAACAGTATCCTATACTAAACTTCAACTGGCCATTAGCTCCTAGCAACTTCTCAAATACCCTGAGATATTTTCAAATTCTTTGTGATTTCATGTAAATCTTGCTCCAGAAGAGTCTAGGAATTAAGGATACTATAGTTCTGATTTGAATATTTAACATTTGTCAGAAAAAGTCAGCTTCATAAAATATCCAGAATGAACTTGCCTATAAATAATAGTGTGGTTTATGAATTTACTTTCTCAAGGAACCATATATAAATGTGGCATGAAGGGTATGTTTCTAAGTCAGGCTAGATCTATAGGAAAAGCCCCATCTTATTTTAACTTGGTAGAGTATATGGTTATCACATGAGTATTACTTACAAATGGATCTTTTGGCTAGGTTAGTTTTGACAACACTCATGCAAAGTGAACACGGTCCCACTATCAACAACTGTCCCTGCACTATGACTGTCAGGGCATTTCTGCTGTGCTGCCTTTCATTTGATGACTTCACTTTGTTTTCAAATATGCATTCCAATGTGTAATCAATACCTTTAAAGTCAGACAGGCCTAGCTGGAATTCCAGCTGTGCTATGTGACTTTGAGCAATTTACTTCTCTCTGTGATCAGCTTCCTTACTGGTAGAATAAGAAAAAAACACCCCATCCTACATTTCCATACTGAAGATTATATATGCATGCAAAGCACTTAAAATGGTGCTTGGCACATTGCATACACTTAAAATGGTAGCATTATGAACATTTATCATGTTCATTAATGACTACTATTTACCTTTCAAAATATTTAAAGCGATTCTTTCCAGTAACTTCAGGATCTTCATAAACTTCTTTGGGCATCTGAAAAGAAGGGTCAGATCTAAAATGAAGCAGGAAAACAATATTCAAGTCTCAGAAGTCATTTCTACATAAAACTTATACTTACTATTTCTATATCTATAAAGTAGGAGCAACCAACTTGATGACACTTAACAACAACAACATAGAGGGTATGGGATATTGAAAACAAAAGTCCTTGATAATATGCATTTATTATCCTACATCATAGACTACATATGATCACTTTCCCTGAGCTGGGAAACCAGGAGCTAATAAGAGGAGGTAACAGTTCAGAAACTAACCAAACCTAAAAACCAAACTCTAGTGTGGTCACGTTGATTCCAACTCACTGAAACCCTATAAGGCAGAGCAGGACCATCCTAGAGGTTTTGCAAGGCTATATGGCTCTGTAGGATAAGCACTAGACAGCTAACTACAAGGTAGGTGGTTCAAACCCACCAGCCACTCCTCGGAAACCTTATAAAAAGTTGCCAGGAGTCCTGGTGTGACTTATAGGATAAGCACTGGACTACTGACCACAAAGTGAGCAGTTCAAACCCACCAGTCACATCTCAGAAACCCTATACAGGGTCGCTATGAGTCACAACCACTTGACAGCACTTAACAGAACCATCTCAATGGCAGGTAACAATTTTTACAGGAACAGACTGCTACATCTTTCTTCTGTGGAGCTGCTGGTGAGTTCAAATCATTACCTTTCTGTTAACAGCTGAGTGTTTTGACCCACTTATAGGGTTTCCTAGGAGAGGCTGGTGGATTTGAACTGCCAACCTTGCAGTGACCAGACCAGTGCTTATCCAACAGTAAATCACACATGAAAATAACAAAATTTTAAATGATCATTTTAATGTTTAGGCTGAGACATAACTTGCTAAATATTAATGTATAAGTAATTAAAAGAATAAGAAACTCAAGAGATTTGTGTCTGAAGGTGCTTTGACTACAAATTTTCAAGAAAGTGTATTTAGATATGAACAGAGAAATCACCATGTGTCTGTCTGTTTGTAGTGGCTTGCCTGTTGCTGGGATGCTGGAAGCTAGGCCAGCTAAATAACATCAGGGTCACCCATAGTGCACAGGCCTCAGCAGATACTCCAGGCTAAGACAAACTAGGAAGGAAAGTCAGACTACTTCTGAAGGTTTAGCCACTGAAAACCTGATGAATTGCAGCAAAACACTGTCAAATAGAGTGCCGGAGGATGACGTTTGAAAGGCACTCAAAATGTAACTGAAGGAGAGTTGCCTGCTAAAAGTAGAGTTGACCATAATGACATGAATGAAGTAAAACTTTCAAGACCTTCATTTGTTGATGAAGCACAACTCAAAATGAGAAGTAACAGCTTCAAACATCCATTAATCATCAGAACATGGAATGTACGAAGTATGAATCTAGGAAAATTGGAACTTTTCAAAAGTGAAATACAATGCATAAAGACTGATATCCTAGGCATTAGTGAGCTGAAATGGACTGGTATTGGCTATTTTTAATCAGACGATCATATGATTTACTATGCCTAGAATAACAAATTGAAGAGGTATAGTGTAGCAAGAACCATTAAAAAGAACATTTCAAGATAGATTTTGAAGTACAATGCTGTCTATGATAGGATAATATTCATACACCAACAAGGGAAGAAGAGCTAATCTCATTCGTATTGAAATTTATGCACCAACCATTAAAGCCAGTGATGATGAAACTGAAGAATTCTATGAACTTCTTCAGTCTGAAAATGATCAAACATGCAACATAGATGCACTGATAATTAGTGGCAGTTATTAAATGCGAAGGTTGAAAACAAAGAGGAAAGATCAGTAGTTGGAAAAATGGCCTTGGTGATAGAAATGATGTGGAAGATTGCATAACGGAATTTTGCAAGACCATGAGCTATTCATTGCAAAAACCTTTCTTAAACAGTATACAAAATGACTATACCATGGATCTCACCAGACAGAATACACAGGAATCAAATTGACTATATCTGTGAAAAGGAACTGGGGAAAAGCTCCATATCATCATGCAAAATAAGGCCAGGGGGACTGTGGGACCATCAATTGCTCATAAACAAGTTCAGGCTAAAGCTGAAAAAATTAAAACAAGTCCATGAAAGCCAAGATACAACTTTGAATTTATTCCACGTGAATTTAAAGATCATCACGAGAATAAATATGATGTATTAGACACTAATGACCAAAGACCAAGAGAGTTGTGGGATGACATCAAGAACATCATACAGTTGGAATACCTAAAAGGGGCTCAGTGAATAAGGAAGATCGTAGAAGAATTGATGCATTTGAGTTGTGATGTTGGAGGAGAATACTAAAAGTACCATGGACTGCCAAAAGAACCAATAGATACGTTTTGGAAGAAGTGCAGCCAGAGTTCTCCTTGGAGGCCAGGATGGCTAAGCTCCGTCTCTCATACTTTGGACATATTGTCAGGAGGGAACAGTAGCTGGAGAAGGATGTCATGCTGGGTAAGATGGAGGGTCAGAGAAAAAGAGGAAGACCCCCAACAAGATGGATCAGCCAGGTGGCATCATTGATGGCGTCAAGTGTGGCAGTGGTAGTGAGGTTGGCCCAGGATCGGACATTGTTTCGTTCTGCTGTGCATGGGGTCACTATGAGTCAGTTCCAACTCAATGGCACCTGACAACAACAACAACAACAACTTGCCCAGTGAAATAGGCCTCGTGCAAAGCCTTTATAGAATATAGGACCTTAGGTGGAATCCTGAGTCCCATCCAGAACCTTATGAGGTGAGACATTCCCACTAGAAAGGACAAGCAGACTGGAACAGCTACAGTGACAGAAGATACATCTTCATCATGAACCTGACCTATACTCAGAGTGGTAATTACTCTAAATACCAACAGAAAGGGTAAGAGTCTTCACATCAAGTATCAATGTTATCCGCTCTGTACACAGGGTAGATAGGAACGGGCAACTTAGACATTGGCTACTTAAAATGAGGGGGAAATAAAGGCACAAAGTGACTGGCTTACAAGGTTTCAAGAGGGAGTTTAGTTTAAGAGTATGGGGGGAAAGAAAGAGTCCCCACTGAATAGCTGTCATCTTGTCTAGATGGGTCTGGTGAAAAGAGATGGGGATAAGATTCTAAGATTCAATAGTGAATAATTGTTATCATGACTAATCGCAACTGTCACAAATGTAAAGGTGGAAGTTTTGTAACAAAAAAAAAGGGGAGTGGTTAATCTTACAGTCCAGAAACAGAGGACCCTAGGACCATCAAGAGAGGAATGCACAAGCAGAATGCAGGACCTTATCCAGAGAAGCAGCAGTGCCAGAGATGGAGGCAGAGATGGGGGCAGGGAGAGGGGGTGTGGCTGAGGACTCTAGATTCATCAACTAAGAAGAGAAGGACTAAGAACTGATGGCCAGGAGGCAGACTTGCAGAATGTGCCCTTTGGAGATGTAAATTATTATATATGCCTGAGTGGTTTTTTGTTTGTTTGTTTTTTAAAAAGCTAAAATGAATAGAGAGAAATACTGTTAACTGATAGTACATGGAAGGGATTACAATCAATGTAATGAAACAAGGTATATGATTTGTTGAATGTAAAACTGATGATATGCCCTGTAAGCTTTCACTCAATCCACAATAAAAACCTTAAAAAAAAAAGAAAAAGAAAATAAGAACATCATACAAGAAGAAAGCAAAAGGTCACTAAAGGACAAGGAAGAAACAACATACCAAATAGATGTCAGAAGAAACTCTGAAACTTGCATTTGAGCATACAGAGCTAAAGTGGCTGGAAAAAATGAGGAGGTAAAAGAACTGAACAGAAAATTTCTAAGGTCAGTTTGTGAAGACAAAGTCAATTATTATAATGAAATGTGCAAAGACCTGAACTTAGAAAACCAAAGGGAAGGACACACTCATCATTTCTCAGGCTGAAAGAAATGAAGAAAAAATGCAAGCCTCAACTTGCAATACTGAAAGATCCTATGGGCAAAATCCACCACTTGTCTGTTAGTTTATCATACTGTGGTGACTTGTGAGTTGCTGTGATTCTGGAAGCTATGCCACCAATATTTTAAATACCAGCAGGGTCATCCATGGTGCACAGGTTTTAGATGAACTTCCAGACTAAGACAGACTAGGAAGAAGGAGAGACAAACTACTTCCAAATATTTAGTCACTGAAAACCTTATGAATAGCAGAGAAACAATGTCAGATATAGTGCAAGAAAATGAGTCCCTCAGGTTGAAAGGCACTCAAAATGAGACAGAGGAAGAGCTGCCTCCTCAAAATAGAGTTGACCGTGAAGACGCGAATGGAGAAAAGCCCATGGGAGTAAAGCTCTCAGTACCTTCATTTACTGATGGGGCACAACTCAAAATGAAGAGAAACAGCTGTAAACATCCATTAATAATCAGAACATGGAATGTACAAAGTATGAATCTAGAAAAATAAGAAATTGTCAAAAATGAAATGGAACGCATAAACATCGATATCTTAGGCACTAGTAAGCTGAAATGGACCGGTGTTGCCCATTTTGATTCTGAGAACCACATGGTTTACTATGCTGGGAATGACAAAGTGAAGAGGAATGGTTTGCATTCATTGTCAAAAAGACATATCCTGATCAGTCATGAGCAAATTAAGTGTTCGGAATACTCATACTTTGCAATGTTGTCCATAGCTTGTCATGATCCACACAATTAAAAGCCTTGAGTAGTCAATAAAGGTAAATGTCTTTCTGATATTCTCTGCTTTCAGCCAAGATCCATTGGACATCAGCAATGATATACCTTATTCCACGACATCTTCTGAATCCGGCTTGAACCTTTGGAAGTTCTCTGTCAATGTATGCTTGCAGCCATTTCTGTGTTACCTTTAGTAAAACTTTAATCACATGGCATATCAAAGAAATCTGTGATAGGATAATATACATGCACCTACAGGGAAGATCAGTTGATATAACTATTATTCAAATTAACTCACCAACCACTAAAGCCAGTAAGGATGAAATAAAAGAATTCTACCAATTTCTTCAATCAGAAATTGACCAAACATGCAATCAAGATGTATTGACATTAGTGGTGATTGGAATGTAAATGTTGGGAGCAAAGAGGAAGGATCAGTAGTTGGAAAATATGGCCTTGGTGATAGAAATGATGCTGGAGATCGCATGATAGAATTCTTCAGAATCAATGATTTGTTCATTTCAAATACCTTCTTTAGATAGCATAAGAGATGACTATACACATAGACCTTCCAAGATGGAATACACAGAAATCAAATTGACTACATCTGTGGAAAGAGACGATGGAAAAGCTCCATATCATCAGTCAAAACAAGGCCAGGGGCAGATTGTGGAACAGACCATCAATTGCTCATATGCAAATTCAAACTGAAGATGAAAAAAGTGAAAACAAGCCCACGAGAACTAAAATATGACCTTGAATATATCATACCTAAATTTAGAGACCATCTGAAGAACAGATTTGATACATTAAACACTAAAGACAGAAGACCAGAAGAGTTCTGGGATGACATGAAGAACATCAAACAGGAAGAAAGTAAAAAGTCATTAAGAAGACAAGAAAGAAGGAAAAGGCCAAAATGGATGTCAGAAGAGACACTGAAACTTGTTTTCCAGAGTAGAGATGCTAAAGCAAATAGAAGAAATGAGCAGGTGCAAGAGCTGAACAGAAAATTTCAAAATTAGCTTGAGAAGATAAAGTCAAATATTACTACCAAATGTGCAAAGATCTGGAGTCAGAAAACCAAAAAGGAAGAACATGTTCAGCATTTCTCAAGCTGGGGGAACTGAAGAAAAAATTCAAGTCTCCACTTTCGTTATTGAAGGACTTTTCTGGGCAAATTATTGAATGATGCAGAAAACATCAAGAGAAGATGGAAGGAATACACAAAGTCACTGTACCAAAAGGAAATGGTTAATGTTCAACCATTTCAAGAGGTAGCATACGATCAACAGCCTACAATACTGAAGGAGGAGTCCAAGATGCATTGAAGGAATTGGCAAAGAACAATGCAGCAGGAATTGATGGTATGAAAATGGAAATCTTTCAAGAAAGTGAGGCAGCACAGGAGGCACTCACTCATCTATGCTAAGAAATTTGGAAGACAACTATCTGGCCAACTGATTGGAAGAGATCCATATTTGTGCCCATTCCAAAAAAAGGTGACCTAATGGAATGCAGAAATCATCGGACAATCTCTTTGATATCCCATGTGAGTAAAGTTTTACTAAAGGTGACACAGAAATGTCTGCAATCATATATTGACAAAGAACTTCCAGAGGTTCAAGCCAGATTCAGAAGATGTGATATGCCATGAAATGAGGTATATCATTGCTGATGTCTGATGGATCTTGGCTGAAAGCAGAGAATATCAGGAAGACATTTACCTGTGCTTTATTGACTATGCAAAGGCTTTTAATTGTATGGATCATGACAAGCTATGGACAACATTGCAAAGTATGAGTATTCCGGAACACTTAATTGTACTCATGAGGAATCTGTACATGGACCAAGAGGCAGTTGTTCAAACAGAACATGGTTTTTTGGTTTCAAATTAAGAAAGGTGTGCGACAGGGTTGTATTCTTTCACCATACTTATTCAACCTGTATGCTGAGCAAATAATCCAAGAAACTGGGTTATATGAAGAAAAACGTGGCATCAGGATTGGAGGAAGACTCATTAACAACCTGCGATAATGCAGATGATACAACCTTGATTGCTGAAAGTGAAGAGGACTTAAAATATTTACTGATGAAGATCAAAGAGCACAGCCTTCGGTATGGATTACATCTCAATGTAAACAAAACAAAAATCCTCACCACTGGACCAATAAACAACATTCTTATCAACGGAGAAAAGATTGAAGTTGTCAAAGACTTCATTCTTCTTGGATCAACTATCAACACTCACAGAAGCAGCAGTCAAGAAATCAAACGACATATTGCATTAGGTAAATCTGCTGCACAAGACTTTTTTTCAAGTGTTGAAGAGCAAACAAAGGTGTCAGCTTCAGGATTTATGTGCGCCTGACCCAAGCCATAGTATTTTCAATAACCTCATATGTATGCAAAAGCTGGACAATGACTAGGAAGACTATATAAGAAATGATGCTTTTGAGTTATGGTGTTGGAAGAGAATATTGAACGTGCCATGGGCTGCCAAAAGAACCAACAGATCCATGTTGGAAAAAGTGCAGCCAGAGTGCTCCTCGGAAGCCAGGATGGCCAAACTTCGTCTCTCATACTTTGGACATATTGTCAGGAGGGACCAGTCACTGGAGAAGGATATCATGTCTGGTAAGGTAGAAGGTCAGAGAAGAAGAGGAAGACACCCAGAAAGATGGATTGGCAAAGTGGCAGCATCAATGGGCTCAAGCATGGCAACAATTGTGAGGCTGTCCCAGGACTAGGCAGTGTTTCATTCTTTTGTGCATAGGGTCACTATGATTCGATATCGACTTGATGGCACCTAACAACAACAACAACAATGGGCAAAATATTGAATAATGCAGAGAGCATCAAAAGATGATGGAGGGAATACAGAGTCACTGAACTAAAAATAAATTGTCAGTGTTTAATCATTTCAAAAAGTAGCACATGATTAAGAATGATGGTACTGGAGCCATCAGGGCAAACTCCCTTCCAAGACTGAGACTCAAGGGGAATACACAAGCAGGCATATGGTCTTGCTAGTGACCACGTTGGTCTACTGATAAGGGGAAGTGGGGGAAAAACAGCAATGAAGTTGTGAGCTAAGTCTGACCATGTCCAACAGACTCCTGTCCACCTGGATTGAGACCTGGTTGGCCAGTAGTATGGTGAGACATGGGGACTCCTGGATCCAGAGACAGGGACATGGCCACAGATGACTAGAGCAGAGATTGAAGTGATCAGCTAGTATGAAGTGAGGGGATATGCACAAGAACACCCATACTTGGAGATAGCACCCATTTGACCTGGCTCCAATGGCTGAATGATCAGAATTCAACTAAAGGATGAAAGAAGAGGAAAAAAAGAGTAATCCACGGATCATTCCCACCCTCTCAGTACACCGGGTTGACAGGGATGGTTGACATTGGCTACCCAAAATGAGTGGGGTGGGGACTGAAAAGGCACGAAGCCACTGGCTTACCAACTTTCAAGAAGAAGCCTAGCTTCAGAAGGTACGGGGAAGGTAGAATCTCCACTGAGTGTTTTCCAACCTGTCTGGATGGGACTGACTGGTGAAAGGAGATGAGGATAAGGCTCTTGTGGTTCAATAGTGAATAATTGCTATCAGGACTGATTGTGAGTGTTGCAAATGTAAAGGTAGACATTTTGTAACAAAAGGAGGGGAGTGGTTGATCTTGCAGTCCAGGAGCAGAGGACCCTGGGACCATCAAGGAAGAAGAACAGAGTGTGATACCCTATCCAGAGAAGCAGTGACACCAGAGATAGAAGCAGAGATAATGACGTGGAGTGGCTGGGGACTCTGAAGTCAGAGAGGGAGATGGGCTGTGTGCTGATGTCTGCGGGGCAGCTTGTGGGGTATGCCCTTTGGTTGTTTAAATGGTGGTATAGACCTGAGTGTTTCGGTGCATATCTAAAAACAAAAACAAAAACAGAGGGAATAGAAGCAAATGTTGTTGAATATTGATACACGGAGGGAATTGTAATCATTGCAATGAGACAAAAAACGATAGGATGAATGTAAACCTGATGTTCTTCCATGTAAACTATCACCTAATTCAAAACGAAAACAAAAACAAGCCATAATCTCATAGCAAAAAAAAACAACAACAAAAATTAATAAAATATCAACAAGTGAGACATTAAAAGGCACAAAACAATCTTTGCTAAATTCCCTGTAAGACTATTATTGTTGTTACAATAAAGCAACAATACTTGTGTAAAAATAAAAGAATGATGGTACTGAAGGAAGAAGGCTAAGCTGCATTGAAGGAATTAGTGAAAAACAAAGTTCCAGGAATTGACAAAAGACAAATTGAAATTTTCAACAAACTGATGCAGCACTGAAGCACTAACTCATCTATGCCAAGAAATTTGTAAGACAACTACCTGACCAACTAATTGGAAAAGATCCATATTTGCGCCCATTCCAAAGAGAGGTATCCAACATAATGTGCAAAACCTCTAACAATACCATTAATTATGCAAGTAAAATTTTGCTGAAGATAATTTAAAAAATGGTTGCAATAGTACATCGATGGACAACTTCCAGAAATTCAGGCTGGATTCAGAAGAGGATGCAGAATTATTAGTATCATTGCTAACATCAGATGGAACTTGGGTAAAAGCAGAGAATACAAGAAAGATGTTTACTCGTGTTTTACTGACTACGCAAATACATTTGACTGTGTAGATAATGACAAACTACGGATAAAATTGCAAAGAATGGGTATTCTAGAACAATTTATTGTGGTCATAAGGAACCTGTATATATACCAAGAGGTAGTTGGTTAAGCAGAACATGGGGATACTGAATTGTTTAAAATCAAGAAAGGTGTGAGCCAGAGTTGTATCCTTTCACCGTGCTTATTCAACCTGTGAATTTAGCAAATAATTCAAGAAGCTGGATTATATGAAGAAGAACATGGCATCAGAATTGGAGAAAGACTCATTAACATCCTGCAATATGCAGATGATACAACCTTGCTTTCTGTAAATGAAGAGGACTTAAAATATTTACTGATGAAGATTAACACCACAGTCTTCAGTATGGATTTCACCTCAATGCAAAGAAAACAAATAACCTCACAACTAGTCTAATAAATGACATCATGATAAATGGAAAAAAGACTGAAGTTATCAAAGACTTCATTTTTCCTGGATCTCCCATCAACACTCATGAAAGTAGCAGGCAAGAAAACAAATGATGTATTGCATTATGCAAATTTGCTGCACAATACCTCTTTAAAGCACTCAAGAGCAAAGATATCAGTTTGAGGACTAAGGTGTGCCTAACTCAAGCAAAGGTATTTTCAATAGCCTCAGATACATGTGAAGGTTGGACAATGACTAAGGAAGACTGTAGAAGAATTGGTGATTTGAGTTAGGGTGTTGGAGAAGAATACTAAAATACTATGGACTACTAGAAGAACAAACAAATCTGTGTTGGAAGAAGTACAACCAGAATGCTCTTTAGAATTCATGTCTCATACTTCGGACATGTTATCAGGAGGGACCAGTCCCAGAGCAGGATATAATGATTGGTAAAGTAGAGCATCAGCAAAAAAGAGGGAGATCCCCAACAAGATGGACTGACACAGTGGCAGCAGCAACATTCTCAAACATAAAACAATTGTGAGGATGGTGCAGGACCGGGCAGTGTTTTGTTCTGTTGTGCATAGTGTCTCTATGAATTGGAACCAATTCGATGGCACCTAACAACAACAACAAAGCAGAAAAGTGCATTTCAAATTTCTAAGATGGTTCATATGAACAAGAAACTCACTTATTCATGGTGGCAAACCAAAAAAACCAAAACCATTGCCATAACATAAATTCCAAGTAATAGCAATCCTATTTAGCATTTCCAAGATTGTACATCTTTAATGGGAGCAGAAAACCTTCTTTTCCTTCCTGAAAACAGCTGGCGGAACCCACTACCTGTCTAAGGCTCATCTCATGGTGGCAAACTGCCATTTCATGGATACATAGAGTTAAGTTCCAAAGTTCAGGTTATTATATGAAACTCAGCATTATGCAAAAATGGAAGATTTTGTTTTTCTGTTTTCAAATCATCCATATGCTTAGGTTATTTATTTAGAAAATATAATCACTGAAATAATAGCAACTAAGATTCAATGGGAGTCCTGTTATGGCACTGTAGATCAATATGGTACAGCTAACCACAAGGTTGGTGGTTCAAATCCAGCAGCCGCTCCTTGGAAACTCTATACAGGGTTGCTATGAGTCAGAAGTGACTCAATGGCACTTAACAACGACAATAAAGACTCACTGATGTGCTCCTCAATGTGATGAGTACACTTATGGATTATTCCTGTGGAGAAGGAGGTTTGGAGGAGACTAAGCTAGGTAAAGGCAGGCTGTGTGACTAGAGAGCTCACGTGTTACCCACTTCACTTTCCTCCTGTTCTGGGTCAGAGCTTCCCTTGAGGGGACACCTCCACAGCTCCACTCCCACCTCTGCAAGCCTGGCCGAGCACCCTGCCCTGCAGAAGTAGAGATTTCAGGCCTAGGTTGGCTCACTTTGGGATGTCATTAAATTTCCACAAATTTCTTCCAAACACTCTCTCCAAGTCTTCTTTCTTTCCTACCTTCCCACAGCTGTTTTGAACTGTAGGGCCTTAGGCCACATAGGAGCTGAAAACTCAGAACAGACACCCACTATCTCTGTGCTGCTTGCACGTCTGCCCATCTGTCCAGAGTCTGTAGCCACAGAGAAGGCCAGCCTACCTGGCAGCTGGACATTACTTCTCCACCAGCAGAAGACATGCAGAGTAGCTTGGGACAGCTTCCTAGAGGCTGCCATGGGAGGGGATGTTCTGAAGCTCTTGCAGGTATGCCAGTGCCTTGCTAATATGAAAAAAGAGCCAGGTAGCAGTTTCTTTACTTTTGTGTTAAATTCAGAATGTTGGATAATGAAGTAGATAATAAGTAAGGAGTAGGTATATTCACTCTGGCATTCTGAGAACATCTATTAACCAGTAAACCTATAACTATTCTTCCTGAATCAGGTTCTTTTTGATCAAATGGATTGAGACAGAAAGAATTTGGGGCCCAAAGGCTTAAGTATAACATTATAACTATGCAGCTTTAAATCACGCAGAATAAACTTATTTAAAAGTTTAAAAAGAAAAACGCATTCTTAGCAGTCACTTGACACTTACACTGCAAGATGCCGGACAGCTTCTTTGCGTTGCTCTTCATATCCTTTCCATTCCCGACTGATGAAAGGTGGGACGGGGTCTGATGTGTCCAAACTCAGAGAATATCTTGGATAATGGACCAGGTTACTGAACATAGCTCTAAACCTGGGAACTTTTTTCTAATGTTACGACAGGGAGGCAGGGAGGAAAAGGACAAAATTATACCATTAGATTTTCTAAAGCATTTTACTTATATGGTAAACTTAAAAGAAAACAAAATGATATTAAAAAGTACATGTACTAGACTCATAGAAAGAGAAAGGCTGTGTGCTTGCAGCCAGGAGGCAGGCTTGCAGAATGTGCCCTTTGGTTGTTTAAATGATTATATATATATTCCTGAGTACTTTTGTGTACATCCCCACCTCCACCCCTATAAAAAACCCAGACGGAATGGAAGCAAATACTGTTGAATGATGTAATCATTGCAATGAAATGATGAGTGTAAAATCAATGTTCTCCCATGAAAACTATCACTGAATTCACAATGAAAACTTAAAAAAAAAAAAGTATACGTAGTGTATTATTACTCATATTACATCAATTACTCATATGCAAATTCAAACTGAAACTGAAGAAGATGAAAACAAGTCCACGAGAGCCAAAATATGGCTTTGAATATACTCCACCTGAATTTAGAGATCATCTGAAGAACAGATTTGATACATTTAACACTAAGGACAAAAGAAGAGACCAGAAGAGTTGTGGGATGACATCAAGAACATCATACGTGAAGAGAGCAAAAAGTCATTAAGGATACAAGAAAGAAGGAAAATGTCAAAATGGATGTCAGAAGACACACTGAAACTTGCTCTCCAGTGTAGAGATGCTAAAGTAAATGGAAGAAATAAGGAGGTAAAAGAGCTGAACAGGAAATTTCAAAGATCAGCTTGAGAAGATACAGCCAAATATTATAATAAAATGTGCAAAGATTTGGAATCAGAAAACCAAAAAGGAAGAACACGCTCAGCATTTCTCAAGCTAGGGAAACTGAAGAAAAAATTCAAGCCTCGACTTTCATTATTGAAAGATTCTCTGGGCAAATTCTTGAATGATGCAGAAAGCATCAAGAAAAGAAGGAAGGAATACACAGAGTCACTGTGCCAAAAGGAAATGGTTAATGTTCAACCATTTCAAGAGGTAGTATATGATCAAGAGCCAATGATACTCAGGGAGGAAGTCCAATGTGCATTGAAGGAATTGGCAAATTCCTTCAAAGTAATTGATGGAATAAAAACTGAAATCTTTCAAGAAAGTGAGGTGGCACAGGAGGCACTCACTCATCTATGCTAAGAAATTTGGAAGACAACTATCTGACCAACTGATTGGAAGAGATCCATATTTGTGCCCATTCTAAAGAGAGGTGACCCAATGGAAAGCAGAAATCATCGGAAAATCTCTTTGATATCTCAAGCGAGTAAACTTTTGCTAAAGGCAATACAGAAATGGCTACAATCATACATTGACAGAGAACTTCCAGAGGTTCAAGCCAGATTCAGAAGAGGCCAGGGAACGAGAGATATCATTGCTGATGTCCGATGGATCTTGGCTGAAAGCAGAGAATATCAGAACGATGTTTACCTGTGCTTTATTGACTATGCAAAGGTTTTTGATTGTGTGGATCATGACAAGCTATGGACAGCATTGCGAAGTATGAGTATTCCAGAACACTTAATTGTGCTCATGAGAAATCTGTACCTGGACCAAGAAGCAGTTGTTCGAACAGAGCATGGGAACACTGAATGTTTTTAAATTGGTAAAGGTGTGCGATAAGGTTGTGTTCTTTCACCATACTTATTCAACCTGTATGCTGAGCAAATAATCCGAGAAGCTGGGTTCTACGAAGAAAAACGTGGCATCAGGATTGGAGGAAGACTTGTTAACAACCTGCGATATGCAGATGATACAACCTTGCTTGCTGAAAGTGAAGAGGACTTAAAACATTTACTGATGAAGATCAAAGAGCACAGCCTTCGGTATGGATTACATCTCAATGTCAAGAAAACAAAAATCCTCACCACTGGACCAATAAACAACATTCTTATCAACGGAGTGTGCTATTGTGTGATACCAAGTTGACTGCAACTCATAGTGACCCTCTCTACGACAGAGCACAACTGCCCCCTGGAAGGCAGAGTTAATTCCTGATTTGCCCAGTAGACATTGGTCAGGAGGCACTGATATTTTCGATAGCCTCATACACATGTGAAAGCTGGACAGTGAATAAGGAAGACCATAGAAGAATTGATGCATTTGAGTTACGGTGTTGGAGAAGGATATTGAGAAAACCATGGACTGCCGGAAGAACAAACAAATCTAAGTTGGAAGAAATGCAGTCAGAAGGCTACTTATAAGCCAGGATGTCCAGACTTGGTCTCTCATACTTTGAACATGTTATTAGCAGAGACCAGTCCCTGGAGAACTATATCATGCTTGGTGCAGTGGGCAGGTCAGTAAAAAAAGAGGGAGACCCTCAACACACGGATTGACACAGTCATAGCAACAAAGGACTCAAACATAACAATAATTGTGAAGATAGCGCAGGAACCCGGAAGGTTTCTTTCTGCTGTGTATAGTATTGTTATGAGTTGGAACCATCTTGACCACACCTAACAATACCACAGTCTTTATGGGAGCAGCTCCTTTGACTTCTTTCTCATGAAGGAGCTTGTGGATTCCAACTTCTGACCTTTCAGTTGTTGCTGTTGTTAAGTGCCACTGAGTTTGTTCTGACTCATAGTGACCCTATACAGGGTTTCTAAGAGTTTGAAATGCCAACCTTGCAGTCAGAAGTTCAGTGCTTCTCAGTTAGCAGCCAAGCACTGCACCATTGTGCCACCAGGTGTATAGGAGGGGCTACTGGTTTCTAGCAGGATATGCAGAAACTGATGATAATGGCTGCTGCTGAGGAGGAGGTGAGAAGCTGGGGTCTGAAAGAAGAAATTTACTTCACACTGTGTATGTGTTTGTATTACTTGAATTCTTTTCTTTTCCAATTGAAAAAAAAATTAGCCTATAGTGAGTCTATTATTCCGGAGTAGTTAATTTATTCTCACACTGGGCCACAAGTATCAAAATATTTTGCTCTTTAGTTGTCATGGCACACACACACACACAAAAAAAAAAATCCAGGGAAGACTTAAGAGATTATTCATTCTCATCAATGCAGTTAGCCAAAGTAGGTGGTTGAAGTTCATTAAGCTGCTTAGAGGAGTTAGACTTACCAATTTGTTTCGAATCAGCGTGGCCTGAATATGTGCCTGAGCATGGTCTTTCTCACTTGACACAGTAAACAGTGGATCTGCAAAACAATCAATAAAGCAGTAAGAAATAGAACACACCTACTAGGAGTAATGGCAAAGCCATGTAATTTCTTAACTGGAAAACAAATTAGAAAGTTTAGCTATTGCCTAACCCTGCAGCAGCTCATGGTCCCTGTTACTCTACCACCAGGGAGTCTGTTGAATGCATTTCTTTTCTGTTTATTCAAAAGTAAGTTTATGAAGTAGAGAATATAAAAGAAGATCTAACAATGTTCTCAAGCACCATACCCAAGACATGCTCTTTTCTCTCCTATAAACATATCTCCTTCGGGACCCGAGGAGCCCAGGAAATAGTCCATGAATAAGGAGCATGTGCAAGGTAGAGAAACGATGTTTTCATACTATGTCCTTTATTCAGTGCACAGAGAAGCTATATGTCACCTCAGAATTGGTACATGTGATTAGAAAACATCATTCTAACCCCCACTCATCTATCAGTTTATCACACTATGGTGGTTTACTTGCTGTAAATGCTGGAAGCTATACCACCACTATTTCAAATACTAGCAGGGTTACCCAAAGTGGATAGAAGTGAGTAGAGCTTCCAGACAAAGACAGACTAGGATGACCTGGTGGTCTACTTCTGAAAATATCATGAATAGCAGTGGTGCATTATCTGATATAGTGCAGAAAGATGAGCCTCTCAGGTTGGAAGGCACTCGAAATATAACTGAGGAAGAGCTGCCTCCTCAGAGGTGAACTTAATGATGTGGATGAAGTAAAGTTTTGGGGACCTTCTCTCTATGATGTGGCATGACTCAAAATGAGAAGAAACAGCTGCAAACATCCATTAATCACTGAAATGTGGAATACATCAAGCATGAATTTAGAAAAATGAAAGTTATCAAAAATGGAATGGGATGCATAAAGATAGACATCCTAGGTATTTGTGAGCTGAAATGGACTAGTATTGGCCATTTTCAATAGTACAAACATGGTCTACTATTCTGGGAATGACAAATTGAGCAGGAATGGCATTGCATTCATAGTCAAAAAGAACATTTCAAGATATATCCTGAAGTACAACACCATCAGGGATAAGATAATAGCCATACGTCTGTAAGGAAGGTCAATGCAGTGATGTGAATGAGTTAATATCTCTTCTAGCTAGAGGCAGCAGCAATGGGCTCAAATGTAACAATTATGAGCATGGCGCAGGACCATGCAGTGTTTCCTTCTGTTGTGTATAGGGATGCTATGAGTCGAACCCAACTTGATGGCACCTAACAATAACAACTAAGGAGCTCTGGTAGTGTAGTGATTACGAATCGGGCTGCAAACTGCAAGGTCAGCAGTTCAAAACTACCAGCTGTTCTGAGAGAGAAAGATGAGGCTTCATGCTCCCGTAAAGATTTACAGCCTCAGAAACGCTGTACAGGGTCGCTATGAGTCAGAACCAACTCCACGGCACATAACCAACCAACCAACAATAACAACTAGCTATTGTTTCTGTTAAGTGTTGTTGAGTCAGTTCTGACTTATAACGACCTTTTTTTATTGGGATTTCAAGGAGTGGCTGATGTGTTTGAACCACTGACCTTGTGGTTAACAGTCCACTGTTTATCCTACAGCACCACACAAAGACTCATTCTAGTCATTACTTTGGTTGTTAGGTGCTGTTGAGTTGATCCCAACTCAAAGAGACCCTATGCACAACAGAACAATACACTGCTTGGTCGTGCACCATCCTTACAATTGTTGTGATTCTTGAGCTAATTGCTTCTGTCACTGTGTCAGCATATCTCATTGGGGGTCTTCCTCTTTTTTTTTTGCTGACCCTCCACTTTAAAAAACATGATGTCCTTCTCCAAAGACTGGTCACTTCTGAAAACATGTCTGAAGTATGAGAGCCTAAGTCTCACCACCCTGGTTTCAAAGGAGCAAACTTCTTCTAGTTCAGATTTGTTGGTTTTTTTGATAGTCCGTGGTACTTTTAATATTCTCCTCGAACACCTTAACTTAAACACATCAATTTTTCTATAGTCTTCCTTATTCATTCTTCAACTTTCATATGCACATGAGGCTATTGAAAACACCATAGCCTGGGTCAGGTGCACCTTAGTCCTTAAACTGACATCTTGGTTCTTGAAACTTTAAAGAGGTATTTTGCAGTTGTTGTTGTTGTTTAGTACCACTGAGTCGGTACCGACCTATAGCAACCTTACTCACAGCAGAATGAAACACTGCCCGATCCTGGGCCAACCTCACTATTGTTACCACACTTGAGTCCATCGATGCTGTCACCTGCCCAGTCCATCTCGTTGGGGGTCTTCCTCTTTTTCTCTGACCCTCCACCTTACCAAACATGATATCCTTCTCCAGCAACTGATCCCTCCTGACAATATGTCCGAAGTATGAGAGACGAAGTTTGGCCATCTTGGCCTCCAAGGAGCACTCTGGCTGCACGTCTTCCAACATGGATCTGTTGGTTCTTTGGGCAGCCCATGGCACTGTCAATATTCTCCTCCAACATCATAATTCAAATGCATCAATTCTTCTAGGGTCTTCCTTATTTAACGTCCAGCTTTTGCATGCATATGAGGCTATTGAAAATACCATGGCTTGGGTCAAGCAAACCTTAGTCCTCAAGTTGAAATTTTTGCTCTTCAACACTTTAAAAAGGTCCCAATGCAGCAGATTTGCCTAATGCAATATGTCGTTTGATTTCTTGACTGCTGCTTCTGTGAGTGTTGATAGTTGATCCAAGAAGAATGAAGTCTTTGACAACTTCAATCTTTTCTCCGTTGATAAGAATGTTGTTTATTGGTCCAGTGGTGAGGATTTTTGTTTTCTTTACATTGAGATGCAATCTATACCGAAGGCTGTGTTCTTTGATCTTCATCAATTAATGTTTTAAGTCCTCTTCACTTTCAGCAAGCAAGGTTGTATCATCTGCATGCATACTTAGTTCACCGTTCTGGTTCTAGTTTGTCCAGGCTATACTTTGCTTCTTCTTCATGAATAGTTATTAGACTACCTGTTTTTATCTTGCCAACCAATTTTTCATTTTGAGTGTATTTCCATTCCTTGAAAAGGACATGGAAACATTTAGCAATCTCTTTGAAAAAGGAACATTTAGGGATAAAAGAAATAAGGAGCTTAATAAATTTTTTTTTTACTGAAGATCTTATTCCAACTTCAAATTATCTTTAAAACAAACAGGGGGAGATGTGTTTATAGGGCTTTACTACATTTCATCAGGGAATAAAGAAAGTAACTGGCTAGAATGTTTAAGCAATTGGTGTACAGAGCCTATGCCAGGAAATGCATACACTATAGATTCCCATCCAAAGGTGGCACTGAGAATCACCGAAGGAATGCCAGATGGGTGAAAGTAATGCATTGTTCAAGCAAAAGAGCCTGGAATTCTGAGGGCACAATTGGAAAAAAGCATGTTTAACTAATTATAATTTTTGTAAAAGCAAATCCTATAATTTAATAAACATTTATTAGGCACATAGTCTATATACCACAATAGGTGCTGAAGAGGCTACAAAAATGTATAGAACAGGAACATATTACAGAACTCAAAGAGCTTCAGGTCTAAAAGAGAGAATATAAATTGACAACAAGGCATTAAAATAAACTGGGATTGAACTGGATGGCAGAGACAGTGAGGACGATAGGCAGGTATGCAAAGGCTTTTTTGGCTTTGGTGATGGCAGTGATGTGAATGGAGCCTCACTAGGACTGTTGGGTATCATCTGAAAGTGCAATAGAACTAGTGAGGCTAAGAGTCCTTATGTTGTAGTATGCTGTATAGTGATGGTCTTCAGCAACTTGTCCACTTTGGGAAAATGGCAGAGCTTAAATATTATCAAATTTAAATATGAAAAAAATTTATTTGCATAAAATTGTTTAGAAAAGCTAACCCTTTGGCTCTGAATATTGAATGAGATATATTCTCAGTCACTGTTCTCTATTTTCATCATATTAGCCCATGACACTGGATCAATGTTATATATAAATAATTAGGATGCCACCATTTAATACTCAAAGAATGTAATGTCTGTAACAATCAACCTCATTGCTGTCATTACAGTATTATATTCCGCAAATGTTCTGTTGTGTCAGATATCAATTTTTAATGCGGTACCCATTATGAATCAGGCTGCTAACCTCAGGGTCAGCAGTTCGAAACTACCAGCTGTTCCAGGGGAGAAAGATGAGGCTTTCTGCTCCTGTAAAGATTTACAGCCTCAGAAACCCTGCACAGGGTCACTATGAGTGGGAACCATGGCACACCACCACAACCACTATAAGGCATATAGTGCAAAATTAAATTAGAAAATTACTGAAATTTCTTTCACTGTCATTTGAGAACTATCATTATAGAATGGGGGTGGGAGGAGTAGGATTTTATTGGCCCCAAAGAAACTAGTGAAACTAATTGAAATACAAGCTTTGATGAATACTAATCAGTTTACAGAACACAAACAAAGGTGAGATAAATGGGCACTTGTTTATGTAGAATTCAAATATGGAATTACCCAGAAATGGGAGAGAGAAAACTATTCTTGTTGGGCATTTAATGCAGAATGAAAGCAGAGGTGTTGAGTAAAGTAGATCATGCCATACTTTTCCAAATATCAAAAGGCCTGAATAGGGTTCAGGAAGATAGCCGTGAAGAGTGAGCAGACTCAGAGCAAACCGGTGGCTTCTGACGCGTCCTGGACACAGCAGCTATCTGGAGGGCTCCAAAATGCCCCTGCCCAACAAAGGGTAGCCTCTGGCAAGGGACCTGTCCAGAGGCTGGACCTTCACTAGCCGTCACACACCTGTCCGCTTCCATCTCACCCTCGAACCCTACCGCGCTCAGAAAAACAGACGGCTCAGGAGGGAGGTGTGGACTGCCCTTACCGTACAAAAAGTCGTACGCTCGACTAGAGGGGATGTAGCTCCTTAGCTCCGACTTTATGCCCCACCGGGTTTGAGACACCTGCGGCTTCTGGGGCTCCTCGATGGTCACTACGTGGCTCATGGTGCCGCCTTCACCCGCCGGCAAGCTAAGCACTAGCTGTGGAAGATTACTTTCTGGTTGCCCCGTAGCTATAGTAACCGCAGAGGGGCGCTGGGAAAAGGGGCGGGGCGACCTGGGGGATGAGGGCGGGGCAAGGTGTGGGAGAGGCGTAGTGAGGCGAAGAAAAGAGATGCGCGTATCTAAAGGAAGCTCTGGTAGCGTAGTGGTTACGAATCGGGTTGCGAGTCTCAAGGTCAGCAGTTCGAAACTACCAGGAGAAAAATGAGGCGGTCTGCTCCCGTAAAGATTTACAACCTCGGAAACCCTGTGAGTCGGAATCGACTCCACGACGGCACATAACAACAACAAATACGAGAGAAGTCCTAGTTTGGCGCTATGGGTAAATGCGCTGGACTGCTAAGTCGATTTTAAGGGGAGGCCTTGTTGAGGAGACACGCGAAAGCAGCTAGGCCCTGGCCCTGGAGGGGGAGAAGCGAGTGAGTGGGAGGTGGGAAAGGAAGCAAAGGAAAGAGGCTTTGGCTGCGGTGCGAAGAGGAAACGGGGAGGCAGAGAAGGGAAAAGAAAACCGAGGAAATCAGGGTTTGGGATGGGGAGGAGAAGACAGGGCCGCAGACACACAAAGCCTTGCTTTCCCTACATTTTTGACTCCTGGTCCGCAAGCTTTTAGCTGCTCACTGAGGGTCAATGCCAGAGGCCACTCCTCACAAATCTAGCATTTCAGCTCATTACGATCATTATTCTTTCTGATCAAATTATCCTAGTAAGCACGCCTTAAAGTTGGCTTCTTTTGAGACAGCCAGATCACAGAGAACAAAGATCCAGAAAAACTAACGCTTCTGCTTCTATAGTCGCCCGCTTGCCTGCTCACTCCCCCGCCCGCCTGCCTGCCGGCTCCCACTTGCCTACTTCAAACCAACCAATCCCAGACAGCCCAGTGAATCTGCTCCCATTCCCTATAAAATGTTCCCGGAAGGGGGAGACGGAGCTCAGTCTCTGGATAAGAATCCTCTGAACCTCGAGTGGGCACAGTGAAGTCCTTCCTTTGTTATAACCCGCATGGCGTTGGCAACTCCTTCAGAGCGACTCAGGTAACATTTGTGGTGCATTGACCAGGAATCTTCTCTTCTGTGTGCTGGAAGGACAAGCCATGGAGCTCTTGCTGCCCTGGGAGCAGCCGGTGCTGAGGCGGGCCCTGGTCCGGGAAGACTGTCTGCTGAGCGAGCCAGCAGGATTTCTAGCTTTGTGGATCCTCTCCTGGGGCGGAAACCAGCCGGGGACCCCATTCCTGAGGGAACCAAGCGGGTAAAGAATGGCTGATCCTGGTCTTCTGAACCGCAGTAAAATTGTGGGCCCACAGGTAGTCAGACCTGATCAATGACCAGCTAGCTGGCTGTCATCCGGAAACCTTCAGCCTGCATAGAGAAGGGAGGTTTTGTGTGACTGTGTGACTGATGTGTGTGATTGTGTCTAGCAGACTGGAGTCCTAGGAACTCCCTGACGCTAGGGCAAGTGTGAGTCTTGAATCTGCGGTGGCGAAACTCATAGGGCTCATGGAGATAGCCCGGAGTGGGTTCGGGGTCGGGGGTGATATGACTCAGGAAAGCTAAAAGGCACTTGAAAATCCTCACAAGAGGAATGACAAGATCTAGACTCGAAGTGTCTGTTGAATAAGCGCTGCCGTGGAAGGCACTCAGGGAAAGGAAACTCCCCTAAAGGTTATGTTAAAGAACTTTTAAAAAGGATACATTCAAGATTATGCAGTGAAACTCCAACCTGGAAAGCTGAGAACCCTCTGTGAAATAGATTGGCCAACGTTTGGGGTGGACTGGCCTTCTGAGGGAACTTTATACAGCCCCACCACGCAACGTGTGTGGCGAGTAGTGACTGGAGAGCCAGGTCACCTGGACCAATTTCTATACATTGATTGTTGTTGTTGTGAAGTGCCGTCGAGTCGGTTCCGACCCATAGCGACCCTGTACAGGGTTTCCAAGGGTGTAAATCTTTACGGGAGTAGAAAGCCTTATCTTTCTCCCGTGGAGCGGCTGGTAGTTTCGAACTGCTGACCTTAAGGTTCGCAGCCCGATTCGTAACCACTACGCTACCAGAGCTCCTTTTCTATACTGTGTGTGTGTGTGTGTGTGTTCTATACATTGATACCTGGCTCCAAATGGTGACTCACCCGCCCCCTTGGTTGAGAGGGCCAATCAGACGAATCATTGTCTCACAGACTTGCAGCCCATTTGACCCTGCAGCAGCCTCCGCTTTCCCCTCTGCCGGAGCCCACATAGCCGTCCATTCTGCTTGAACCCCATGAGGAGCCTTTGCCTCCTCCAATGCCCCAGTGTATTCTGCCCTACCACCTGTCTCTGGGAGCCCCAGGGCGATCTCACACTACTCCAACTACCCCTGTGGCCTCGCCAGATACCACTACCAGTCCAATCCCTCAGACGCCTGCAAATTCATGTCTGGGACCCCTGGTTCTCAGTCCATATACCCCATTGCTCACATCAGCCATGCAGATACCCCCACGAGAGATGAGGGCGCCCACATTTGTAGACACCAAGGGCCAGGTGCGAGAGGCAGTACACTTTCTCTTATATCAACTTTCCCACTGAACTGGAACTCCATCTAACATTGAAAAGCCCCAGGTGCTCATCTACCTCATGCAGTGCATCTTCCAGGCATATAACCTCACCTCACCTGGGCCGACTGCTATCAATTCCTCCTGACCTTGTTTAATACAGAAGAAAGGAGAAGGGTTTTTCAAGCAGCACACTGTTGGGTGGAGGAAAATGCCCCGGAGGTGGTAATGGATGTTCAGGCCTGTGCCCAAAGATGACTTCCAGACCAGGAACCTAAATGGGACCTCAATGAAAGAAAGAGGCTCCAAAACTTAGAAGCATACTGGGAAGCCCTCCTCTAGGAGTTAAAAAGCAGAGGCCAGAAGGCTACAAATATTAGCAAAGTAGCCATGGTCTTCCAGAAAGCGGAAGACAGTCCCTGCGCTTTTTATGAGAGACTGTGTGAGGCCTACCGGCTGTACACCCCTTTTGACCCTGAGGCACAAGACAACCAGACAATGGTCAATTAAGCGTTTGTGAGCCAGAGTACAGGTGATATCTGCAGAAAACTCCAAAATCTGGAAAGGTTTACAGGTATGAATTCCACCCAACTGCTTGAGAATGCTAACATTGTTCATCAACAGTCACCAAGAGGTGAAGTGAGAGGCCAACTGAAAGATGAAAAAGAGGCCGATTTAATAGCTGAGTCCATAATCCAAGCCTCCCTGTGCCCGCCTAGAGGAAGAAAAGCAAGAGAACCGACTGGGCAATGAAGAGACCGGCCCTGCCTAGACCAGGACCAATGTGCCTACCGTAAAGAAAAAGGTCACTGGAAGGACGAATGCCCCCAAAAGAGGTGCCAAAAGCCCGACCCTCCAAGACCAGTGGAATCTGAGTTTTCAACATAGCAGAGGGAGACCTCGTTGATGACTAGGACAGACCAGGCTCATCAAGCTCCTGAGAGCCCATGGTCTGGATCAAAGTGGGAATGAAAAGATAGACTTTCTGGTAGACACCGGGGCCCAAGCACTCAGTGGTTACACAACCCATTGCACCCTGGACTTGGAGACAAGTCAACATCATGGGGCTACTGGAACAGTGACTTGCTTTTTGTCAGCCTCATCAGTGCGTGATCAAAGGCCACGAGGTCAAACACCAATTCCTCTACCTACCAGACTGCCCCATGCCATTACTTGGGTGAGATCTCCTCAGCAGACTGCAGGCAAAAATCTCTTTCACTGAAGCTGGGCAGCTTTAGCTGTCAGTCCCACCCAAGACCCTTCTATTAACCCTGACAGTCCCCCCAAGAAGAAGAATGGAGAATGTTTCAACCTCAGGGATCGGACAACTGCAGCTCCGCCTTGTTTGCCCACTGGCCCAGAGTCTGGGCAGAAGACAATCCCCCTGGACTGGCTGTCAACTACCCACCGGTGTATGTAAAGCTGATCCCCAGAGCTGCATCTGTCCAGGTCAAACAAGACCCAATCCCCAGGCAGCTCAGGAGAGCATCCAAAAGCATCTGCAAAGATTAATAAAGACTGGGATCCTGACCCCATGCCAGTCTGGCTCCCTGGAACACTCCCCTCCTCCTGGTACAGAAACCTGGAACCCAAGACTACTGACCAGAACAAGACCTCTATGCTATCAACCACGGTTGATAGGCTACGATCACCATCCACCCCTCGGTCCTGAACCCATGCACACTGCTAAGCCTGTTGCCTGCTGCAGCCACTTGGTTCAGCTGTCTAGATCTGGGGGTCTTCCTCTTTTTCTCTGACCCTCCACCCTACCAAACATGATATCCTTCTCCAGCAATTGTTCCCTCCTGGCAATATGTCCAAAGTATGAGAGATGAAGTTTGGCCATCCTGGCATCCAAGGAGCACGCTGGCTGCACTTCTTCCAGCACAGATATGTTGGTTCTTTTGGCAGTTCAATATTCTCCCCCAACACCATAACTCAAAAACATCAATTCTTCTACAGTCTTCCTTATTCACTGTCTAGCTTTCACATGCATATGAGGTTATTGAAAATACCATGGCTTGGGTCAGGCACACCTTAGTCTTCAAGCTGACATTTTTGCTCTTCAACACTTTAGAAAGGTCTTGTGCAGCAGATTTGCCTAATGCAATACATTGTTTGATTTCTTGACTGCTGCTTCCATGAATGTTGATAGTTGATCCAAGAAGAATGAAGTCCTTTACAACTTCAGTTTTTTCTCCATTGATAAGAATGTTGTTTACTGGTCGAGTGGTGAGGATTTTTGTTTTCTTTACATTGCGATGCAATCCATACCGAAGGCTGTGCTCTTTGATCTTCATCAGTTAATATTTTAAGTCCTCTTCACTTTTAGCAAGCAAGGTTGTACCATCTACATATTGCAGGTTGTTAATGAGTCTTCCTCCAATGCTGATGCCGCGTTTTTCTTCATATAACCCAGCTTCTTGGATTATTTTCTCAGCATACAAGTTGAAAGAGTCACTCTAGAACTAGTAAAAACTCTAAACCCGACTACACAACTGCCCATAGGGAAAGGCACCCTGGAACATGACTGCAATGAGCTTATAGAAACCGTGTACTCCAGCAGACCTGATTTAAGGTACCAGCCCTTAGAAAATCCAGATGTTGAGTTATACACTGATGGTAGTAGCTTTCTAAACATGGGAAGAGAATGGTGGGCAGGATATGCAGCAGTCACTTGAAGTGAAACAATAGTGGCAAGCCCTCTCCAAAGGACCCTCTGCCAAAAAGGCTGAACTGATCACCTTGATCCAAGCCCTAAAATGGTGCGAAAACAAAAGAGCCAATATTTACATGGATTCTAAGTATGCATTTTTAACACTTCATATTCATGGAGCTATATGTAAGGAAAGGGGGCTACTAACTGCAGAAGAAGGAGTCCTGGTGTGGTGCTGTAGATTAATGTGCCAGACTGCAAAGCTGTTTGAACTGCAGGGTTGGTGGTTCATGCTCACCAGCTAGCTGTTCCTCGGAAACCCTATACAGGGTCACTATGGGTCGGAACAGACTCGACGGCACTTCACAACAACAACAACCGCAGGAGGGAAAGAAATGAAGCACCAGCCTGGAATCCTGAACTTAATAGATGCAGTATGGGAACCGGGCGAAGTGCCTGTGATGCACTACAAGGAATACCAAAAAGGACTCTCTCCAGAGGCCCAAGGAAACCAAAGGGTAGATCGGGAGGCAAAAAGAGAAGCCATGGAACCCTCTGTCCTTGCTGTCACTGCCCCTCTTTTGCCATGGATATCTGAGGCCACCCCTATGTACTCCCCAGAGAATTGCTCTGGATGCAACAGGAAAAAGCTAAAGACACCAAAAAGGGCTGGCAACAACTACCTGATGATTCAATTGTCATTCCAAAACTATTGGCCCCTTCTCTAATAAGGAATTTCCACTCAACCACCCACATGGAGCGAGAGGTCACTGAACACTTACTGGGAAAATATTTCTACATCCCACAACTGTCTACCCTGGCAAAGACTACAAGCCAAAGATGTCTATAACCTGTCATAAGAATAATCCCCGGCAAGTACCCAACCTGCCACCAGTACAGACAGTCAGAAGAACTCCCTTTGAGAACATAGTTCTTGACTTTACTGAACTCCCCAGAAGCAATCGATACTGCTATCTCCTGGTATTAGTCTGTATCTATTCTGGGTGGGGAGAGGCATTCCCCACCCGAACCAAGAAGGCCCAGGAAATAACCAGAAATCTGCTATGAGAAATTATTCCAAGGTATGGATTGCCTCTAAACATGGGATCTAACAATGGACCGGCCTTCATAGTGGAAATAGTGCAACACACGGCTAAAATACTGGGCATAAATTGGAAACTACATGCAGCCTATAGGCCTCAGAGCTTGGGCAAAGTTGAACGCGTGAACCGTACCATAAAGAATGGACTTCTTTTTCGCAACGGGTTTGCCGCCAGGATACAGGTGTTGGTGAAAACCATCGCAAAACCTAAACCAAAATGGGAAAGGAAAAGACCCATATCAACATTGTCGTTCTCAACCACTACTGGTCACCTGATCTGCAAATGTGGTGGAATCGACAAAAGAACCATCAAAAAATTTGAGAAGGAAGCTGCTGAGCTGGGGGAGGGCTCCTTCAAGTATGCCTGGGTCTTGGATCAGCTGAAAGCTGAACTTGAGCAAGGCATCACCATTGATAACTCCCTGTGGAAATTTGAGACCAGCAAGTACTATGTGACCATCATTGATGCCCCAGGACACAGAGACTTTATCAAAAACATGATAACAGGAACCTCACAGGCTAACTGTGCTGTCCTGAATGTTGCTGCTGGTGTTGGAGAATTTGAAGCTGGTATCTCTAAGAATGGGCAGGCCCGTGAAAAGACTGGTTAATGATAACAATACATCCGAAAACCTTCAGAAGGAAAGGAATGTTATGTGGACTGTTTGTTTCTTTTTGTGTGTGTGGCAGTTTTAAGTTATTAGTTTTTAAAATCAGTACCTTTTAAATGGAAACAACTTGACCAAAAATTTGTCACAGAATTTTGAGACCCATTAAAACAAAGTTTAATGAGAAAAAAAAAGGAATGGGCTTAACAAATTGTGTCAGGAAGCTCACTTAACCTGGCCCCAAGCTCTCCTGTTTGTTCTGTTGAAAATCAGATATACCCTCAGAAAATCACTGGATGCTCCCCTTTTGAAATTTTGTTTGCCCGGCACCCGCCTCTCCTCTGTTCCCTGCCAGGGACCCTGAAGGAAGTGAGAGAAGTTGAAATTAGCTTACAACTCCAGGCAATAGGGAAAGTGGCTAAGTGTCTAAATGGATTACTGAGAGATTACCTGTCAAATCTGTTTTCCCCTGTGTACTCTTTCAGCCCAGGAGACTTGGTGTGGGTGAAGGACTAGAACTTAACCCCACTCAAGCCCAGTTGAAAGACACTGCTGATTGTCATCCTGACCACTCCCATGGCGGCCAAGGTTGAAGGGATTCCTGCCTGGACTAAAGCGAGCCTCCCCAAACGACCAGTGGGAGGATGACGTGAAACCCCAGCAGCCCTCCCAAGCCATGCTAAAACAACAGACAACATGCCCTGCTCCAACCACAACCCAGAAGCCAGTTGGTCAATGCACGGCGGAAGCTTGAGGATCTTCACATTAATGCACTTAGTAGTTCTTCTGCTCACAGCAAGAGAAGGTAATGGTAAATGCAGCAGGTACATCCAAACAAACTGAGCAGTCCACAGAGTCACTAAAACTCTGCTGTTTTACAGATACTCCCACTGTGAGGGGGCACATGCAGGGAAGTATATTTACAACTCTACCCAGTTCTCCATATGCATCACCCCAGAAGGAGCTCACATTTGCTATAACCCTCCTGGACCCCTCACCCTAGGAGTCTTCTAAGTTAAAATTGGGCCAAAATCAATCTTTTCTGGTGAGGGGCCCGTAGCAGCACAAATGGAGGTTAAAGGGAACCCTGGATAGGTAATGCTAAAATTTGATGCCTGTCAAGTCATTAGCCATTCCCAGGGTTACACCTGTGGCGCACTAAGCTGGGAGAGAAGTTACTGATTAGAACATAAGTACATGTGTGAAGTAAGTTCAGAATGTGGGGGTGTGTGTCTATTGGAGTTGTGTTAAGTGGGCCACGTGGCAAAAGCCATCGAATAACACATAGGTACTCCTGAAAAGGGGAGTAGCTAGCTCCATCAATGTAATCCCCTAGAACTAACCATTACCCAACCCCAGGACCCACAGTGGAGGAAGGGAGTAAAGGGTTTGGTTAAGCATTGAAGGAAAAGGAGTGGATCCTGGTTTTGCTATCATTATCAAGGGATATATCCAGAGCTGCCCCAAAGAGACTTTCTAGGTGTTTCACTCCTTTTATGAGGAGATCACACACACCCCTCCCCACGGTCCCACGGTCCCACGGTCCCACGGTCAGTCAGAAACCTTTTCCTTGGATGGTGGGACACATCGCAAAAACCCTGAATATAATGTCATGTTTTGTATGTGGAGGAACGTTAACAGAGACCAATGCCCTGGGTAGTACAAGAAATAGATCCAGACACCTGGGAAAACAAGACTCCCAACTCCCACAACCTCTCCAGCTCCACCACTCACTGAGACAACTCCGTGGGTATTACAGCACGGTATTGTGGGCCAGCAGTGCCTGGCACAGTGGGGAAGAAATTTCACCATTCCAGTGGGCCAATCTAACTGCTTAGGACAGAAACTGTATCATGAAACCTCAAAAACTAGCAAGTGGTAGGGAAATGTTTCAGCTGAAAAGAATCCCCAGCCCCCACCCCCCACCCCGCCCAGCCCTTCCCTACCTTGTGCAACTATTAGAACAATATAGGAAAGATAGGAGGCTGGAGGCCACTCACAGGCCTCTACTGGATCTGTGGAAACAAGACCTATTCCCGCCTACCTGACCAGTGGACTGGGAGCTGCCTCCTGGGCACTATAAGACCTTTCTTCCTGCTACCACTGAAACAAAAGTGAGGCTCTAGGATATCCAGTATATTCCTCTGGTTCCCGCAGTAAACAAAAGATACAAATTGGGGACTGGAAAGATATTGAATGGCTGCCCAAAAGAATAATCCAATACTATGGCTGGCCACCTGGGCAGAGGACAGATCTTGGGGCTACTGGACTCTCATTTACATGCTAAACTGTATAATTTGGCTTCAAGCAGTTGTTGAGATCATTTGAATGAGACATCTCAAGTCCTAACTGTCTGAGCCTAGCAGCAGATGAAACTCAGAAATGGCATCTATCAGAACCAGTTAGCTCTAGATTACATGTTGGCTCGAGAAAGTGGAGTGTGTGGGGAGTTTAATTTGTCCAATTGCTGTCTCCAAATCGATGACAGTGGGCAAGTAATAAAGCAGATTGCTGACAAAATGCAGAAGTTGGCACACGTACCGGTGCAGTCATGGAATGGGTAGAATCCAGACTCCCTGTGGGAAAGATGGTTTTCAACATTTGGGGGTTTCAAAACTCTCATAAGAGGACTCCTGATCGTTATCTGGGGGATGCTTACTCATTCGCTGTCTCCTCCCGTTAGCAATGAGAGCACTTAACAGTGTCATTGAAACCATGATAGAAAACCAGCTTCCCATATCCTCTGGCTACATAAGTACCAACCACTGCCTTCCAACTTAGAAAGTATTCTAGAGGAAAGTGAGGCCCATCAAACTGTTAATAAACGTCATGGGCTTCAAAGGGGGGAATGAGGCGGGCAACCAGATCACAGAGATCAAAGACCTGGAAAAATTAATGCTTCCCGCTTCTACTTCTGTACCCGCCCACTTGCCTGCTCACTCCCCTGCCTGCCTGTCTGCTCCTGCTTCAGGCTTCAAATCAACCAATCCCGACAGCCCCGTGAATCTACACCAATTCCCTATAAAATGTTCCAGACAGGGGAGACAGGGCTCAGTCTCTGGATAAGAATCCACTGAGCCACAGGTGGGTACAATAAAGTCCTTCCTTTGTTATAACCCACATGGTGTTGGCAACTCCTTCAGAGCGACTCCAGTGACACTTTGTCCTTTTGATACGATCAGGAGGTACCTCTTGGATGAGCCTCCTGAGGTGCCACTCCTTTTTCTGGACACAGTCCTGGTTTTCATTTGGCTGTATTCCCAAACTACTTCGGAGTTGTCATCTGCAAAGCGTTGCTCGAGGTGACTTCTTTGCGGACAATGGCTTTTCCTATTTATACTTCTCAGTAACTTAGGTCTTTCAAAACTCAGTTCTAACTTTGTAAAATGTTTTCCCCAAATCTCCCAAGTACAGTGCAATGTAGTACATTAACAGCACTGACCACTTTGTACTGGTAATCATTTGCAGCTCACAACTGTGCATTACTTGAGGAAACAGGCCGCGTCACATGGTCATATTTGTATCTTTGAAGTACCTGATATAGAAAAGCTTAGTAAACTCATTATGAAGTGAGTAAATCCATTTATTCAGCACATGTATTGTTTATGGCATCCTGGTGTGGCACTGTGAGATAAAGCACTGGACCGCAAGGTCGGTTTGAACCATAAGGTTGGTGGTTCAAACTCACCAGCCGCTCCTTGGAAACCCTATACAGAAACACTATGAATCGAAACAGACTCGGAACCAACTCAACAGTACTTAACAACAACATTGTCTACTATATGACAGGGAGCCCTGGTTAAAGCATTTGGCTGTTAAGTGAAAGGTTCAAACCCAATATCCACTCTGTGACAGGTAAGTGGGGAAACCTGGCAATCTGCAGCTTTAAAGATTATGGCCTCGAAAACTCTATGGACAGTTCTACTTTGTTCTGTGGAGTCATGAGTTGAAATTGACTCAAGTGCAGACAACAACAATGTAATAAGTGTTCATGATTCTGAGATGATTTGTAGAACTTACAACCTGGTGGAAAGAACAGATGAAGAAAAAAAATGCAACTCTATTAATGGTGTGATAATATTTTCAGTCATATAATATTTTTCAGCTACATTCCTCAGGGCTTCTCAACTTGATGTCTCTTCTCAGAATGCTTTCTCCAGCCTAGATCTCATGACTGGCTCCTTTTCATCATTCTAGTTCAAATATCATCTCCTCAGATAAACCTTTCCTCTCTCTGTCAAATAAATGAGCTTCTGGTGCAGCGCTATAGGATAAGCTCTGTACTGCGAACCACAAGGTTGGCGGTTCAAACCTACCAGTTTCTCCTCAGAAATCCTATACAGGATTGCCATGAGTCGATTACAACACTATCACACTATTGCTGTTCTTGTTAGGTACCTTCTAGTTGACTCCAAATCACAGCAACCGTAGGCACAACAGAACACACACTGCCCAATCCTGCCCCATTCTCACAATTGTTATATTGGAACTCATTATTGCAGCCACTGTATCAATCCATCTTATTGGGGATTTTCTGCTAGCCCTCCACTTTACAAGCATGATGTCCTGTTCTAGGATTTGTCTTTCTTGATAACATGTCTTAAGTATGAACAACAAAGTCTCAGCATGCTGTTTTCTAAGGGACCTTTTGGCTATACTTCTTCCAACACAGTTTTGTTTGTTATGGCAGTCATAGAACTTTCAGTATTCTTCACTAACACAATTCAAATACATCAATTATCCCCCAGCCTTCCTTATTCATGGTCCAGTTTTCACATGTATATGAGGTGATAAATACCATGACTGTTACACTAGTCTGATTTAATTTTATAGTATGGAATTTTTCTTCTGTATTTACTTACTTATCGTATCTTCTCCTACTGGAATATAAGCTTTTGAGATCAAACCAAACCAAACTCACTCCATCAAGTCAATTCCAACTCATAGTGATCCTATTGGACAAAATAGAATTGCCCCATAGAATTTCTAAGACTAAATGTTTTTGGTTTTGTTTGTTTGTTTGTTTGTTTGTTTGGTGGGAGCATGGATAGGAAGGAGTAAGGGTTGGGACTATGGCTAAATCTTGACTAGGCCTACGACTTCATTTAGTGTTAGGGGTAAAGATTGGGCTAGTGTTTTTATCAGTTTGTACTTGTAGTATAAGGAGCTCTGGTAGCATAGTGGTTATGAAACGGACTGCTAACCTCAAGGTCAGCAGTTCAAAACTAATAGCAGTTCCGCAGGAGAAAGATGAGGTGTTCTGCTCCCATAAAGATTTACAGCCTCAGAAACCCTGTGCAGGGTCACCATGAGTCGGAACCGACTCCACGGTACTTAACAACAACAACAACTTTTAGTTATACTTGCAGGGTTAGGAGTAAGACTTGATCTAGTTTTAAGAGTACAGTTAAGCTTGTTTTAATTTACTTATTTAAAATTTTTACTTGTAATCTATTTGATTTCCTTCTTATTTGGAACTTATGTAACTTCATTATTCCTTCTTTATACTTTATGGTTTTTTTGTTGCAAATTGATATCTCTGGTTCTCTATTTTTTAGTCTTATAAGGTTGTTTTGCTTTGCATATTTCTATACTGGGTTGAGTTCTGGGTGATATTGTCATGTATGTGAGTCTGCTGTTACTCATTCTCTGTCCATGTATGTGACATGGTGTTGTCATGTGTGTGACATAGTGTTGTCATGTTTGTGAGAACAGCTGTTACTAGTTCTCTGTCCAAAGAGCTCCCCTTAGTATTTTTTATATGGTTGGTTTTTTTTTTTAAGCTTTTATTGTGAATTGAGTGATAGTTTACATGGGAGAACATCAGTTTTACATTCATCCTATTGTATTTCATTTCATTGCAATGATTACAATCCCCTCCATGCATCATCTTTCAACAGCATTTGCTTCCATTCCCTCTGTTTTTTTTTAGATGTACACTGAAGCACTTAGAAATATATAACCATTCAAACAAACAAAATGTATACCCTGCAAGCCTGCCCCCCAGCCGCCAGCACACAGCCCCTCTCCCTCCTTGAGTCCAGAGTACCCAGCCGCTCCTTCTGTCCACGTCATTATCTCTGCCTCCATCTCTGGTGTCACTGCTTCTCTGGGTAGGGTCCTGCACTCTACTCTTCTCCCTTAATGGTCCCAGGGTCCTCTGCTCCTGGACTGCAAGATCAACCACTCCTCTCCTTTCCTTACAAAACATCTACCTTTACATTTGCAACACTCACAATCAGTCCTGATAGCAATTATTCACTATTGAACCACAAGAGTCTTATCCCCAAATCCCTGTCTAGACAGGTTAGAAACTATTCCATGGAGATTCTACCCTCCCTGTACCCTCTGAAACTAGCCTCCCTCTAGAAAGCTTGTAAGCCAATCACTTTGTGCCTTTGTGTAATATAGTGGTTACGAATTGGGCTGTGAACCTTTAAGGTCAGCAGTTTGAAACTACCAACTGTTCCGTGGGAGAAAGATGTGGCTTTCTGCTCCTGTAAAGATTTACAGCCTTGGAAACCCTGTATGGTCGCTATGGGTTGGAATCAACTCAATGGCACTTAACAACAACAATAGCCACCCCTCCTCAGCCATCCATTTTTGGTAGCCATTGTCTAAATTGCCCATCCCTATCAACCTTGTGTACTGAGGAGCTGGGAATGATCTTCGCTGTAAAGATTTGTACGCTCTTTTGAGCTACTACATCCATAAGTATAGGTCAAGTTCATTAAACTGTAGCAGATTACTCTTTTTTTTCCTCTTCTTTCTTCTAGTCGAGTTTTGATCATCCAGCCATTGAAGCCAGGTCAAGTGGGTAGCATTTGCAAGTATGGGTGTTCTTGTGCATCTCCCCTCACTTCATGTCAGCTGTATGCTTCACTCTTCACTCTAGTCCTCTGTGGCTATGTCCCTGTCCCTGGGCTCAGGAGTCTCCAGGTCTCACTATAATACTGGCCACCCAGGTCTCAATCCAGGTTGGTAGGAGTCTATTAAATGTCATCAGATTTAGCTCACAGCTTCATTGCTGTTTTTCCCTCACTTCCCATTATAGGTAGACCAACATGGTCACCAGCAAGTTTACATGCCTGCTCGTCATGTATTCCCTTTGAGTCTCAGTCTTGGAACGGGGTTTGCCCTGAGGGGACTTGGTTGCTTGCCTTGATGCTCCCCAGTGAACAACTTGTTTATTCTTGTAGTAGTCTATCAGACTTCTGTTATTGTTTTTTATTTTCCTGTTGGTCTTTCTTTCAAGAAGTATCTTCTGTTCTTATAGCCACTCCAGGCTAGTCTGTTTGTCTTTTCAAGTGGAGATTTCCCACCTAAGAAGATTCTGGATGGGGATCAGGATTCCATTTATGGTCTTATGCAATGCAAAGGTTCCACAAGAAGGCTCTTCCACTGAACAAATTTAGGTATTCTAAATCAGTTATAGGCTGAAGACGGGCTATTCCTTTCTCTCCCCCTTGGTTGATTGGGTTTTGGCAAATTCTTTTAATTTGTGTCTATCTGTAAAATGTTCTAATTTCACCATCATATTTGGTGGACATTTTTGCTTGGTTAGCAATTTGTTTCTTTCAGAGTTTTACATATGTCATTCCATTGTCTTCTTGTCTTCATGGTTTCTGCTGAGAAATCAAATCTTAATCTTATTAGTTCTACATTGTAGATAATTTTTCATTTTTCCTGAGCTGCCTTCAGGATTTTTTCCTTGTCTTTGGTTTGGAAAGTTTGATTATAACATGTCTTGGTTTTTCTCTTTTGAGGTCTATCATGTTTAAAGCTTGTTTAAATTGTTTAATGGCTATCTTCTCATCTTCATGATATAGGCAAGTTTTCTTTGAAGAATTCTTAGACAATTTTCTCCATGTTTTTGTTGTTGTTGTTTGTTTCTTCCTGTCCTGGAATTACAACCACTTGTAAGTTATTCCTTTTGATAGTCTCCAATATAAATGTTAGGCTTTCTTAGTATTTTTTTATTCTTTTTTTTCTGATTGTTACTATGTAGATGAGTATTGAGAGATTTATCTTAAAGCTCAGTAATTTGGCCTTCTATTGAGTCAATTCTATTTTTCCTTTCAATGTACCTTCTATTTCTGAATTCTTTGTATTAATCTTCTGGTTTTCTAGTTGCTGTTTTTGTAGAGCTTCCAATTTTTCATTTCTTTTGTCAGTTTGTACTCATAGAGTTTTTCTGAAGTCTTCTAAAGTTTTTCCTGTGTTCTTGCTTTCTTCAAACTTTTTCTCAATCTGTGGAAGGTACATAAATACCATTCTTTTAAAATCCTCACCAAATACTTCTAATACTATTTCTAGTATTATATTAGCTGGCTCTGTATTTTGGTCATTTGTTTGAGGCACTCTGTCTTGTTTTTTTTAATTTAAGATCAAACTGTCTGTTTTCTCTGAGATATTGTGACATCATTGTATTTATATTTGGTTGATGATTGTATGTTGCTGTGTTCTTAGGCACTTAGTGGATGTGACAAAGATTGGAAGTATGAGTTCAGTTCTCTGCTGTTTGTATAGCATAGTTCAGGGTGGATTCACTCATCTCAAGAAGCAGGGTAGCACTCCCAGTGCCTGATCCTGGACAGAGCCGAGGCTGTGCCATTGGCCACTGGATTGGCAAGGGCAGGCACTGGACATGCCCCAGCTACCAGCAGTGCACAGAACAAGGGAGAACCACATTTCACTTGCCACCAACCTCCAAGGACTGTAAATCTTTAGGGGCACACACTGCCACATCTTTCTCTTATAGAGCAACTGGTGGGTTCAATTAGCTGCCAAGTACTTAAATTCTGCACCATCAGGTCTCCCTTCTGTGAAACAAGAGACTTCAAATACCCTGTTTTACCTTAAATTCAATACTTCTAGGACAGGCCTGGCACAAAGCAAGTACTATATAAAAAGCCATTTGAATGAATTGATCTAGTCAGCAACTTATATGCCTGCCTGCACTGGTCTTCATTTTCTCATCAATTTCATACCTGCACAATCTTTACATTCAGCATGTGTGAGAGAGGGGAGAATGTGAACCGTACCTGGTGACACCATCAGAGAGGTGATACCAAAAGGACTGCCTATAAATTTTTTGTGCAGTGTTTTAGCAGAAATTTATTATTTTATAAAAAATATTCTTGTAGTTAGTTATAAAAAAATTAAAACATTTCCATAAACACAACTTACACATATAGGTTTCCCATGCTATCCAAAAGTTGACTGTTTCTGTGAAACCTTTTATAAACTGAAATGGTGTAAAGTGAAGAAGTAATTACCATTCATTTATATGGGAAAAAATTGAGAATTCCCAGACCAGATTCAAAAAATAACCTACTAACTTATGACAGATAACATATAAAATCTAACATAACATTGGTAGTGGTAGTAGTGGTTATGGGCCATTGAGTCGGTTCCAATTCACAGAGACCCTGTATAGGGTTTCTGAGGCTGTACATCTTTACGGGAGCATTCATCTTTCTCCCATGGAGTGGCTGGTGGACTCCAGCTGCTACACTTGTTGTTGGTAGCCCGTCATGTAACCCACGGTGCCACCAAAGCTCCTTAACATAATATTGTTGTTAAGTGCCGTTGAGTTGATTCCAACCCATAGCAACCCTGTATAGGGTTTCCAAGGAGCAGCTGGTGAGCTTGAACCGCTGACTTTGCAGTTCAAACGACTTTGCGTCTGATGTATTAGCCCACAGTGCTGCACCAGGACTCTTAACATAACATTAATATATAATAAAAGCCAGAATGATATAAACACACAGCCTATATAAAGTATAAATAATGTTTGTACTGTTCAGTTCCTGGGGAAAAAGCCTGGCACACCACTCATGCTGCTCCAGGTACATGCTGCCTCGTTCACAGCTGTTTACAAAACAAACACTGAACACTAGTTTTGTTTTTCACCTTTTTACTTGAAAGCAAAATTCCTTGCCAGAATTGTTTCAGTTAGCAAAAACAAGTACTCCTGTAGGTATTGGAGTCCTGGTGTGGCACTGTGTGTTAA
>NW_006408579.1:2691415-2702357 GCF_000296735.1 Chrysochloris asiatica
TGCAGACAGCATATTGAAGGATCTTGTTTTCTTATCCATTCTGTCACCCTCCGTCTCTTAACAGGTGCATTTACGTTCAGTGTAATTATCAATAGGTATTGATTAATTGCTGTCATTACATTTGTGTTTTTGTGGTGTTGCTGCTTCTTTGTTCTGTTTGTCTTTCTTTGTTGAATTCATGATTTTTGTGTTCTTTCTTGTGAGTTTCCTGCTAGATTTAATGTTTTCATATTCTTCTTGGATTTTCATTTTCTTGGTATGTTCTGAAGTGTTACTTTTCTTTGCCTCTCCCTGATTTTTAGAAGTGATTTTTTTTTTTTTTGCTTATCTGTTTGTTTTTTATTTCTTACTTTTATTTTCTCTCTTTTTTCTTCTTCTATAGCTCCATTTTCCAGTCCCTCTTTTCTATTTTTAGTTGTACTTTTTTTTTTCTGGTTTCTGCCTATTTTTATTTCTTTTTTCTAATTTAATATTTTCTCTTTTCATTATTGTTTGCTTGTTTGTTTATTGTGGTTTGTTTTCTTGTGTGTGTGTGGAGGTGGGAGGGGAAGATGTTTCTCTACTTTCCCATCCAACAGGAGAAAGCAACTGTGCCCATACAACCCAGCCACAACTGTACTCTGCAACTCCACTCACTGGGCAAAAGCCAATAACAGCTTTTATACCACATGATCAACCACAGAGGTCCACCAACACCAGCCAGTCCTATTCTAAACTGAGGTGTATGAATGATAAACGGATAATGGTTCACACCTTTCCATTCTCTAGTTAAACCCACAGGTGACATCTGGTGAGAGTCTAAGAACACATCCACATATAATAATCAATTAAATATGACAACACCACAATGTCCTGGAGAAAACAGACAATTTTAGCTCACATGAAGAAACAAGAGAGAATGGCTCAAACAAATGACCAAGAGGCAGAGCCAGAAAACATTTCTGAGGAAGAAATGGTAATAGAACTAAGTGAAAAAGAATTCAAAACAATGACATTTAGGTATCTTCAAAACATTGACAGAAAGATTGAGGAAAGCAAGGAGAACACAGAAAAAACTTTAGAATACTTCAGGAAAACACTACAAGAACAAATAGAAAAATAAATTCAAAAGTTGACATATACAAAGCCTTCAAATAGAAATCCAGAAGATTAATATTAAGTTTTCAGAAATGGGTAATACATTAAAAGGGCAAAGGAGTAGATTTGAAGCAATGGAAGCCTGAATTAGTGAACTAGAAGATAAAGCTCTCAATACTAGTATGCTAGAAGACAAACAGAAAAAATATGAAAAAAAAAAAAAAATCTGAATAAAGCCTAAGAATTATATGGTGCACCATGAGAAAGAATAACTTATGGGTGATCAGAATTTCAGAACAGAAGAGACAATAAAAAAATGCAGACAAAATTGTCCGAGATGTAGAAATATGACTTTCCTAAAATCGTGGAAGATGAGATGATAACCATCCAAGAAGCTTAATGAACCCAAACAGGATGGATCCCAAAAGAAAATCATCAAACTTTCCAAAACCATAAAAAAAGAAAGAATTCTGAGAGCAGCTAGGGAAAAATGAAAAGTGACCTACAAAGGAGAACCAGTAAGATTAAGCTCTGATTTTTTTCAGCAGAAACCATGCAGGCAAGAAAGCAATGAGGTAATATATACTAAACTGTGAAAGAAAAAAGTTGCTAAACAAGAATCATATGCCCAGCAAAGCTGTCTCTTAAATATGATGATTAAATTAGGACATTTCCAGAAAAACAGAAATTAAAGGAATTTGTAATAACCAGACCAATTTTATAAAAAAATATTAAAGGTACAGGAAGCACTGAACTCTCGTTGCTTGGCACAGCCGCAGCGGGGGCGGGGGAGCTGGGGGAGACATTATGCACAGCAAATGACTCTCAGAAGCTAGTCCCTATCTTCCCTTCAAGTTAACTCTGAATTTACTTGTAAAAATATATAATATGGCAATATTCACAGTCTTTCACTATGAGTTCTACAAACCTCAGGAAAAACTGGCTTATCAACAATTGCTTTCAGCTTTGGTGGACTGAATACAAAGAGAGTTGTGTAAATTACTCCCTTACATAGAAAACCTAAGTAACTGCATTTGTGAGGCCACAAAAGCAGATAGCATATTGGAGTCAAGCTGACCTACCCCCATAGACCTCATCACAATCAGTCACTAGCTAGAATTCTCAAACCCCTACATACAAGCACCTGCGTAAACAAGCAGACAATAATGAACTTAAGTGAAGGATAGTTTTGACTTGATAATCTACACTTCTTGCAGCAAGTAGCCAGGTTGGGCTTTATGCCACATAGCTTCCAAGTAATTTAATGAATACCTTTATTATGAAAATAACCAGGTGCAAGAATGTTGTGACTAACTGTGTAATAATTCAAGAAAAGATAAAAGTGTCAATTCATGTACTGTGTAATTTTAAGTATAAAAAATAAAGACTTGCTGAGCTGGGCCATTAGAAGCAGCAGCAGCGAGCAGGAGTAGGAGTAGAAAGCAGCAGCAGAAGGCGGAGAAAAAGGGAACAACACGCTGGACAGCTCAGCAAGCTGAAAAGCCTTTGAATTGTATTCATTCATTTCTTCTTCACCATCAATTCCTCATATCCTCTAGAGTAGCACGACCCCCCACGGAGAGCTGGTCTCCCCGCATAAAGGGTTTGGATATTGAGAACTCTTTGAGTTGAGAATCAACAACAGCAAACAACACCTGAGATTAATATACATGACAACATTACCCAGAACTCAATCCAGATATGTTGTTGTTGTAAAGTATCATGGAGTCGGTTCTGACTCATAGTGACCCTGCGCAGGGTTTCCGAGGCTGTAAATCTTTACAGGAGCAGAATGTCTCATCTTTCTCCCGCGGAACCGCTAGTAGTTTTGAACTGCCGACCTTCAGGTTAGTAGCCCTATTCGTAACCACTACTCGACCAGAGCTCCTAATCCAGATATACAAGTATCCAAAGTAAAACAAACCTAAAAGATTGAAAATAGGGAAACAGATATCAATTTATAATGAGGTCACCTACAAAGTGAAAGGAGAGACTAGTGTATATACAGAATTTCCAAATGGCAAGGAAATCAAGTAGATTTCAAGATAAAACATTGTTTTAAGTGAGGGGAAAATGAATCAATTATAGAGCAACCTCAAAGATAATTAATATGCTGTCACATAAAAATAAAAAAGGGAAATTGAAAAAAATTAGCAAACATTAACACCGCATAGATGAAAATGAAAACAAAACAAAAACAAAATGAACTTTGAGCATAAAGTTATGTGGAAGAAAGAAATCAGCAACACCAGACAAAAAAAAAACCCACAGGGAAATGACAGCAATCAGTACAGACTATCAATAATCACACTGAATATAAATGAATTAAGTGCATCTGTCAAAAGACAGAGTAGCAGGATGGAGAAAAAAACAAGATCCTCAATATGCTATCTATAAGAGACACATCATAACATGAATAGATATATGCACACCCATGTTCATTGCAGCACTATTACCAATAGCAAAAAGATGAAGATAGCCTAAATGCCCATCAACAATAGCATGTTTAAACAAATTTGGTAGGCACACACTATGGAATACTATGCAACACTGAAGAATAACAATGAGTCTGCAAAACACCTCACAAAATGGATAAATCTGAAGGACATTATGTTGAATGAAATTAGTCAGTCACAAAAGGAGAAATATAAAACCACTGCTGTAAAAACTTAAAAGATTTTCTTGATAAAAGAAACATTCTATGATGGTTATTGGGGACTAAAGGGGTAGAAATTATTCACAGCTAGAATAGGAACAATTGTTAAAGATATAATCCTTATACTTAAGCATATATTCAGTACATTTACCTTCCATTTAGTGATTTTAGAAAAAATTCGATTCAATCAGACAAATTAAATTAATGACAATTTAAGCTGGTTTATTAGGTGATGTTTTAAATTTACAATTTAGTATTTCAGAAAATAACATTTGATTATGATTAGTGCTTCAGTAATTTTGAGCAGTTTGTTCTGATTCTGAGGAGGAAAATTCCCCCCAACAAAGAATTAAATGCAAAAAGTGCATCTTAGGACTTGATTATTGGATAGTTGGCCAATTTCTTTTCATTTGTGCACATGTTCCACACAGTCTTTGTTTTGAGTTTATCTTGAGATAATCAGCCAATGGTGGACAGACTTTATATATATATATATATATTATATACATGTATATATATTTTTTATTGTGAATTGAGCGATAGTATACATGGGAGAACATCAGCTTTACATCATCGTTTCATTGCAATGATAACAGTCTCCTCCATGCATCATCATTCAACAGTATTTGCTTCCATTCCCTCTGCTTTTCCTTTTTTGGGGGGAGAGAAGGTGGGGAGATTTATACAAAAACACTCAGGAATATATAAACAACCAAAGGGCACATTCTGCAAGCCTGTCTCTTGGCTGCTCGCATTCAGACTCTTTCTTTCCATGAGTCTAGAGTCCTCAACTGCTCCCACTCTCCATGTCCTCATCTCTGCCTTCATCTCTAGTGTGGTGGACAGACTTTTAAGGTGGCCCCAATGATCCCTAAGGAGCTCTGGTAGCATAGTGGTTACGAATTGGGCTGCTAACCTCAGGGTCAGCAGTTGGAAACTACCAGCTCTTCTGCAGGAGAAAGATGAGGCTTTCTGCTCCCGTAAAGATTTACAGCCTCGGAAACCCTGTACAGGGTTGCTTTGAGTCAGAACCAATTCCATGGCACATAACAACAACAACAGCAATGATCCCTGTCTCCTAGTGTTTGTGCTCTTATGTGATTCCCTCCCCTTGAGTGTGATGTTGATGTCACTAATAGAATATAGCAAAGGTGATTACATGATTATGTTATGTAAGACTGTTGAGTTTCTTGATGGTATTTTGCTGTAGTCTCTCTTATCTCCTTACTAACTTTGAGGAAGCAAGTGGCCATGTTGGGGAATCACAGGTAGCAAGAAGCTATAGGTGGCCTCTGGTAGCTGAGAGTGGTCTCCAACCAACAGCCAGCCAGAAACCCAAGCCCTCAGTCCTGCAATTGTCAGAAACTGAATTCTGCCAACAACCTGAGAAAATTGGAAGTGTTTTCTTCCTTAGGAGAAACTTGATGAGATTGCAGTCTTGGCCAGCATCTTGATTGCAGCCTTGTTGTTGTTGTTAAGTGCTGTTGAGTCGCTTCCAACCCATAGCAACACTGTATAGGGTTTCCAAGGAGCAGCTGGTGAGCTTGAACCACTGACCTTGCAGTTCAAACTGACTTTGAAGTCTGATGTATTAGCCCACAGCGTCACACCAGGACTCCTGACTGCAGCCTTGGGAGATGCTAAATAGAAGACCCACTGAAGCCATTCTTGATCTATAGAAAGTGGACAAAGATAGTTAAGATTTGTGTCAACTTGACTGGACCACGATTCTAAGTGATTTGGCAGTTGAGATGTAGTTATCCCCCATGATGAGATCTAATATAATGTGATCAATTCTATGATGAAATCTTCTATGAACAGCCAATAAAATGAAAGAAACTTTCCTCAGGGGTGTGGCCTGCCTCCAATATTGTGGACATTCAGGCAAAGCTAGCTTGCTCTTAGCTAGGTCTGGATCATTTATATGGCTCCTTCTCTGGCCTTCAGTTCTTTGAACTTAAGGCCTGTTCTATTACCTGTTGATATTGGGAGTTTTTAGAAGCCTTCCTTCTTATCTGCTGGATCTACCTACCTGCCATCTGACCTGCTAGTTTTGGCTCATCAGCCCTGCAGCTATATGAGTCAGTAGCCTCCAGCCTGACAACTGATGCATGGACTTGGGACTTGCCGACCTCTACAACTGTGTGAGCCATTGCCTTGATATAAACCTCGCTCTCTCTACATATATACATACATATATATACTAATATACATATATTGCACAGCAAGAGGTGAATAATACACAACTTTCATGAGATTCATTCGGTGCTTTTTAGTTTACTTATATAGGTGTTCTGCGGCAGTTCAAATCCATCAACCCCTCCTCAGAAACCCTATACAGGGTCGCTATGAGTCGGAACCTACCCAACAGCACTTAACAATAACCATATCGAAGAAACTTGCTATTAGAGAGTGATGTTACTTAATAGAAATTTCTTAACATGAGAGTTATACTTTACCATTGTTGTTGGTGTTACGTGCAATTGAGTTCGTTCCAACCCATAGCGACCCTGTATAGGGTTTCCAAGGAGCGGCTCGTGACTCCTTACCATATTGGGAGATAATTCACCACAGTTCTTTATGTTTCTGCATCTCTTACAAGGGAGACACTGTCTGCCCTTGTTTGGGCTGTTGTTGGTTTGCATAGAAAACAACCTTGGAAAATAGAAATAAGATTGGCCTCTTAAGCAAAGGGCAGGTTTTTCACAGTCTTACAAGACAGAGTATCTTCTATCAAGCGAAGGGCAGACATTTTGACTGTTCGTTTTTAAAGATTTGGGTTTCTTAAGCTCATGTTCCACTCCTGAAATGCAACCCCATGCATCTGCAGATATCATCTGGCCCTCTTCACATCACCCTGTGGGAATTGGATTGGGGTCAGGGAACTGGCGCAAAAATGCTGATACTCTGACTATTGACACTGCAGGATAATGCACTAGGTCAGTTTGAATTGCAAAGCCAATGGTTCAAATCAACCAGCCACTCTGTGGAAACCCTAGACAGGGTCCCTATGAGTCAGAACCGACTCGAGGGCACTTAACAACAAAACCAGCATGAGTAGAATTATGGCAGGCAAGTAGGGTAAAATCTCAGAGTCTCCAGAGTTCTTGAAAAGCTAAGAGAATGCTTTACAGCACATTAACTTGTGGAAATTGGAAAGCATTTTTTCTTTCTTTCTTTACAGAGGCAGAAATGTTTATTTTTTACAAAGTTGCCTGAGAATATATTCTTCTCTCTTAGCATATGGTGTCACTCCTCCATCAACTTCAACTGCCTACTCTTGTTGGGTAAAGTCTTCATACTTGGGATTAGTTCTGCATGGAAAGTGGCCAAGAATACCTTTAGAGTGGAGGGATTTTAGAAAGTATTGCCATAGTGTTGATGGCAACATTACCAGGATTGCCATCTTAACCATAGAATGATTGTTTGGTGCCATTGGTAGATAATGTCTCCATTCAGTAACATATTCAGGGCACTCTGAAAAGCCCACTATGGTCACTATTTCAAGTCTTGCTGCCTACTAATATGTTGCTGTTGCTGTTAAATGCCATTGAGTCAGTTCCAACTCACAGCGACCATATATAGGAGATCCGAGGAGAGACTGGTGGGTTTGAACCACTGATCTTAAAGTTAGTAGTCCTGTGCTTATCCTATAGTGCCACACCAGGACTCTGCCTACTAAGATAGCAATAGTAAAGGGCCCTAGAGGCTTTAAAGAGCAAAGTATTGCTGACAAGAAAGAATTACCCAATAAGCAAGGTAAGCATGGGTTTACTTGTGCTTACTTACTAATATGTAGTAACCAATTTCACATTTTTTCACCACATCAAAGATTTTGCTTACATCTGTCTCTCTCCCAACCCACAGCACCTTCCTACAGAATCAAAGCCTTTTTTCAAATTTGCAGTCCCTAACAGGAGTCCTGGAGTCCTGGGGTGGTGCTGTGGGTTAATGCACTGGACTGCAAGGTTGGTTTGAACCTAAAGGTTGGCGGTTCAAGCTCAGCAGCCATTTCTCGGAAACCCTATACAGGGTCGCTGTGGGTAGGAACTGACTGGACAGCACTTAACAACAACAATAGGAGCCCTAGGGTGGCACTGTAGGATAAGCACCAGACTGCAAAGTTGGTTTGAACCGCAAAATCAGTGGTTCTAATTCACCAGCTGCTCATTGGAAACCCTATACAGATTGCCTTGATTTGGAACCAACTTGACAGCACTTAACAACAACAGGGATAGAGTACCCAATAATCAAGGCAAGCATGGGCTTACTTGTCCTTACTTACATCAAAGGTGTGGTGAAACTCTTGTGAAATTGTTCACTATAGATTAGTAAGTAAGGACAAGTATGCATTTGCTTATCTTGTTTATTGGGCAATGCACCCCAGGTTGTTGGTTAAAATAAAACCTAAGGAGAGAGAGCATGATGCAAATGGTACTAATCAAACTAACCTCAGAGTTGTATCTGTAAGACAAAGGTTGAATTCATTATTCATTAGTCTCCATATGCTAACTTTCAATTGAATTGTTGTTGTTGTTAAGTGCCATCGAGTCGGTTCTGACCCATAGCAACCCTGTACAGGGTTTCCGAGGCTATAAATCTTTACAGGAGCAGAAAGCCTCATCTTTCTCCCGCGGAGCAGCTGGTGGTTTCGAACTGCTGACCTTAAGGTTCGCAGCCCGATTTGTAACCACTATGCTACCAGAGCTCCTTTTCAGCTCTCTAAAACTAGTGTGTTTTTCTTGGGGGAAGCAGGTTATTGAGATTTCTTCTAGGGAAGAATGGGAAACAATAAATTTCATATATTTATATTTTTACTTTTCCTTTAACACCAAGAAAGACTAGACTACAAGTCAAAAGGCATTCAGGCTAAGTAAGAAATCAATGCTTTTAATTTTAAAGTAACCATATGATAATTTTAAAACCAATAGTTGACCTTAAAGTGTCTTATTCATAAATTATAAGGTAAAGGAACAAGGAACTCATATATCTGAGTTAGCTGTATCCTTCTGAATCAAGAGGAAAGTTAAGTAGCTGGTTATAAATGATGGAATTGAGACGGGGGTAAAGGGGCTCAGGAATCAGGATTCAACATGAACCATTTATTGACTGAAACCATTTATTGACTGAAGCCTGTGCCTCTCCTTGCTTGAGCAATTGAAAGATGTGCAGGACATGCCTAGGATGCATAGTTGAGCAGCCACATCCTGGGACATGCCATTAAGGAAGATCATCCATAAAAATCCCAAATTCTTATGGGTCATGCCATCAAGGAAGACCACCCATAAAAATTCTGTATTTTTACTTCCTTGTGAGGTATTTTGCAGGATGGACTGGTTAATCCAGTGCTCTAGTCATAACTTCTACTGGGACAGAGGAGAACACCATGTCACTGGGAGGGGTTTGAACTAAGGTTTTGAAGAACCACACATGTATGGCATCCCATAATAAGTTTTGTCTGTCCCTACCAGAGACCTTTGCAGTGGAATCCATCAAGAAATGCTGCTTACACACCCAATAAGCATGTTGTTGTTGTTGTTAAGTGCCATTGAGTCGATGCCAACCCATAGCAACCCTATATAGGGTTTCCAAGGAGCAGCTGGTGAGCTTGAACCACCGACCTTACAGTTCAAATGACTTTGCCGTCTGAAGCATTAGCCCACAGTGCCACACCAGGACTCCCCCAATAGCCATAGTGGTAGCGGTTGTGTGCCCTGGAGTTGGTTCCGACTCACAGTAACCCTGTACGGGGTTTCTGAGGCTGTAAATCTTTACGGCTGTCATCTTTCTCCTGCAGAACAGCTGATAGTTTCGAACTGCTGACCTTATGATTCGCAGCCCGATTCGTAACCACTATGCTACCAGAGCTCCTCTTAAATGGGCCATTTTCTGGAAATCCCCTCCTATCACCACAAATGAAAAATGATGCCTTTTCCCTGCCTAAGGCTTTTTAAACCCCAGAAAAGTCTTGGTTCTGGGAGATGGGGGTTAAACATCTCATTAAGTCCTCCCTGTCTCCGCTTGCAACCTTGCTCATATGAAAACCCTGCCTCACCTGATTTTAAATCAGTAGAAGGCAAAAGATGGGAGTAACACTCAGGGTAACAGAATATTCCACTTTGATATGGAACATCGCTTAGGGCCTCCCCTCCCCAAGGGGATTAGAATATTCCAATCCCAGTAGTATATCAGACAGCATATGGAGTACTGCCCCCATCAGCACAGTGAACCACCAGTTTCTGTCATGTTCCTTCTTGTTGTAAAGTGCCATTGAGTAGGTTCTGACTCCTAGAGAGCAGCTGGTAGATTTGGACTGCTGACCTTGTGGTTATTTTACAGCGCCACACCTCTGTATTTAAGCTCTTCCCCAGTAGTACTTTGGTGAATCCTTACAATGATCCTGGATTGTTTTGTTCCTTCAAAATACTAATTTTAACAGAAGCCCCAGTATGCTTTTAGACACAGTGAATTGTTCTGTTCACTCATAGGGGAAAGGTGCCAATTAATAAAATGGAAAATATGCCTTTTCCTTATCATTTCCCAAATTCAATTAGGTAGATAAGTAAACTAGGGCCCAAGTTACTAATAGAATGAACATAATCAAAAAATTTTTTTAAAAAGTAGGATTTGGCTGTTCAAGTAGTTGCCTGGTGATAGAAGTTTGTTGTTGTTGTGGTTGTTAGGTACCATCGAGGTCGGTACTGACCCATAGTAGTGACCTTATGCACAGCAGAACGAAACATCGCCAGATCCTAGGCCAACCTCACTACTGTTACCACGCTTGAGTCCATCGATGCTGCCTCTTGGCCAATCCATCTCGTTGGGGGTCTTCCTCTTTTTCTCTGACCCTCCACCCTACCAGACATGATATCCTTCTCCAGTGAGTGTTCCCTCCTGACAATACGTCCAAACTATGAGAGATGAAGTTTGGCCATCTTGGTCTCTAAGGAGCACCCTGGCTGCACCTCTTCCAAAATGGATCTATTGGTTATTTTGGCAGCCCATATGCTCCATATTCTGTCTGATATAATAGTGGTCTTTGGATTGGAATATTCCAAAAACTCCAAAGGATGTCCCATCTTAAAGTGGAATCTTCTATTACCAGGAATGTTACTTCCACCTCTGCTCTTTGTGAGAGGCCTTTTGCCTTCTACTGAATAAGAATAGTCAGGTGATGAGTGGTTTTCATCCTCTCTAGACAGGTCTGGT
>NW_006408579.1:2703657-2731292 GCF_000296735.1 Chrysochloris asiatica
GAAAGATGAGGCTTTCTACTCCCGTAAAGATTTACACCCTCGGAAACCCTGTACAGGGTCGCTATGGGTCGGAACCGACTCGACGGCACTTACAACAACAACAACAACAATTGTTGTTAAATGCCACCAAGTTGGTTTTGATTGATACCTACCCTATACAGGGTTTTTGAGGAGTGGCTAATGGGTTTGAAGCACTGACCTTACAGTTAACATTCTAGTGTTTACTCTATAGCACCACACCAGACTAACTCCTCCTTACGACATGTTTGAAATATTAAAGACAAAGTCTTGCTGTTCTGGATCCTAAGGATCATTCTGGTAGTCCTTCTGGCTGTCCTTACTCCACACAAGATTTGTTTGTTCTTCTGGTAGTTCATGGTACTTTTAATATTTTCCTCCAACACCATAGTTCAAATGCATTGATTCCTTTAGTCTTCTTTATTCATTTTCCAACAATCACATGCATATGAGGTGATTAAAAATACCATGGCTCGGGTCAGGTGCCCCTTAATTCTCAAACTGATATCCTCAAACTTATAGTGACCCTGGATAGGGTTTCCAAGGAGCAGCTGATTGGTTTGAAGTGCTGCCCTGTGGTTCACAGTTCAGGCTGATCCTACTGTGCCACACAGGAGGTCTGTGGCAACAAATTTGCATAATATAACGTATTATTTGACTTCTTGACTGCTGCTTCCAAGAGTGTTGATTGTGGATCCAAGCAAAATGAAGTCTTTCACAACTTCAATCTTTTCTCCATTTTTCATAATGTTATTTATTAGTCTAGTTGTAAGGATTTTTATTTTCTTCCCAATGAAGTGCATGCAATCCATACTAAAGGCAGTAAGTCTTTAAACTTCATCAGTATTTTAAGTTCTCTTAACTTTGAGCAGCACTTAACAACAACAACAGAGTTCTGGTGTGGCAGCATAGTTTAAGCACTGGAATGAGAACCACGGGTCAGTGGTTAAAAACCACCAGTCGCTCCTTGGAAGTCCTTTAAAGGGTCACGATGAGTTGGAACCTAAGGAGCTCTGGTAGCATAGTGGTTAAGAGACAGGCTGCCAACCTGAAAGTCAGCAGTTTGAAACTACCAGTGGTTCCGCGAGAGCAAGATGAGGCATTCTGCTCCCATAAAGATTTACAGCCTCAGAAACCCTGTGCGGGGTCACCATGAGTCAGAAACGACTCCACGGTATTTAACATGAGTACTTAACAACATGAATTGGAGCCTGACTCCAGGACACTTAACAACAAGCTTCCAGAAAGCAAAATTGTATTAATCTTATTCGATGTCTATTCAGGGCAAGCCTTACTATGTTGTTGCTGTTGTGTGCCATGGAGCCTCATCTTTCTCCCGCGGAACAGCTGGTAGTTTCGAACTGCTGACCCTGAGGTTAGCAGCCCAATTGGTAACCACTCTGGTAGCGTAGTGGTTACGAATCGGGCTACTAACCTTAAGGTCGGCAGTTCGAAACTACCAGCTGTTCCGCGGGAGAAAGATGAGGCGTTCTGCTCCCGTAAAGATTTACAGCCTTGGAAATCCTGTGTAGGGTCACTATGAGTCGAAGCCGACTCCATGGTACTTAACAACAACAACTCAACCAAAGCTCCTTTGAGCCTTATTATATGGACATTTTATTCTATGTATACTCAGGGCCAGCCAGAGTGAATGTTCCTCCTAGGAGCACAGAAAGGGAGCCTGCAGGCTTCCTGAGATAGCTGCCTTTTCTGTCTGCTCAGAAATAAGCAGTAAACAGAAAGAAAGAAAGAAAAACGGTGCCTTGGTTGCATCTTCAGATGAAACGTCTCCTAATTCTTTTGGGTTCCTTCACAGTAAATACAGTAAGGGCTATAAATGCAAATTAGCTGACAATTTAAAGTGTATGGGGGAAGAGGCCCTTTTTCTCCCCCAACACTGTGGGTTGTTCAAATGCCTTTGCTACTTACTTTTATCAAAGTCACTGAAAGATGAAAGCTGGAGGTGAAGTAGGTGGATAATGTTCTAGCATGAAATAAATATATTTACTCAAGGGAACCTCAGGCACGGCTTCAAGAGCACGCTTCTATGACAGGCTCATACAATGTTTGTCCTTTTGTGATTGACGATTTCACTCAGCATATCCTTCAGGGTAAGGGACATTTACTAATGCTTTTCTCATTTAGCTAAGTCATTTCACTTCCTTGAGCTTCAGTGTCGACCTTTGTGCGTTTCTAAGGGGCCGTTTTGGAAATGAACTCTGATAGGCCTTTCTGTTCTCATCCTTTCAGAACCCTCTAGGTTGGTTTACAAGTAAACGTGACCTTTTACCAGGTCTGGTAGCGTAGTGGTTACAAATCGGACTGCAACTTCTCAGTCCGCGGGAAAAAGATGAAGCTTTCTGCTCCCGTAAAGATTTACACCCTCGGAAACCCTATACAGGGTCTATGAGTCAGAAACGACTCCACCGCACATATCCGCCACCACACACGCGCAGAAGGGCTGCCTTGTATTGCGCACGCGCTCTTGATCTTTCTCCTTCACCGGTGTGAGAGTCAGGACTTCCTGTCCTTTATACCGCGACTGGCGGAAGTGATGGCACTTGCCGACATTTGGAGAGTTTAATGTGTTTTTCTGGTTTGTTCTGGTAGCTGCTTTCCGCGCCAAAGATGCCAGGTCTCGCGGCCGCAAGCCCAGCTCCGTCCGAGTCGCAGGAGAAGAAGCCGCTGAGGCCCTGCTGCGCCTGCCCAGAGACCAAGAAGGCACGCGATGCGTGGTCAGTGCGCAGCCGGGGAGGGGGCGGCCGGCGGCAACCCCGCGCGGCGTGGGTCCGGAGTTGCGGTGTCGCTCATAGCCCTCGCTTGGTGTGCGGTGCTCTCCCGAGAGAGTTATATAGGGTCCAGTGGGCCGCGCAGTTGATTCTACAACTTGATTATACTACTTGGGTAAGGGTAGAGGAGACTGGTGAGACTCATTTCACTCACTCCTTTCTGTAAAGTTTCTGAGGTATCAGGTTTGTGTCAAGCACTGCATCAAGGTCTAAAAGTTTAGAAATGATAGTGATGATAATGTGCTGGAAAGGATCTCAAAATTAACGGAGACATGTTACCATTGGGACTCCTGGTGTGGCGCTGTAGGGTCAGCGTTGGACTGGTAGCCGCATGGTTGGCGGTTCAAACCCACCAGCTGCTCCTCGGAAACCCTATATCAGGGTCGCTGTGAGTCGTAGTCGACTGGAAAGCACTTAACATATCGCGTAGTAAGGTTTGTTTCTGGAGTAAACAGTTCTGGAAATGTTTAACGTAGTAGGACATGGGGCATTCCTTACAGTTCCTAGTTAGGGGGATTGTCTTTAAAGGCTGCTGATTTAAAAATCAACCAGTCTAGGATTTGGGAGATGATGTAGTATACAGAATAGTACATGTAGGTTATCATCAATCTATCAAAAGGTTTAGTTTTCATTTATACAGGCTCGGTTGGAGCCCACCAGCTGCTCAGCGGGAGAAAGATGAGGCTTTCTGCCCCTGCTAAGATTTCCAGTCTCCAGAACCGTATATAGGGTCAGTGAGTTAGGTACTTAACCCACACATGTGGAACAAAATCTTCAGAAGACATAAATGTACACCTAGACCCTTTGACCCCTTTTTATCCTCACATTAGAAATTGTGGCTTACTTACTATTTTGCAAAAAAATCTGTGAAGGGAGAATTAAGAGACTATATGATACTGAACTTGCCTCATAGTAACATACTTATTGAACCTTCTGAAATTGTTGTTAAGTGCCGTTGATTCGGTTCTGACCCATAGCGACCCTGTTAGGGTTTCTGAGGAGCAGCTGGTGATCTTGAACCACCGACCTTGCAGGTCAAACGACGTTACAGTCTGGCGCATTAACCCACAGCGCCACACCAGGACGAGTCTTCTGAAATTGTTTGTTGTTGTTAGGTGCCATCGAGTTGGTACCAAGCCATATTGATCTTATGCACAGCACAATGAAACACTGCCCGATCCTGGGCCAACCTCATGTACTGTTGCCACACTTGAGCCCAACTATGCTGCCACTTGGCCAATCCATCTTGTTAGCGGTCTTCCAAAATTAAGAGCCTGGAATATATAGAGTCAGGTTTAACCCAGGTGGTGACCTTGAGCAAATAATATTGCCTGTGTTACCTGATTGTTAAATGGATGTAATAAAGCTGTCTGCTGAACTGAGAGCTAATGATAAAGCACCATTAAGTGCCTGGCACAGTACCAGGCATTCATTCAGTGAATGTGAACTATTCCCTGGGCACTCACTTGCACAGTTTCTCCCATTTTCAGGCAATTTTTTCTTGAGCTAACTATCAAAGGATGGGTAGGATTTAGAAACCAGTACCAGCTGCTGGTGGACCGAAAGGTTGGTTTGAATCACTAGGTTGGCCGTTCAAACCTACCAGCTGCTCCTTGGAAATCTCACACAGTGTTGTGAGTCAGAACCGACTGGGCGGCACTTAACAACAGCAACAACCCGCTGCTGTAGAGTTGGGCTCTGACTCCTGGCAACTCCATGTGTGTCAGAGTAGAATTACTCTATAGGGCTTTCAGTGACTGACTTTTCACAGGTAGTGAGCCAGCAAGGCACCTTTGGGTATTTGTGAACTTCCAAACTTTTGGTTAGTAGTTGAGCACAATAGAAGGGAGAACTTATTGCATTAATGTGTTTTATTCGGTCAGTTTATTTCACCTGGCTACTGCGACTGGGACTCTTGGTGTGGCGTGGTAGGGTTAGCACTGGACTGTAAATCACAAGGTCAGCAGTTCAACCCCTTCTTCAGCTGCTCTTCGGAGACTCTATACAGGGTTCCTATGAGTCAGAGCCGACTCAATGGCACTTAACAACAACAACACAGCCGTTGAGTCCATTTTGACTCATAACAACCTTATTTGTTGTTATGTGTCTTCAAGTCGATTCTGACTCATAGCGACCCTATATAGGGTTTATGAGGCTTTTAAATCTTTGAGGGAGCAAAGAAGCCTTATCTTCTGTGGAGAGGTTGGTGGACTTGAACCTCTGACCTTGTGTCTGATGTCCAGTGCTTATCTAATCAATGGAGCCACAACACTCCCATAACAACCCTATGTTGTTAAGTTTAGGAAACCCTGAATAGGGTTTCTGAGGCATTAAATCTTTCTCCCTTTGAGTAGCTGGTAGATTCAAACTGCTGACTTTTTAGTTAGCAGCCCAACACATAACCCCTATGCTTCCAGGGCTCCTCAGCAACCCTATAGGACAGTAAAATAGTTCATAGAGTTTCTGAGCCTCATCGTTCTTCCATGGAGAGGCAGGTAGATTTGAACTCCAACTCTGAGGTTAGCAGTCAATGCATAATTCACTGTGCCATCAAGGAGCTTCTTATTTCATTATGTTGGTATTAAGTGCTGTCAAGATGATTCTGACTCATAGGGACCCTATATAGGGTTCCAGGGAACGGCTTGTTGGTTTTAATCGCCACCCATTCAGTTAGCAGCCCCGTGTTTATTCTGCAGCGCCATACCAGAACTTCTTTATTTCATTATTGTTCTTAAGTTCTGTCAAGTCGGGTCTGGCTCATAGCATCCATGTATAGGGTTTCTAAGGAGTGGCTGGTGGGTTTGAATATTCAACCTTGTGGTTAGTAGTCCAGTGCTTATTATACAATACTACACCAAGACTCCTTATTTCATTGTGCTGATAGGTGTGTGTTGTAGAGTCGGTTTTGATTCATAGCAATCCTGTAAAGGGTTTCCAAGGCTGTAACTCTTTGTGGGAGCAGAAACCCTCATCTTTCTCCCTCAGAGGTACTGGTAGATTTGAACTGCTGACCTTGTGTTAGCAGCCCAGTTAGTGAGACAAGGAGAGAAACTTGGCTTCAACAGTGGGCAGGTTTATTGAGAGTAAACCTGGGAGGGGAACTTAGAGCTCCCCTGTCCCTTACAGACTGGCATATTTAAGGCAAGCTTTCAGTGGGTGTGGTTATGGAGATTTTCCTGAAACCTGAAACTACTGGGGGGAGGGTCTCTTGGTGTAATAAAGACTTAAGCTTTCAGGAGACCTGAGCTTAAGCAGGACTTTATTCAGGTCCACTTGGGAGCAGCTGCAATGCCATTTTGTTGATCAGGAGCGGGGGTCCTTCAGTAACCCACGACACTACCAGGTCATCTTTTATTTCACTATATTGTTAAGTGTCGTTGAACAGTGTTATACCTTGGCTATGGACCAGCAGTAATTCCTGCTATATTCCAGCATACTCATGTTCTGTCTGTTTCACCCTTGTATATATACTAAATAAATATAAGGCGCTCTGGTAGCGTAGTGGTTACAAATCGGGCTGTGAACCTTAAGGTCAGCAGTCGAAACTACCAGCTGTTCCACAGGAGAAAAATGAGGCTTTCTGCTCCCGTAAAGATTCACAGCCTCGGAAACCCTGTTCAGGGTTGCTATGAGTCAGAACCGACTCCACGGCACATAACCACTAGCCACTAAATAAGTATATTGTGCATACTTCTTTAGTCAAGTACTTAATGCCTACTTTGTTAAGTGACGAGTAAATTTTGTTTTTAAGCATCATCGAGAAAGGAGAAGAGCACTGTGGACATCTAATTGAGGCTCACAAGGAGTGCATGAGAGCCCTGGGATTTAAAATATGAAATGGTGAGCATAGTACTTGGTAATATCATACATACTCTTATTGCTTCACGTTTGTGTGTTACTTTACAGATCTAGCAGACATTTTGCAACACTATTTGAAAGGTAATTCAGAAGTAAAAATAATGACTTTGAGAATACCAGGTTATAATCTGTGTGCTTAAGTGTCACTGAAAAAATATCTTTAGTTCTCAGTATGGGATTAAATGAAGCTAATAAATTATGAGACATGCAAAGGATTTGGGCAGGGGGAATTTACCTTTCAAGAAAGGACTTAACAAAAGCCTTTGGGGTAGCATTTGTCAGAAGGAAATGTAGCTTAGAAAGTTCAAAATACTCAGGTTGTGTGATATTAAAAAAGTAAATGAAAGATGTTACCTAATTTCTTGCTTCTCCCTGTGTGTCTTTGGGATATACTTTTACATAGGGAATCAGCACTACATGGGTGCATTGCTTTTGCAAAACAAAAAGCATGGCATTTTTTAACATGTTTCATTCTTATAAAATTAAAACCTCAGACCATTTTCTGAATAACTTTGAATACAAGTTTTAGTGTTGAAAGGGACCTCAAGTGATATGGTATCTAGATGAACAATTTCCTTTTGCTTAGATCTTCCCTCAGACCAACACTTGGCCCACTCCCTCATTTTGTTGAGCTGTCTGTTGAAACAGCATGTTGTTTATTGGAGAGACTTCGCCACCCATCTAAAATAGCTCCCGTTCCCCGTCATTGTATCTGAGCACTATCAGATAAAGCTCTGTGAAGATGGAAATGATCCATATTACATTCTCCAGAGCGGTAGCAGTTACCACATGTGACTGTTGAACACGTGATACATGGTTAGTGAAGCAGAGGAATTGAATTTTAAATTTAAAAAAAAATTCTCTGTTTTTTGTTGTTAAGTGATGTTGAGTCAGTTCCTACTCAGTGATCCTGTGTAGGGTTCCCGAGACTGTAAATCCTTTTGGGAACAGAAAGCTGCCTCCTCACATGGAATGGCTGGTAGACTTGAACTGCCGACTTTGTGGGACACAGTCCACTCTTACCTTAGAGAGCCACCTTGTTCCCTATATGAGACTTGTTAAATGCTGTCAAGTCAGTTCCGACTCTTAGCAACTCTGTATAGGGTTTTTGAGGAGTGGCTGGTGAGTTTGAACTACTGACCTTGAGGTTCAAACCCACCTTGCGATCCAGTGCTTTATCTTACAGCGTCACACCAGGACTCCACTCTCTGAGGCTAATGGCTGCTATATTCTTAATTTACATGTTGTTGAGTGCCATTGAGTTGGTTCTGACTCATAGTTACCCTAGATAGGTTATCCAAGGAGTGACGGGCAAGTTTGAACCACCAGCCTTGTGTTCCAGTACTTATCCTACAGTACCACACCAGGACTCCTTAATTTGCATAATGTGTTTGTTTATCATCTTCATTGCATCACTCCAACTACACTGTAAGCTCATTGAAAGTAGAAATTGTCTTTGTTTTTTTATCCTGTCATATTCCCAGCACCTAAATTGTTGTTGTTGTTGTTAGGTGCCATCGAGTCGGTACCCACACATAGCGACTTTATGCACAGCACAACGAAACACTGCCCAATCCTGGGCCAACCTCACTATTGTTGCCACGCTTGAGCCCATTAATGCTGCCACTTTGCCAAGCCATCTTACTGGGGGTTTTCCTCTTTTTCTCTGACCCTCCACCTTACCAAACATGATATCCTTCTCCAACGACTGGTCCCTCCTGACACTATGTCTGAAGTTTGAGAGATGGAGTTTGGCCATCCTGGCTTCCAAGGAGCACTCTGGCTGCACTTCTTCCAACACAGACCTATTGATTCTTTTGGCAGCCTATGTATGCACTTTCAATATTTTCCTCTAACACCATGACTCAAAAGCATCAATTCTTCTATGGTCTTCCTTATTCACCTATAATAGTGCCTGGCAAATAGTGGGTGCTCAATAGAGGATTATTAGTGAATGAAGGAAGGAAGGAACTAAGACCTAAAGGATCAAAATGACTTGCTCATGGGTGGGTTAGCAGGATCAGAAGTGAAACCTTGGTCACCAGGCTGACTCCCTTTACTTTGTGCCCTCCGCTAGCATTCCCCCTTTTAACTTAATAATAGCCGATGTTTTTATTGTACAGGGTTTATGAGGAGTCAACTTGAACCACCGACCTTGTGGTTTAAACCAACCTTGCAGTCCAGCTCATTAACCTGTGTGCCACAGTGCCATTAGCATCAAAGCACCGATAGATGACACCAAAACCATGTTTCAGTCTAATAGTCATAGAGAGCCTGGCTTCTTTCCCTTTCACATCTTTCCTGTCACTTGGGAATTTCAGAGCCAGTCTTCCTCATTGAGCTGTAGAAAGGAGGGATAAGGACCCCTCCTGACTTGATAAGAAGTATCGCATGGTAGTGGAAACAGTGTAGGCTGAAAATTCCAAGCCTGAATTTTGGTCCTCCCATTGTGATGTTTAGTTTAGCATGTTTTTTATATCAACTACCTCACAAGGTCAGTGGTTCAAGCTCACCAGTTGCTCCTTGGAAACCCTATACAGGATCGCTATGGGTCAGAACCAGTTTGATGGCACTTAACAACAACATTTGATTTTGATCCAGGCACTCATCCTTTCTAGATTTCAGTTTCTTCATTTATAAAAGGACATAATATATTTTATGATTTGTCCTAGTGTGGCACTGTAGGGTAAGCACTGGATTGCTAACCACAAGATTGGCAGTTCAAACCCACCACTCCTCCTCGGAAACCCTATACAGAGTCTCTGTGGGTGGGAAGAAGTTCTGGTGTGGCACTGCAGGTTAATGCACTGGGCTGCAAAGTCGGTTTGAACCACAAGGTTGGTGGCTCAAGCTCACCAGCCACCCCTCGTAAGCCCTGTAAGTCGGGTTGGAACTGACTCGACAGCACTTAACAACAACATAGTATGTATGATATATTTACTGGAACTGCCTCAACAACCACTTTAAGGATCCCTGGTTAAAAACTCAGCTGCTGACTGAAGGGTTGGTGGTTCGTACCCACCAGCTACTGTGATGATCTGCTTTTGTAAAGAATACAGCCTGGATTGTAGGGTTTGGTTTGGTGTACATGACTTGCTTATGTATAAGTGGTTTTTAGATTAGTTGGTTACTTAAAGAAATCTCATGGTGAATCATTTTGTAAAATAAACAAGTTTGTGACAGGGGTGGGGCGTTCTTAAGAAATACACTCACTGATTACCTTTGAAGACCTGAAAACTTCACCAGCTGTCTATGGTTTTTACTGTAATAAGTAGAACCACTTCTTAGTCAATTATGTTAGCTGCATGTGCTAAATCTGCCTTACTACAAAGGGTAATTAAAAACAAAATAGAAAGAAAGGCTAATTTTAAAAGCATCAAAAGCTTTTCGGTTTCATGTGGAACACCAAGGTGCCTAGTGTAGGTGTTGTGTCTTTGAGGGGCCCAGAAGGGATCATAGTTTTCTTTAAGTTATTAGGGTAGAAAGTGAGTGATTCCTTTGTACTTCAGGTGTGTATAAAAGAAAAATGCAAAAACCTTGGACTTTACTGATAATGTCACCTTGGGCAAAATCCTTACTTTAACTTTCTGACCCTTAGTAGGGTTGTTAAAATGATTAAATGATGTATGTGTGAATGTGCCTTGCAGACTGGAAAACTAGAAGTTAGAACAAAAAAATAGCCAATATTTTTGGGGTTGTTCTGGTTAAGTGCCATTGAGCCAATTCTGATTCATAGTGACACTGTACAGTTTCCACCCAGGAGCAGTAGGTGTGTTTGAATCACCGACCTTGTGGTTCACAGTGCTTATCCTAAAGCGCCACACCAGAATTCCAAAGCAGATCACCAGACATCCTTCCGAGGTCCTTCCAAATGGGTTCAAACCACCAACTTTTAGGTTAGTGTTGTTGGTTATTATTTAAATGTCATTGAGCTGGTTCCAGCTGTATAGGTTTTCCAAGGAGGGCCTGGTGGATTTGACCCGCTGACCTTGTGGTTAGCAGCACAGTGCTTTTCCTACATTGCCAAACTAGGATTCTTAGGAGTTATAGAGATCAGATATTCAATGGTGTCTGTTGAACTTAAGACCTGATTGTGTATTTTGAAACCTGGTTATAAGAAGAATCTTAATCCATATGACATCTTTCTAAATATCAAGATGTCATGTTTTCACTTGCATTGTTAATAATACTTTTGGAATCAGAATAGGTATTTAGATACTGTTGCTCTCAGATAACCCATTTTCCCAACTCCATGGGGAAATGGAGGCACAGTGAAATCATAAAGGACTTCCTAAATGGATCAGATAAACAAATGGCCATTCTGAGTTACAGCAAGCCTATAGGACAGAGTGGAACAGCCTTACACGGTTTCTAAAGCTATGAATCTTTAGGGGAACAGGCTGCCACATCTTTTTCCCATGGATCAGCTGGTGGGTTCAAACGAACCACTTTAGGTTAGCATTGGAGCACTTCACTATTTCACCACCAGGGTTCCTTAAGGTGGGAACAGAGGACCCCCGGACTATCAAGGGAGAAGAGCACAAACGGAATGTGAAACCCTATCCAGAGAAGCATCGACACCACAAATGGAGGCAGAGATGGGGATGTGGAGAGAGGGAGCAGCTGAGGACTCTAGATTCATGGAAAGAGAGGGACTGCGAGCTGGTGGCCAGGAGGCAGGCTTGCAGAATGTGTCCTTTGGTTGTTTAAATTATTATATTTTCCTGAGTGTTTTTGTGTACACCCACCCACCCCCAAAATACAAAAACCAAAGAAAAAATGGAATGGAAGCAAATATTGTTGAATGGTGATTCACAAAGGAGAATTGTAATCATTGCAATTGTAAGCATGAGTGTAAAACTGATGTTCTCCATGTAAGCTATCACTTAATTCACAATAAAAACTTAAAAAAAAAAAAAAAAAAAGAGGGGGCAGGTGCTGCAATTAAAACTAGCCTCTAAGTCTTTTGTGTCCTCCATTTAACGGTCACTCTTACTTTACTGTCATTCCTCAGTTTAATAAGAGTGCAGCCTTGGAAATCCTGTGGAGGAATTCTCTGTTCTCCAGGGTTTCTATGAGTCAAAATTAACTTGAAGGCAGTGGGTTCTCTTGTCCAGGTGCTTGTATTCAAGATAAAGAAGATAAAATGTGTAGGTGATTCCCAACTCATTAGTAACCAAACAGGTAACAGTTGTATTGACTGTTGTCACTTCAAAGATCAAGTCAGTTTTGGTTATCCTTCCTGCCCAAACCTTCCTTTAGTGTATTCTTCCTTTGAGCCTTTTAAGTGTGGTGTTATAGGATAAGCACTGGACTGTAAACTGCAAGGTTGGTGGTTCAAACCCACCATCCATTCCTTGAAAACCAGGGTTGCTATGCATCGAAACCAATTTGACGGCACTTAACTGTGAATGAGATTTACCCTACTTTCTCTGCCAAATGAAGGGAAGAGCTAGATGAGGAAAGTACTTGAATTAGGCATGAGATGACTAGCTTAATTACTTGGTTACCTTTTTAGCACTGTTCTCTTTCTGCTACCGTAGGACTAGGGACTGGGGTGACTGAGAGTGTTCTGGAGAGTAGCCTGCTGCTAACTGACTAGACTAACAACTCTACCCTCTATTTCCCTCTCATTTGCCCTTTCCAAATGTATTCAAAAGGTTTACCCTTATTTTGCCCTTGGGATTAATTGGGTAACTTTCCACCATAAGTGCCTTCCACTTGTGAATTTTGCCAAACATACTTGAATCAATAAGGAGGGTGTGCGAGTCTCTTTTGTATACCTGAATGCTTAAACAGCCATAGGCTTTTTTAAAAACTGTTTTTAAGAAAATAAATATAAATTATCTTTATTTCAATAAACATTTCTAAAGATTAAACAATAATGAATTGAACTGTTTTGGTGATGGTTTTAGTTAGGCAAAGCTAGAATCTGAAAATACGGATTTTAAAAATTCAGTGGATAATTTAGAGTACTTATGGAAGTTAGTTAATAATATTTGGTAGAAGCATTCAGTTCTAGTGTTCTTAACTTCCCTAATGCATGATGTGTGACATTTGACTTTCTAAAATCTTTTTCTTAGGTGGTCTACTGTGAATGAATAATTCTTCAGAAGGATGAAGAAGATTAAATGAGAATTCTTTAATGTCTTGATAAATGGAAAAAGTATTTATAACTTATTAAAAAATATATATTCCTGGTAAAAGATCATCAGAAGTGTTTTTTTAAGTGCCTTACATGACTTTTTTTCTCTCCATAAAGATTAGTATATAAAAAGATCTCATAGTGCAAGTTTCTTTTGTTCTTATTAGTGTCATTCTGGGTTTTTTTTGTAAGAAGAAAACAGTGATACTATCCAGTAATATCTCCAAAAGTAGGTTCATGGAAGTAGAAATCAGTAACTCTTGACCAATTTAGGATGGATATAGTAACTGTAATAAAATCTCTTTCAAAACTAATGTGGTTTTTAACTTAAAGACAAGAACTGGATAAACCTTCAGAATTAAGGTTTAAATTACTAATGTTCCTTACTAGTTTTCTCTTTTGCTAAATTAATTCATTAGACCAAAAGGTAATGCAGAATTGAAGTAAGAGTATACATAGTATGCATGTATCATTGTATGGTGGGAAAATAGCCTCCTTAATAAAAGAACAGGAACAGATTGAAATGGTTTCGTAGGCTATTGTACACGTTAATTAAGTGCATGGCTTTGAAACAGCCTTACACACAGCTGGCCGTGTTACCTCAAGTAAGCCACATGCCTTTGGTGTGTTTTCTCCTGGAAGGGTGGGGATACCCAGATATTAATAACTTAGAAGATTGTAACTAATGAAAATGATATACTTAAAAGTATTTGGTATAGTATGTAGTAGTATTGTTAACACTAATTCTTTGATTTATTTCTCATATTTTTCACATGAATATTTATTTGAATATAGTACTTTTAGTAAACAGTAGTTTACAGAGCAGTCTTCTGGGTAAGTAATAGACACTTGTACTCAAAGACAGGTATGAGCCAAATTACCACCCAATACAAATCCATGGTAAATGACTGTCCAGATTTTGCTTGAATATGTCCTATGGGTACAACAAAAAGTCTAGAACCTATCACCCAATGCTAATTTTGATATAGGTTCCAGAATTTTCCTGTGTGGTTACACAATTTTTCAAAAGCAAAATGAGATCGTTTTTCTATGCTACATATTTTTAATATTGTAGTTAGGTGTCATCTAGTCGGTTCTGACTCATAGCGACCCTGTGTACAACGGTGAAACACTGCCCGGTCCTGCACCATCCTCACAATTGTTATGTTTGAGCCCATTGTTGCTGCCACTGAGTCAGTCCATCTTGTTTGGGGTCTTCCTCTTTTTCATTGACACTACACTTTTCTCAGCATGATGTCTTTCCCCAGGGAGTGTTCCCTCCTGACAATGTGTCCAAAATATAAGAGACAAAGTTTCACCATCCTCACTTCTACAGAGCATTCTGACTGTTCTTCCAGGACAGATTTGTTTGTTCTGGCAGTCTGTGGTACTTTCATTATGTCTCACCAACATAATTCAAATGCATAGATTCCTCTATGGGTTTCCTTATTCGTTACCCAATTTCTAACAATAGCACAGTATTCTTTGCCTTTTTCCCTTGATATATTTTATCAATAGTTTATTTCCTCATTATCATGTATCTTGGTGATGGTTGTGTACCTTTGAGTCAGGTTCCTATTCACAGCAACCACAGGGTTTGGGAGGCTGTAAATGTATGATCTTTTTAAAACTTCATTTTGCTAGTATTGGTCTTTGATATATACATATGTATGTATGTATGTGCTAGTGGTATGCCATGGAGTCGGTCCCAACTCATAGTGACCCTGTGTAAGGTTTCCGAGGCTGTAAATCTTTTATGTGAGCAGAGAGCCTTATCTTTCTCCCACACTGCTGACCTTGAAGTTAGCAGCCTGACTCGTAACCACTCCACTACCAGAACTTCAGCTGTAATACCATCACACAGCCATCCCAGGATAAACAGCAGACACCCTTGTCTCTTGTCAGAGAGTGTACTGTGTCACAGAAACAGCATCCTGCACACGCCCCTTATACTAGGTTGCCACCAAGGGAAATGGGATATAATGCTTGGTTTAGGCCAGCCTTAGTTCAGGACCTGGTATCTGGAGGAGAAGCCCAACTTTCTTAATGTATTATCTAAGCAAAATCAGCATTTCATAAGCTAAGGAAAAAGGGAAAGGACTATTAGGCAACCAATAGTGTCTGACTTAAAGTAACTTGGCAGTATGCATACAAGTCTAAAATCATGGCTGTGTTATATTTTAATATTTGTATTGTTGTTAGGTGCCATTGAGTCAGTACCAACTTACAGTGACCCTTTGCAAACAGAACGAAACACTGCCCGGTCCTGGGCCAACCTCACAATTGTTGCCATGCTTGAGCCCATTGATGTTGCCATTTTGTCAATGCATCATGATGGGAGTCTTCCTCTTTTTCTCTGACCCTGCACTTTACCAAACATGATATCCTTCTCCAGTGACTGGTCCCTCCTGACAATATGTCCAAAGTATGAGAGATGAAGTTTGGCCATCTTGGCCTCCTAGGTGCACTCTGGCTGCACTTCTTCCAACACAGATTTGTATTAGGAAAACAATCTCAAACCCTGTGCGTCTTAAACTGGTGAAGGACCAGAAAGACACCTCCCTCTGCAATTCATCAAAGACCAATACTATCAAAATGAAGTTTTAAAAAGATCATGCATTTTTTAAAGTATACAGAATTCAAACCCAAGTTTTTGTTATCAGATTCAAAGGCCATAAATTTGTCAACTTGCTACAAAAATGTCTATATGTCTGTACTTATCGTAGACCAGTAGCAACCAGTTATAAGATTAGCAGCAGTTCATGTCCACACTTGGAGAGGCACTTTTAAGCTAATTTCATAATCTGGCCCTAGCCTGCCTCTCCTGCCTCATGTCCTGTTGGTCTGATTCACCTGCCCCAAGCTGTTCTCCGTTGCCAGAGTATGCCATGTAGTTTTGTTCTGCTTCTAGGTTTGACTTCACCTTCTGTTCCCCCTTCCTGGATTACCCTCCCCTAGCTGGGGAACACCTAGTCGTCTTTTTAAGCCATTTAAATGTCACTTTCCTTGTGATGGCTTTCTTTGAATTATTTGTTCGCCCTCAGTGATTCCTTTGAATGCTGGGTATATTGTTTTCTTGGATTGCTGACAGGTTGGTCTCACCTGTTAGACCAGAAGGTCCTCGAAGGTTATAATTGTCTAGTTCATGTTTATATATCCTGGTGCACATAGTTTGTCCTGAATAAATACTGAATTCAATTGACTCAATAAATTGACTACTATGAGTCAGAGCCGACTCCACGGAACTTATAAGGAACTCTGGTAGCATAGTGATTATGAGTTGGGCTGCTAACCTCAAGGTCAACAGTTCGAAACTACCAGTGAGCAGTTACGCGGAAGAAAGATGAGGCTTTCTGCTACCTTTCTGTCTGTCTAGCTGGTGTATCAGCTTTCTGGTTCTGCCCTTCCTTCTGCAATACCACATCTCTTTAAACATAACTCAGTTCTTGTGCTTCACTCTGAATCGTCATTGTTTGTTGGGCTTGAACAATGACGGAAAGCTTCTCAAGGGCAGGAACAGTTTTATGTTTGATTTCCAAGTGCTTGCTTGGGAAACAGTAAATATTTGCTCTACTGAGTTGAAAACTTCTCAGCATATTGGAAATTTTCCAGCGTCTCTGGTTAATTTTAACCAGTGTCTCTGGTTATAGCGATATAGCTAAATTCCCTATGGATTCTACTGCTAGAACAGTTTTGAGAGGGTGCCAGGTGCCCATCTAAGCCACAGGGGCAATGGGCATAATAGCAGTTAGTGCTATTTGGGCAGCAAGGAAGAAGTATCACGGAGCCATGTAGAAGCTAGAGAGTCCTATTTCTCAGTATAATGTATCTTGGCAGTCCAAAGTAGTTTCCCAGGTACACCCAGAAGATCTCTGGAGACAAGTAGACTTTATGGAGGGAGTCAGAGTTGGGAGTATATTTCCACTTACTGTGCCACCCACAGAAACAACCCTGACAGACCTGGATTCAACTTCTGGTTCTGCCACTTATTACCTGTGGGATCTTGTGATCTCTGAGTCCTTGGTTCTTATAGATTTAGAAGGAGGATAATGTTTATTTTGGAAGGTTGTTGGGATGACTAAATATAGAGTCATCCCTTGGTATCCATAGGATATCCAGGATGCCTGAAAATACAAAAATCCATGGATGGTTAAATTCCTTATGTACAATGGCATAGTATTTGTAGACAACCCATGCAAATCCTCCCAGATGTTTACAATCATCTCTAAATTACTTAAAATACTTAATCCAATGTAAATGCTATGCAAATAGCACTTTTCACTTCCTCTTAGCTTTTAAGGGACTGCTTGGGTGATTTTAGAGCTTCTACCTCCCTGAATATTTTAGCACCCTGGTAGGTTGAACCCATGGATGTGAAACCCACTGACACAGACTGCCAACCATATATGCAGAGTGCCACTTCCAGATCTGTATACTTAGTAGATGCTTAATGTGTGGTGGTGGTTGTTGTTAGGTGCCATCAAGTCGATACCGACTCATAGCGACTCTATGCACAACAGAATGAAACACTGCCTGGTCCTGGGCCAACCTCACAGCTGTTGCCATCCTTGAGCCCATTGATGCTGCCACTTTGCCAATCCATCTCGCTGGGGGTCTTCCTCTTTTACTCTGACCCTCCACCTTACCAAACATGATATCCTTTTCCAGTGACTGGTCTCTACTGACAATGTGTCTGAAGTATGAGAGTCGAAGTTTGGTCATCCTGGCCTCCAAGAAGCAATATGGGTTGGGTTGGGTGATGATCTGGGCAACCTATATTCATTGTATTAACTATTACTGGATCCAGATATAAGGACCATGATGGTACAATAGTTAAGCACTTGGCTGCTCTCTGAGAGGTTGGTAGTTTGAACTCATCAGCCCCTCTGTGGCAGAAAAGACCTGGTGATCTCCCATAAAGACTATAGCCTTGAAAACTCTATGTGGCAGTTGTATGTACTTAGTTACATAGAATTAATTCCAGTATACCTAACAACAACAACACAACAGAACCAGATATATGCAGGACAAAGTCAGTCTAGAATTTTAAAAGTTTCTTTGCATAGCTACTTTTGTATAAACATAAATGCCTAATGATATTTACAATGTGACTCAACAAGGCTTTAAAGGGAGTTTCCAGTTTTCACTGGTAGGATTTTTTTCTGATGAGAGTCTCGTATTTTTCTAATTTGCTGTGCCCTCCTACCTCAAAAAGCCTCCTGACTGTCCTATAGGAGTTCTGGACAGTGGCCTGCCTGAGGTGATGAGTTATTTACTTTCTTTTCCTTTGTCCCTTTCCTGTCTGCTTCTCTTGCCCAAGTCTTATCTTGTCCTGTCCAGAGGTATGTCAAGTACTCTGCCCGCTTGCCTGTGTGCCTGGCCTGTTTTTTCTCACTGCCAATACCTCGTGGATTCCAATTCCAAACATGGTATCCATCTGGGGTCACCCTTCCTTCCGGTGCCAAGAGACACACATTCCAAATGGAACACAAGTGTGCCTCCTGCGCTGGACTCGCTTCATTCGGCTTGAGGACAACAGAGAGCAGGATGTGGTCACTTCATCCCATGCTCCACTGAAGTCTTCAGTCCCACGGTCTACCTTTTCATGGGGAATTTTAGTTTTTCTGCTAAGAGCTAACGCTGAAGACTGTCCCAAGAAGTCTAGAGCCAAGAAGGGCCGCCAGAACTCTGTGGGGAGAAGCAGAGCTTTGCTGAGGCAGAAAGAGAAACCTAGAAATAAACAGAGCACGAGAGAGGAGCTTTAAAGTTCTCCATGAAGTGTACCATGCTCTGCCATTCAGTCCCAAAGTCACCGGAAGCATTCCTCCCTGGAAAGCAGGAGTTGGTATTGAGAAGCCGGGGGTGAGAAGACACCTGGGAAGACATTCAACTTGTTTTCTGAGTATCCCCTCTGCAGACAGTTTTAGAGCTCAGCAAGACTTTGAATCTGCCAGGAGATGAGCGAGGGTAGCAGCAGAGTGGGCCAGCTCCTCTGGCAGAGGCCAGTGTGCCTTAACTGGAGGCAAGAGATGGAAGGGGCACTCTACCATATGGCCAACTGCTTCTTGCTCCTGGGCTTCATGGGGGGCAGCGGGGTATATGGTTGCTTCTACCTCTTTGGATTCTTGGGCACAGGCTATCTGTGCTATGTGCTGTGGGGTTGGTTCAATGCCTGCGGCCTGGACATCGTCCTGGGTTGCTCCTTGCTGGCGGTGGCCTGTCTATTCCAGCTAGTGCACCTGGTATACCGCCTACGCAAGGACACCCTCCCTGTGGAGTTCACTATCCTCTACAAGACACTGTGCCAGCCCCTGCAGGTGCCCCTGCAGGCATACAAGGAGATAGTCCACTGCTGCGAGGAGCAGGTCTTGGCCCTGGCCACTGAGCAGACCTATGCTGTGGAGGGTGAGACACCTATCAACCGCCTGTCCTTGTTGATTGCTGGCCGGTAAGCTTTCCATTTCATGTCCCCTTCCATTGAGAGAAGGATGTGGCAAGTGCAAGCAGACAAAATGGATTTTTCTAAGTGTGGGCATATTTCCTCTTAGCATTTTCCAAGATGAAACCAAATCATGAGGCATCTTCTTAGTTGGTAAGGATTTATGGGTATACCTGCTGCTGGGAGGTGTTGGGTGAGTGTTTCTAGAGCCCTGGTGTGAAATGACCACCCCCACACCCCCCTACACACCCACCCCTATGAGTGTGCTATGACTAAGCTTCAGCAGTATTTCTGTCTTTTAGGGAATGCTTCTGGAAAAGTGAACACTTCTATAAGATTAATTTGTTGTTTTCATTTATGTTCAATAAACATTTTCTGGCTGCCAACTATGTGTAAGGAAAAATTCTAGAGATAGAGGGTTCTCCCTGACACCTGTTTTCTGTGAGGGCATCTAGGAAGCAGCCTCATTGTTCTAGGGAGAGCCTGGACAGACTCTGCATGGCCCAGCCATTCTATATCCAGACAGTTGTGTCATGGAAATAGTTCTCTTAGCCACTTTTCCATTTCTGGTGTCCCATTGAGATTCTTGTGGTCAACAGGAGTCAACTGCTGTCTATCTGAGAGGTAGTGAGAGAAGAGTGGCGCCCACACTTGTTGAGGATTCAGTGGAGACACCCTGACACCCTTTCAGAGAAGGCTGACCAACATTGGCAGAAGTGGTCTTAGGATCGGTGCGTGGTGAATTAACCTGGATATGAGAGTTGGCTATTTGTCAATGTCTCCTGAGCAAACCCCGTGGGCCCTGTCCTGCATACCTGATGGGGAACTGGGCTTCTGTGACATATTGCCCTACTTGGACTTGTATGTAGGTCTTAGCATCAAACTATAAGGAACTTAATCAGGATATCCACGAGTTGGTTTGCATAAAGGAAGTAAAGCATTTCTAATGCTCTGTTCTCAATCTACCCCCCTCCCTCCAGGCTCCACTTTGTTTTATCTTTCTTACAACCAGGACACTGTGGTAGAAAAGGTAACTAGTAATCAGAAAGCTCTGATTTCAAGAAAAAATGAAACCAGTTAAGACTGACAGCCAAAACCCCTAAACAACCTCATTATCATTGAGTCTATCCTGACTCATGGCTACCCTATAAGTCAGAGGAGAACTGCCACCTAGGGTTTCCAAGTCTTAACTGAATTGCTAACCATAGGTCAGTGGGTCAAACCAACCAGTCGTTCCTCAGAAACCCTATACAGGGTTGTTATGTGTTGGAACTGGCACTTAACAATAATCTTTACAAAAGCAAACTGACACATCTTTCTCCTACAGAGCAGCTGGTGGGTTCGAACTGCCAATCTTTTGGTTAGGAGCTTACTGCTTAACCACTGCACCATCAATCACACAAGGGAATATGCCAAACTTGACAAACATAGTAATGATGCTACTGCAATTAATATTAATTAAAATGTCTATTAATATTAATAATAAACTTTATGTATCAAGTAGCATATTCCAAATATATATACTTATGGCCCTCAAAAAGTTTGTGGAAAAATTCCATTATCTTTTCATTCTATTTTTCCATGAACTTTTTGAAGCTCCCTTGTATGATAAGTATGTTTTACTTTTATTTGGTTGAGTGAGCTATATGAAGTTGTGCTAGGAGATATTTCATTGATGAGTGAACTGGAAGATATAAACAAATGCAGTTGTTTGTAACCCAATACAATTGTAAATACAAGAATGTCAGTGTGACTATTGCTAAAATATTTCCCATCTACAAATCCATGCTTAAAATAAGGACAGTGTAGGGGACTTGCTCATTCATGATATCTGTGATGTTATTTGCTCCTCATAGCTCCTTTGTCAAAGAGGGAATTGGGGCGGGCAGGAGAAGTGCCCTGTATGGGTGCTCATATGTTCTAACCATATTATGGCTCTTGTCTGATCTAGTATCATTGTTTGATGGATTTACTGTGGACTCGTATAAGACCGCTTCCCTGTGACGGCGTGAGAAAAGCTTGCCCCGCAGTGTGGCTTTTCCTAGTATACTTAGCATTCAAAATCTGAGTCAAAAATTAGACAATTAAACAACAACAACAAAAAAACTTACTGTGAATTGAATGAAGGTTTATAGACCAAGATTATCCATTTTACATTCAACAAATCATACACATTGTTTCATGTTAATGATTGCAATCCCCTCCATACAACAACAGTTGTCCTACTTCTTCCCTGTGTTACCCAGGTACGAATACACTCTTTCAAATTCTTATGTATTTGTGGAATATATAATATATATGGATATGGAGTCTGGTGTGGCACTGGACTGTAAAGTTGGTTTGATTGCAAGGTCAGTGGTTCAAGCTCACTAGCCGCTCCTCAAAATTGACTCGACGGCACTTAACTATATATATTAAATATATAGATATATATACCATATATATTAATATATAGATATATATATATACCATATATATTAAAATATATAGATATATCACCATATATATAGATATATATACCTCCCATACCCATTCAGCCTGTGTCTCTGTCCATGTGTCTACACACAGAACCCTGTTGCTCCACGCTTGTGATTCTATCACTATTTACTTCCATCCCCTTTAGTCCTTGCATTCCTCCCTGTGTCTTCACCAATCTTTATTATTTTTCTGCCTACCTCTCTCTTCTTGTAGATTGCCCTTCTTGTCACTCAAGTTAACATGTATGTGTCTACCCTCTAGTCAGTGAATTATTCTCCCTTCCCTCCCATTCTGGTAACCATACAAAGATGTTTCTTATAGTATGAAAAGCTTTTCTTGAGTTTTTACAATAGTGGTCTCATACAATATTTGTCATTTTGTGATTGACTAATTTCACTCAGCATAATGTCCTCCGGGTTCATCCATGTTAAGAGGTGTTTCACAGATTCATCATTATTCTTCAGGTTGCATAGTATTCCATTGTGTGTATGTACCAAGGTTTGTTTAGTCACACTTTCATTGATGGGCATTTAGGCTGTCTCCATCTTTTTGCTATTGTGAATAGTGCTGTGATGAACATCAGTGTGCATCTATCTACTCGTGTCTTGGTTCTTATTTCTTGTGGAGATATTCCAAGTAGAGGGATTGATGGGTCATAAGGTATTTCTATTTCCAACTTTCCAAGGATGTGCCATAGTGTTTTCCACAGTGGTTGAACCATTTTACAGTCCTACCAGCAATGTAAGAGAGTCCCAGACTCTCCACACTCTTGCCAGTATTTGTAGTTTTCTGTTTTTTTGGACTTTGGTATTAATGTTGGTGTGAGATAATTATTTCAGTGTTGTTCTGTTTTGCATCTCTGTAATAGCTAATGAATGTTTTCTCATGTTTGCTGACTGCCGGAATGTCCTCATTGGTGAAGTGTCTATTCATGTCCTGTGTCCACTTTTTAATTGTTGTTGTTGTTAAGTGCTGTCGAGTTGATTCCGACCCACAACAACCCTGTATAGGGTTTCCAAGGAGAAGCTGGTGAGCTTCAGCCACTGATCTTATAGTTCAAATGCCTTTGCAGCCTGATGCATTAGCCCAAAGCACCACACAAGGACTCCAATTTTTAATTGGGTTGTTTGAAATTAGATAACTTTGATGTGTTTCCTTGTTGTTTGTTTGTTTGTTTTAAGGTTTAGAGGAAGAGGTTCATGCTGTTTTGTTATTTTTTAATGCTAGCCTGTCTCGACTTTGCTAAATTGGAGGTGGGGAAAGAGGCTTCTAGACTCTTAACAGTCTCTAGTTTTAAAGGAGAATTATTATACCTGGGACTGGTTACAGTGAGGAAACCAATACCTCAAAGTAGCAGAAAAAGACCCTGTGCCAGGAAGTGGGGAACTCTTGTGCTGGCCTCCCCTGTCTCATGTGCTGACCCATCTGGAGTCCTCTGCTCCAAATTCAAAAGTTTTGAATGTATTTGCTTTATTTTAATAAGGGCAACCAGTCCCTTTCAAGAGTCAGAAAGGTGATGTGACTTGATCGATGTTTACTTCACTGTTTAGCTGTGGAGTTTTATATGGAGAGTTTATATGAAGAGTTTCTCTCATATAAAATTCAAAGCACAAAATTCCACACGGACAAGCTCCTGAGTAGGCAGCATGCTGTCTAAGTCTGTCGTGTAGGAGGAAGTTACCTGTTCTTCAGGAGATCCAGAAGGAAGAGAAGACTTAAATAATAAAGACACCATATACCAATTTCAATGATTTCGGTGAGCCATGTGGGCTCATTAAATGTCCCTCACATTCTTCAGATGTTATGACTCCTTGCTGGCTTGCTTAGATGGTCAGATTCCTTGCCTGAGGGGATAACATGAGCATTCAAAATATGCTACATCAGCTTCATTGCTTCTCTTTTCTTAGAGAAACATTTCCTGGAGATTTTGGTCCCCTTCTATAGTGCCACAAGTTCCTTTCTTAGCTCTTCTCTTTCTTTCTCCCTCCTTTCTTGTGTTTCTTATTTTTTTATTCCTTCCTTTCTCCCTTCTTTCTTTCTCCCATCCTTTTCTCCCTCCCTTTCTTCCTTCTTTCCTTCTACAGATGTTTATTAAAACTATCATGATAGGGGCTAGGCAATCCAAAATTAAATAAAAACATATCTTTACTTTCATGGAGCTTGAAATCTATCAAGAATGTCAGGAATTAAGGTCTGGAATAGATGTTAATAATGGACAAAATACTTCCAGGGAGAGATGCAGAGTGAGATAAAAGCATGCAACTGATGATTTAACTCTTCTGGGGAAGTCAGATATACTTCCTGGAAGAAAGAATGTTTAAGTTGTGATCTGAGGAGGTGATGGGGAGAGGTAAGAAGTCCAACTGGAAGGGACAGAATATATGAAGACCCTACAGCAGGAAAACATGATGCTTTACTTTCTCTTATATACTTTCATTACTCAGTGAAGTATATATACCTGACAGTTTATATACCTGGCCTTAAGGGAACAAGTGTTTTTCTGTCATCAGAAGCTATGAGCATATCTTAGATTGGTTTGAGACCTATGCCCCTTTCTGTCTTCTATTTTAGGTTACCAGATAATATGCAATGCCTTATTAGTTGGTGATGGTCTTCGGAAATTTGTATGGCCACATAGGCATTCATTAAGAGCAAGACTCAAGAGTGCAAATAATCTCTTTGGCTAGAACTTAGTAAAAAAACTACATGTAGCAAGGGAGAGAGAAATATAGTCTTTAGTTGAACAGCTGCTTGCTCAACTAAAACTCTAGTAATGTGCTTGGCTGCAAAGTTCAGCGCTTCAAGGTCATCAGCCACTCCTTGGAAATCCTATACGGGTTCGCTATGGGTTGGAACTGACTCAACAGCACTTAACACGGAGGAAGCTATCACCTTTAATTACTCACCTTTCTGCCAGTTTGTGGTACTGTGATGACTTGAGGGTTACCATGAAGCTGGAAGCTATGCTACTGGTGTTTAAAATGCTAGCAGGGTGACCTACAATGAACAGATTTCAGGAGAATTTTCAGACTAAAACAGACTAACAAAAGAGGCTTGGTGATCTACTTCCGAAAGTTAGTCAATAAAAGCTTATGGGTCACAACAGAATATTGCTCTATCAATGTACTGGAAGATGACAGCTAGGTTAGAGGGCACTGAACAACAGCTACAACAATAGGCTCAAACATACCAGTGATCTTGAAGATGGTGCAGGGTCAGGCAGTGTTTTGTTCTCTTGCACATAAGGCCAGACTCTATACTGACAACAATGAACTAACAATAAAAAGAGGAAGTGAAAAAGCAGATATCAGAGAACAGTCTGCTCTAAAAATAGTAGAGGATATGTACTGTTATTGTGAGAAATAGCTGTTGGGGTGATTCATCTTCAGAATCCAGCAAATCTTGGGGGTAGCAGGTTGGCATGACAACAGGGAACTCTGAGGAGAGGACAGACTAGTTTGACCTGCTAGACTCTTAAAATAAGAATACACCCATCAAGGAAGTAGGGGAAGTACTTGGGGAGGGGGTGAAACTAAATGCTCCCTGTAGAGTCTAGAAGGTGCCTTTCGGGAAAGATTGTAAACTCCAAAGTACACAGTAAAGGGGAAATGGAGGAGGGGCTTTTTCCAAGTTAGGTTAATAAAACTCTTTGTCAAATGACCAAGTGCGGGTGCGTCTGCCAGTGTCTACTGGGTTGAGCGCCCGATTCTGCAAAATCGAATAAAGAAAACCTCACTCTTGCTAAAATGAGTACAGAATGGATTACTTGAGTGTTTGTTAGTATAGACAACGTTTCTCACATTATTTTGTGCCATCACATCTGTTCCAACTCATAGAAATGCAGTGTAGGGTTCTGAGGAGCAGCTTGAACCACCAACCTTGCAATTAGTTGTCCAGTGCTTATCCTACAATGCCATACCAGGGGTTCGTAGCTTCCTCCAAATGGACAAAGTGGACTTCGAGATCTTCTCCACCTGTTCTCTGACCTGATAGAGACATCTCCTTACCTCATATAACTCACTTTAGCAAGTAGGCTGAAGCTAAAACTGTTGAGTTTCCTGGATAAAAGAAAAAAAAGTCCAGACTGGGTCCTGTTCATCTGAGTACACCTTGTCTATTTGGAAGAAGCTATGTACTACATTATTTCTGGACCTTTAGTTGCAAAATAAAAAAGCACAGAGAACCTCCTGTTTTCTTGGAGTCCTGAGAATGCAGAGATGGATACAATCTGGTCTATAACTTAGAGGGAGTTACAACTTAATGGAAGTCATACACATGTGGTGTTGTTAGGTGCCATTGAGTCAGTTCCAACTCTAAGCAACCCTAAACACAACAGACCAAAGCACTGCCCAGTCCTGCACCGTCCTCAAAATTACTGTTACCCGTGAGCCAATTGCTGCTTCCACTGAGCCAATCTATCTCATTTGGGTCTTCCTGTTTTTATTGACCCTCCTCTTAAACAAGCATAATGTCCTTCTCTAGGCACTGGTCCCTCCTGATAACATGTTTGAAGTACAAGAGTTAAGGTCTTGTCATCCTGTCTTCTAAGGCGTATTCTGACTGTACTTCATCCAAGACAGATTTGTTTGTTTTTTCTGGCAGTCCATAGTACTTTTAATATTATCTTCCAACACCATAACTCAAAAGCATCAATTTTTTTTACAGTCCTCCTTATTCACGGTTGAATTTTCACATGCATTTGAGGCTATTGAAAATACCAAGATTTAGGTCAGGTGCACCTTAGTCTTCATACTGACATCGTTGCTCTTCAACACTTTAAAAAAGTCTTGTGTAGCACATTTGCCTAAAGCAATATGTTGTTTGATTTCTTGACAACTACTTCCATGAGTGTTGATAATGGATGCAAATAAAATGAGCTCTTGAACAACTTCCATCTTTTCTCTGTTTATCATATTAATTATTGGTTCAGTGGTAAGGATTTTTGTTTTCTTTACATTGAGGTGCAACCCATACTGAAGACTGTGGTCTGTCTTTGATCTTCATCAGTAAGTATTTTAAGTCCTCTTCACTTTCATCAAGCCAGGTTGTAATCATTTGCATATTACAGGTTGTTAATGAGTCTTCCTCCAATGCTGATGCCATGTTCTTCTTCATATAATCCAGTTTTTTGGATTATTTGCTCAGCATACAGATTGAATAAGTATGGTGAAAGAATACAACCCTGGTACACATTTTATCTGATTTAAAACCATTCAGTGTTCCCTTATTCTTTTTGAAATACTGCCTCTTGGTCTCTGTACAGGTTCTTCATGAGTATAGTTAGGGTTCTGAAATACCCATTCTTCACAGTGTTATCGATAGCTTGTTATGATCCACACAGTCCAAAGTCTTTGCATAGTCAATAAAGCACAGGTAAACATCTTTCTGAAAGTTGGAATTCTCTGCTTTCACCCAAGATCCATCTGACTTCAGTAATGATATCCCTCATCTAAATCTGACTTGAACCTCTGGCAATTCCCTGTTAATGTACTCTTGCAGTTGTTTTTTGAATTATCTTTAGAACATTTTTACTTGCATGTGATATTAATGGTGCTGTCAGATGGTTTCCACATTCTATTGGGTCAACTGCCTTTGGAATGGGCACAAATATGGATCTCTTTCAGTCAGTTGGCCAGGTGTCTGTCTTCCAAATTTCTTGGCATAGATAAGTAAGTGCCTTCAGTGCTGCATCAGTTCATTGAAATGTTTCAATTTGTATTCCATCAATACCTGGAAACTTGTTCTTTGCCAATGCCTTCAGAGCTGCTTGGACTTCAGTACCATTAACTCTTGATGATATACTACTTCTTGAAATGGTTGAACAATGATCATTTCATTTTGGCACCATTGACTGTGTATTCCTTCATTCTTCTTTTGAAGATTTATGCATTATTCAATATTTTGCTCA
>NW_006408579.1:2732257-2750230 GCF_000296735.1 Chrysochloris asiatica
TCCCATGTTCTGTTCGAACAACTGCCTCTAGCTCATAGAATCCTTCAATATTTCAAGTTGAGACTTGAATTTTTTCTTCAGTTCTTTCATCTTGAGAAATGCTGAGTATGTCGTTCCCTTTTGGTTTTCTAAGTTTAGGTCTTTGCACATTTCATTATAATACTTGACTTTGTCTTCCAAATCTCTCCTTTTAAATTCTGTTCAGCTCTTCTACCTCATCATTTCTTCCTTTTGTTCAAGCATCTCTACACTGGAAAGCAAATTCCAGAGTCTCTTCTGATATGCATTTTGATCTTTTCCTTCTTTCTTGTCTTCTTAATGACCTTTTGCTTTCTTCCTGTATCATATTCTTGATGTCATCCTACAACTCTTCTGGTCTTTGATCATTAGTGCCTAATGTATCAAATCTGTTTTTAAGATGATCTTTAAATTTAGGTGGGATATGCTCAAGGTCATGTTTTGACTCCCATGGATTTGTTTTCACTTTCTTCTCCGCCAGCCTGAACTTGCATATGAGCTATTGATGGTCTGCTTTATAGTCTGCTCCTGGCCTTTACTTGGCTCATGATATTGACCTTTTCTACTGTCTCTTCCCACAAATACAGTCAATTTGATTTCTGCATAGTCCATATGGTCAGTTTCATGTATATAGTCGTCTTCTACATTGCTTTAAAAAAGGTATTTGCAATGAAGAAGTCATTGGTCTTACAAAATTCTATCATGTGATCTCCAGCATCATTTCTATCACCAAGGCCATATTTCATAACTGCTGAGCCTTCCCTCAGTTTCCAACCTTTGCATTACAATCACCAGTAATTACCAATACATCTTAATTCCATGTTTGATTAGTGTCACACTGAAAAAGTTGGTATATTTTTTCAATTTCAGCATCACTGGCTTTAGTGGTTGTTACATAACCAGCTTGAATCATAAATGTTTGTAACATAAATGGTTGGTACCAAACTGGCTGCAATCCAATGTGGTAAGTGCTCTAATATAAAAACTATGTGGAAGAGGAACATAGAGGAGAGAGAGGGAACAATTCCCTTATCAGGTGGCAGACTTCTCAGAGAAGATGGCATCGGAGCTGATTTTTGAAAGGTGCACAGGAACTGAACTTTTTATTGCATGTAATTTCAATTAATGTAAAGTAAATTTCATAGCATTCTGTGTATGTTAGTTATTGTTAGGTGCCATCAAGTCAATTCTGATTCATAGTGGCCACTTGTACAACAGACTGAAACACTGCCTGGTCCGTCCTGTATCATCTTTTCAACTATTGCTGTTTGAATCCATGGTTACAGTCACTATGTCAATCCATCTTATTGAGCGTCTTTCTCTTTTTCTCTGACCTCTAACTTTACCAAGCATGATAGCCTTCTCTGGGGACTGGTCCCCCCTTATAACATTTCTAAAGAATGTGAGAGAAAGTCTTCTTCCAAAACAGATTTTTTGTTCTTCTGGCAGTTCATAGGAGATTCAATATTCTTTCCCAACACAATAATTCAAATACATTATTTCTTCTTCATTCTTTTTTATTGATTTTCCAGCTTTTATATACATACATATGAAGCAATTGAAAAAGCTGTTTTCAATTGCTTATGTCAGGTGCACCTTAGTCCTCAGCTTTTTAACATGTTAAAGAGATCTTTGGCAGCAATTTGTCCAATGCGATATGTTGTTTAATTTCTTGACTGCTGCTTCCATGGGCTACATTGGACTGTTGCTGTTGTTAAGTGCCACTGAGTTGGTTCCAACCCATAGTGACCATGTGTAGGGTTTCCGAGGGTCAGCTGGTGGATTTGGACTGCCGACCTTGACTAGTGGCTACTATATTGGGCAATAGACCTCCAAAACAGTGGTTCTTCATTCTGACTACATATTTCAACTACTTAGTGAGACTTTAAAAGACAATATCCATGTTGGCAGAAAATTGACAGAGGCAGAGAAAGATACTGAAAGTAGTAAAATGAGGGAATAGTGTAGTTACAGAACTTCCAAATGGAGAGGAAGTCAAGATTTCAAGAAAGAACAGACTGTTTTAAACTTGGAAAAAAATAAATACTCATATAATTTGGGTGAAGGGGAAGGCAATATACAATAAAAGGGAAGTTGGCAAAAAATGATGGAGGCATGGGAGACATTGGGAGGAGTGAGTTTAAGAGTTTAAAGGCAACAGAAGTAAGTACTATTATACACACAATCCAGCCAAATAATGGTGATCTACAACTCGATGGCACTTGAAAACAACAACAACAAATAGATGTATCAATAGACAACCAGGATAAACAGGTGTGGGAGGGAGAGTAGGGGTAGAGCCACAAATGCATATAAGTTTGATAGAGGATATTTGTACAGGGGTATTTATTTACCTTTGCTGTAAATATAACCATGAATGTGGTGAAGCATGTTGTTGTTAGGTGCTATCAAGTTGTCTCCAATTCATGGTGACCCTATGCACAACAGAACAAAACACAACACAGTCCTGTGCCATCCTCACAATTGTTACGCTTGAGCCCATTGCTGCTGTCACTGTGCCAATCCATCACCTTTAAGAAAGGTCTTTCTCTTTTTTGCTGGCCCTCCACTTGACTAAGTTTGATGTCTTTCTCCAGAGACTGTCCCTCCTGGCAACAAGTCTGAATTCATGGGACTAATTATTTCATGAGACAAAGTTTTACCATCCTGGTTTCTAAGGAACATTCTTTACTTCTTCTAATATAGATTTGTTTATTCTTCTGGCAGTCCATGGTACTTTTAATATTCTTTTCCTACACTGTAACTCAAATGCATCAATTCTTCTACACTCTTCCTTATTCATGGGCCAACTTTCACAGGCATATGAGGCTATTGGAAATACCATGGCTTGGGTCAGGTGCACCTTAATTCTCTTTGCTCTTGAACACTTTATAGAGCTCTTATGCAGCAGATTTGCCTAATGTATACAGGGAACAAAGTTCTGAAAACTTCTTAGACATAACCAAACACCTTGAAGAATGAGTTTCTGGGCCTGGGAGCTCAGGACCATGGTCTTGGGGAACACCAAGGTTAATTGGTATAACACAGTCCACAAAGACACTGTTATACATCCTACTTTGTTGAGTAGTGACTAGGCTCTTAAAAGCTTGTAAATGGCCATCTAAACTGCAACTACTGATATCTCCCTGTCCAGAAGAAAAAAAAGTGATGAAAATTGAAGACACATGGAAATAATTAGTCCCATGAATTAATGGACCAGGTGAGCAACAGTCTCCATGACCCTGAGACCAACAGAACTAGATGATGCCTGACTACCACTACTAACTATCAGAAAGGAATCACTTTAGAAGGTCCTAACAGACAGGAGAGTCCTGGTGTGGCGCTGTGGGTTAACACGCTGGACTGCAAAGTCAGTTTAAACCTCAAGGTCGGCAGTTCAAGCTCACCAGCTGCTCCTTGGAAACCCTATACAGGGTCACTATGGGTTGGAACCAACTCTACAGCACTTACAACAATAGAGAGGAAGAAAAAGGTGGAATAAAACTCAAAATCATAAAGACCAGACTTACTTGTCATAGATCAATGGGACCCTTGAGCCTATGGCCCTTGTTGTTGTTATGTGATGTAGAGTTGGTTCCGACTCATAGTGACCTTGTACAGGGTTTCCGAAGCTGTAAATATTTACAGGCGCAGAAAACTCATCTTTCTCCCGCAGAACAGCTGGTAATTTCGAACTGCTGACCTTGTGGTTCGCAGTCCGATTCGTAACCACTATGCTACCGGAGCTCCTTCTTAGTTACCCTTCAAGTCTAGAAGTGAATTCACCCTCCTAGTTCAATTTTCAGCCAAACAATATTGTGTATAAGCAGGATGATAACATTGGTGAGATATGCATGCCTTAGACTTATCAACCATTAGAGATCAAAAGGGCAGCATTAACCCAAGGACAAAGTTCAGAAGAGCTAGGAAAGAAGGAGGAATGGAAACAGGAAGCACAAGAAGGAAGTAGGATAAATGATGTTTCATTAAGGAGATTGTAATCAATGAGATGGAACAAAATGCGTGAATTGTTCAACACAAAACTGATGATCTGCTCTGTAAACCTTCACTCAATTCTTAAAAACAAACAAACAAACAAAAAACCCAACAAAACTGTTAATATCCAGATCCCATCAGCAGAGATTCTTGCTTAATTGTTCTGGGCTAAGGTCAAGCATGAGTTTTTGTTGCTGCTGTTTTAAGTCCTCCTAAGGAGCTCTGGTAGCGTAGTGGTTACGAATCGGGCTGCGAACCTTAAGGTCAGCGGTTCGAAACTACCAGCCGCTCCGCGGGAGAAAGATGAGGCTTTCTACTCCCGTAAAGATTTACACCCTCGGAAACCCTATACAGACATGGTGACTATGAGTCAGAACCGACTCGACAGCACATAACAACAACAACAGGGCTTCTATTGTGCAGAGAATCATGGGCAAAGAGAAGGAAAGTGAAGATTCAGAAGTCTTGATAGGATCTCATTTTAAATTTCTTCTGTGCAGTAATCAAGCTATTTTTTCTCTGGATTTTACTGTGTTTTAGTCACAGCTCTGCTGGAAGAGCCATGTTGACCAACAATACCAACTCAGTGAAGGGGGCCTGGGCAGCCATTTCCTGTTTCCCACACATTCTCTTCTCTCCCTTTGGCAGGGTTCGTGTGAGCCAGGATGGGCAGTTTCTGCACTACATCTTTCCGTACCAGTTCATGGACTCTCCTGAGTGGGAATCACTGCAGCCCTCTGAGGAGGGGGTATTTCAGGTAATAGGGAGCCCCATGACAGTATTGCTCTGCTCTGTCCCATTGTAATCCAGCAATATCTCCACCTCCACCTTTCCTCTCACATCTATCCACTGAACCCCTGCCAGTATGCGAGGGGTGGGCGTATTCTCACATGGAGAGAGTGTCTGGGCTCTTGCCTAGGTAGAGCAGTGTAGGGAGGTACTGACCCTGACAACTTGGCCTAAAGCTCTTCCAAGAGATCCTAATGACCTTAGTGGGTAACTTAAACTCTTTTTTGTGAACCACAACTCAAGTCCTTTTCTTTCTCACATTCGTTGCTTATTACCAGTCATTCTGAACCACTAGTACTCCCTAAACATGCCTGCAAAAATAAAAAATGACACCATTCCTCCCGCAGCACACTCTGCTCAGCTGGGGTCAATCATTGCAATGACCAGACAAACTCAGACACCATACTCACAGTTACGAGGTTTATTAGGGTTACAGTGCAGGATGAGAGAATGTTTAGGGCACAGTTCTTCCAGTCAGGACAGACTCTCCTCAGCCATGTCCACAGGCAGGCCTCTTTCTGCCCAGCCAATGTTACAAAGTTCTTTTAGGGCTGCTGATAACTGCCCACAATACATACCACTCCACCATAAACCTCAGCCTAATGGCATTTGGCTCTAGTTCCATGGGGCTGTAAAACTAGCTCCCCCAATCAAGTGCTTGGAGGCACCCTACTCTGCAAGCAAGTCTTCTGTCCAAAGTCACTCCGCTTTACCTGCTCTGTCAGCTGAGACGCTCCCCGCTTTGTCTTGTGCTCTGACTCTTGGTTGTGCTGCGGCTTCTGTGCCACTCCTTCAGTGTCATAGTTTTCAGTCCCTGGGTTGAGGAGATTCCATGCACAGGAATCTGGGGCTCCAAACATTGAACTGTACTTCCGGCTCGTCTTTGATGATAGTGAAATTCCTCGCTTCTGCTTCTGAAAGAGTTCATTGTATACCCATGTTAAAGTTCATGTTTTTATCATTACAATGAACTCTGGGAGCCATTCACAACTGAATCATACCCTCTTAGCAGTATCTTCTCCTACCTTATCTTACTCAGACTTGTTGTTAAGTGCCGTCAAGTCAGTTCTGACCCATAGCAGCTGGTGAGCTCAAACCACCAACCCTGCAGTTAGAATCGATTTTGCAGTCTAGCGCATTAACCCACCACACCACACCAGGACTCCTACTTAGACCCGGTGGACAAAACTATTGTTTGGTGGGAGTTACAGACTATGGGTAGAAGAGCCATATGAAGTCATTCACTGCACTGCATTACCACATTGTTTTACAACTTCATGCCTTGACCGCTACTGTCCCTCTGTCTGAAACGCATTTCCATTTCTACACTAGGTTATGACATCTCACTTCCTCTGGAAGCCTGCCCACATTGACCTCATCAGTGCACACCCCCATAGCTGATGATTACCGCCTGGGTGCCCGTTCTGCTCCTTTGACTTAATGCTGACTGGTACACATATTACTCTAGTCCAGTTATCTGGACTCCTTTCTGGTTTCCACATGGTAAACTCTTTGAAGTGAAAATCAGGGCTACTTCTTCTCTCTAACCCTAGCCTCCAGAAGACAGTACCTGGAACACAATAGATGTTCATTAAATGCTTGCTGAGCTGCCATGGCAGTGGGCAATTGGTACCTTAGAGGACTCTGTGGAGCATGCATATACATGCAGGCAGCATGCTCCAAAGTGGGAGCCTGGCTACTTGGCATCTATTCTGTCAATCTGTCAGACTTCAGGCTACCCTTTTACTGAGTAGCTAGCGTGTGGCAAGCATTATATTTTATATTGTCTCCATGGTTTTCACAACAACGCTTTTAACTGGTGAGAAAACTGAGGCTCAAAATTATCATGTAATTTACCCCAAACCCTACACTTAAAAAGTGACAAATTTCTCTAGATCAATGTATGTTTTTTGTTTTTTAAATAATGGGAGGGAGCACCAGGACAGTGCTAATAGGAACTTCACCTAATAGGGACTCCCAGCCTACACAGTTGCAGATACTGGGCTCCATGTGTGTTCTACCATGCCTGACAGGGAGTCCTGTAAGCTGGTATAAGCCAATCCCGGAAGAGACACATGCCAGGCATGGCCACCTGGTTGCACTTGCTTCTGTCCCCACCCTGACTCTAGGAGGATGGAGACTGAGAGGCAATCTTGATTCCACTGCTAGGACCACCAGCCACAAACCACCTCCTATCCTTTCCCTCCTCTTCCCCCTGCTCAGCCCTGAAACACACCTTCTCTTATAACCCAGCAGTCTCCTTTGGGCATTCCCTCAGCTCTGTGAATCTCCGATAGAGCCAGCCGGACCAGTGCTCTATTTTTGATGCTGACAAAGAAGAACAGGTGGTGGGTAAGCCGGGTATCCTCCCCTAAGTTATGCTGCAACCCCAGATGGCCTCTCAGCCTGGAATGTAGGCACAGTCATATAACTCCCATTTTTATTTTTAGTTTGTGCCCCAGTGGTAGCAAGGAGAGCCACGCATTTGCTATTGGCTGTGTAAAGTCTCATTTCCTCTTTGTAAATGCCAAGTAGTCTCCCAAGTTACAGTTCATCCTGTCCTTGCCTTTTACGATTACAGTCTTTGTTGACTGAGAGAACATTTACAGTGAATGCCTGGATCATAATTCATATCGTGTTTAACACAACTCAATCCACAGTCCATCACACCTCTCAGCAATTCAATTAAGTAAGAACTTATTGATTGTTCAGCACTGTGACACTGTCATTCCTCACCAAAGAACACAGGACAGGGGGTACACACAGAAATCACCATTATTTTTCTCATTTGCATTGTGTTTGACTGGACTTAAGGCCTATATAAGTATGTTATCTCATTTAATACATCCAATCAACCTCTGAAGTAAGTATTCATGAAAAAACTAAATGCTTGTCATGAATTGAATTATGTTCCCCCACCCCAAAATATGTATCAACTTGACTAAGCCTTGGTTCCTAGTATTTCATGGTTGTCCTCCATTTTGAGATCCGATGCGATTGTTCTATGTGTGGCAAATTCTAATCCCTGCCTGTGGTTAATGAGACAAGATTAGGTTATGTTAAAGAGGATTAGATTTGGTATGTTATGTTCATGAGGAAGAATTAAAGTGGGATGGAAACCCTTACTCAGACCAAAGCCCTAATCCAACATAACGGTGGTTTTCCTGGGGTGTGGCCAGTATCACCTTTTATCTTACAAGAGCTAAAAGGAGGGAGACATAAATAGAGAAGGAGGGACTTTGACCACCAAGAAAGAAGAGTCTAGAGCAGTGTGTGACCTTCTGACCTAGGATCCCTGAACTGAGAACCTCCTGGACCCCGGGGAAGATTGATGCCAAGACACATGGAGATCTCCAAGGAATGCTGGGTCCACAAATGTTGAAAGACGACAAGATCCTTCCCCAAGAGCTGACAGAGAAAGAAAGCCTTATCCTAGAGATAGAGCCCTGAATTTGGGCTTCTAGTTTTCTAAACTGTGAGAGGATAGATTTATAGTCGTTAAAGCCATCTACTTGTGGTCTTTCTGTTATAGCAGCACTAGATAACTAAGACACTTACTAAAATTTTATTAAAGACATATGCATATGTATGTAGCAACCAACCAAGAAACTAAGGACCTCTGAGAAAAGATTTTTTTTTATATATAAGACATGAGAAAGTGATATTAGATTGCTTTGCAACATATAAAATTGTTAGTCTTCACTTGATTCATTCATTTACTTCAATAATGTTGGGCACTTATTATATACTATTACATTCCAGGCACAGTTAAATGTGCTTGGGATATATCAGTGCACAAAACAAAGGTCCCTCCCCTCATGCAATTTGCATTCTGGTAAGGAAAACAAAAAATAAGCCACAGACATAATGGATAAGTAAATTATGTAATATGTTAAAGGATAATAATTGCTAGTTAAAAAAAATAAAGTAGGGTAAGGGAGATATGGTTGCAATTTTAAATGGGGTCATCATGGAAGCCCTTGTTAAGCAGGTGACATCTGAGTAAGATCTGAAGGGGAAGACAATGTGAGCTCTGGAGGTTGAGCTTATCAGACATATGGGAGAGCCAGTGCAAAGGCCCTGTGGTGGAAGAGGGTGGAATGTTTGAGGTTCAGAAAGGAGGCCAATGTGGCTGGAACTATGAGGGAGAATAGAGAAAATGGCAGGATAGGAAGTCAGAGAGGTGATAAGGGACTCAGATCATGGAGGGTCAGAGCTTGTTTTCTATATAAAGCCAAAAACATTCCCTCATGGAGTGGATGTAGTGTATGAAAAAAAGAGATCAAGAATGACTCTAAAGCTTTTGAGCTGAGCAACTGGAAGGATGGAACTCCTGTCAACTGAGATAAGGAAGGCTGCAAGTAGAGCTGGTTTCAGGGAAAGACAAGAAGTTCAGTTTAGGACATGTGGACATGTGAGTGGAGATGTCACCAAGACAGTTAACTATTAAGACTGGAATTCATGAGAGAAGTTTGGGCTGTAGACATAAACTTTGGAGTTATTGAGCTCCTGTGGCACAGTGCTTAAGCACTTGATGTTGACCAGTTGCTCTGCAGGAGAAAGATGTGGCAGGCAGTGTGCTTCCCTAAAGATTCACAGCTAAGGAAGCTCTCTGGGTATGTTTTGCTGTGTCCTACAGGGCTACTATGAGTCAGAAATGACTTGATGACAATGGGTTTGGAGGTTGAGTCACCTAAGTGAATGAGAGAAGGGGTTTAAGGCCTGATCCCTGAGATGCTCTAACCCTAAAAAGTTGTAGAGAAGAGGAAATACCAAAGGAGTCTGACAAAGAGCACCTGGAGATGCAAGGGACCCTAGGAGAGTGTGGTATCCTGGAAACCAAGTGAAGAAAGTGTGTCAGACAGGAGGAAACAATCAATGAAGTTGAACACTGTAAAACATTGACCACTGGACTCAGCAATGTAGAGGCCATTGGTGAACGTCACAGACAGCATTTGTGGACAGTGTTTCGGGACTGCTAGGGACAAAGCTTTATTGGTTTGAAAGAGAATGAGAGAAGAATTGAAGACACCAAATAGAGACGTTTTCTTAGAATTTTGCTTAGTAGTAGAGCAAATTAATGGAGTGATAGCTAGCCAAGGAAGTGAGTTAAAGAAAAAGGGATTTTCACTTTTCAGTTTTGTTCTATTTTAAGAAAGAAGTAGCAGCAGCATGTTGTGTTCTTTGTGTTCAGTTTTAAGGATATTATATCCAGTTTCGTTCTTACTCATGCATACCCACTTCATGTTCAGTACCTTGCTTGGGAATTGCTGGTAAGTGTAGATAAAGCATAAGCTATGTTAGGTTGTGACAAATACTTGCTGAACTGTTAGTAATGGGCAAATGGTAAGTATTACTTTCAGGATACTTTCTCATGAAGCAACATGCTTAATTTGTCTGATGTAACACAGCTGGTAGAGTGGCAAAGCTGTTACTTGAAACCAACTTCTGGCCTTGGTGTTTTAACTTATGGCCCTGACTGCAATTTTATTTTTTGTGGGTGGGGATGAAAGAGGAATTGAATAAGAGAAATGAAGGTGGATTATTACAGAGGGAAGAGAAGAGCAAAGGAGTGGGGAGCAGGATCTGGTAGACAATGCAGGAATTAAGCAGTTTCCATATAGTCTCTAATGATGAATTTTGTAAAGTCAGTCCTACCTTTAATTAGATAATTCATTTAATGTTCTTAACACAATGCCTGGCACACATTCACCTCTTATTAATAAATGTTAACTACTATTATTATCACCATCATCATCATCATCACTTCCAATGTCTTCATCCACAAATCCATATCAGGAACTTGCTGGCCTTCTCATTATTATTAAAGTTCTGTGGGCAGCTCATTCTATACAATTTGTGGTTCTTATAACCCTTTCCCTTATAGGTACACCTCATTTTGTTGTGCATTGCTTTATTGCACTTGGCAGATATTGTAATTATTTACAAACTAAAGGTCTGTGTTGAACAAGGCTGTGGGTACCATTTTCCCAAAAATATGGGCTCACTTCATATTTCTGTGTCACATTTTGGCCATTCTCACAATATTTTAAACTTCTTTTTATAAAGCCATTGTACACTTAGTCGACTGCAGTATCGTGTAAACATAATTTTCGCATGCATCGAGAAACCAAAAAACGTGACTTGCTTTACTGTGATACTCACTTTATTGCAGCCGTCTGGGGCCAAACTGCAATACTCTGAGGAATGCCTGTACTATCGTAAGCACATTTTCATCTGAAACTTTAATTTTAAGGTTTAATTTTTTCAGTTTTTTTTTAAGTGCTGTCGAGTCAGTTCTAACTCATAGCGACCCTGTGTAGGATTTCCAAAGAGGAACTGGTGGGTTTGAACTGCCGACCTTGCTGTTCAAACAGACCTTGCAGTCCAGCGCATTATCCTGAAAAGTCTTTAATTGGACTTCCTCCCTGAAAGGCCGAGAAAGGATAATAACACATAGCTTCTTCAACAAAAGTGCTGCCATTTGCCAAGGAAATGTGTACTTCTCCGTGCTCAACACGGACGCCCACATTTCCTAGTTTTAAACTTTCCCTCTCTGTCCTTGAACCTTCTCAGGTCACTCTGACAGCTGAGACGACATGCAGCTACGTTTCCTGGCCCCGGAAAAGTCTCTACCTTCTGCTGGCTAAAGATCGATACATCTCCAGCCTCTTCTCAGCCTTGCTGGGCTATGACATCTCCGAGAAGCTCTACGCTCTCAACGACAAACTCTTTGCTAAGTTTGGGCTGCGCTTCGATATCCGCCTCCCCAGCCTCTACCACGTCCTGGGTCCTGTGGCCCAGGATGCAGGGCTAGAGTCTGAGAAGAATGATGAGGAAGTCTGTGATCCAGCAGTGCCTCCGCCTCAGGCCCTGCCCACATCTGTCCAGAAAACAACCCCTTGTCCTCCTCATCCTGCAGTCACCAATCCTCTGGCACCTCATTCCAGGGCCAGGGTGTCCAGGTCTGACAGCGGCGTCGTGGGTGAGGACTCCACCAGTCTGGTGCTGGAGGATTTTGAGGAGGTGTCAGGATCAGAATCTTTTATGGATTATAGGAGTGATGGGGAGTACATGAGGTGAGGGGAGAGCTAACACGGGCACAGTCACCGAGCTCAGGATCCTGTGTAAGTACTCAGAAGGCAGCTGCCACACCCTCCTGCCAACCACTGGCCTTAACTCCGCTTGAAAGGGCAAAAAACCATTTCATGGAACCCGTGCATCAGAAAATGGCATTAACCTAACCTTGCAGGTAGCAACTAACTCAGGGTGCATGCTAAGCATGAAGAGATGTTTAAACTATACATGTTTAACAGTCATTACCACTTGAAAAGAGAACTGGCTGATATTTTAAGCAGGCCAGTTGTTTAACTCTTTTCCAGGTTGTGTTAAAAGATGGAACTAACAGAGACTTTGTATGTGGCATGCATTCTAAAGCAAAAAAAAAGAATTGTCATGGTTTAAATCCTACTGGATTGTCTTCTTGGTACAGTCAGTCCCGCAAAGCTGTCTGTATTTAGTCAGCACTGGGCAGGTATCCCTGTTAAAACTGCACATTGCAAAGAGGCTTGGAATTTCAGGTTAATAATGTGTGAGGAGGAAAACAATCCCTCCTTACTTCCTTCTTCCCCAGAGGAGAACATACTGACTACTCAAGCAGAGAACAGGAGGCTTCTGTGAGTAAACATTACTTTGCTTATATAGGTATACTGCAGCCTGGCTTTCCTTAGCAAACCACACCTCTGTGAGGTAGAGTGGGCATGAATTTCGGAGGGCTTGAAGACTCAACGGCACTTAACAACAACAGCAATGGTGTGGGAAGACTTTCACAGCTCAGGAGTGTACAAAAAAGGTTGTATTTGGTAGTTCTCAGAAATTGCTTTCATGTTCCCCCCAATTGCTCTCACAGCACTGTAACACTTTCCTCAAGGACTCCACCCAGCCATGACGGAGGCCTGTATTTTCCTGAGGAAAATACCATTCTTCCCAATTGGGAAGGCATTTCTAAGTGAGGGGCTCTTTCAGAGACACACCATTCTTTGGGAAATACCAGCAAATTTTCTAAGAAATTAGCCCAGTGAGGAAAGCTTCCAGGGTATGTCAGGGGATGTTTATACATTTTGAAACACAGGTTATATAAGTGGTAAAAAAGGCTAGAGAGGACAATAATATGAGGTTAAATATTTGGTTATGTTACAGATGTGGAGTTTGTAATCTTGCAATTTGAGGTGGTTCTGGGGTAGTTTCAAGGATTAGCATCCATGACCACTTTGTTGACTTTTTCCATCGGCATCACATCATTTACTTTCATTATCCCTTCCTCACTGTGCTGATTGTCAACTCCTAGTTGTTCACCCCTAGTGCTGTAGGCTTGTTTTTTCCTGTGTGGTCCCTCTCTTTGTACAGCAAGCCTTGGACCTATACAATCCCTTATCAACTCACCAGCCACTCTGTTCATATTGTTCTTTCTGCTTTTCTTCTCTTTTCTTGGTTGTGTTTCTTCTTCCTTCCCAGTAAACTGGTTGCCTCAATTTACTGCTCTAAGTGTTCCTGTTTGTTTTCTCAGTTCATCTCCCATTTGTCCTCTATTCCATTTTATTGCTCATGTATTTAGTTCTATTATTTCTATTCATTTTTTCTTCCCCACTTTCCTACCCTGTGTCCCCACTTTGTTTTTAATCCTAAATCTTACAAATTCAGTGCCTTTCCCTCTGTCTAAGAAGAATCTCGTCAAGTGGACATGTGAAAATCCCCAGTGTTAGGAGACAACACATTTTGTGCAGGACTCTTTCCAAACAACAGACGGTCACAACTCTGTCCCCAAATACCTCAACTCTGAATATTATCATATGAAATTGTTGTTGTGGTTGTTAAATGCCGTCAACTCGATTCCAACCCATAGTAACCCTGTCTGTATAGGACTTCCGAGGAGCAGTTGATGCTTGAACTGTCGACCTTGTGGCTCAAACTGACTTTGCAATCCAGTACATTAATCAACAGTGCCACACCAGGACTCCATCATATGAAATAGCTCTTTCCAAATTCAGTCTTTTCTGAAACTCAAAATTAATAGACTGCTAATAGAACTAATCAACGAGCTCTGGTAGTGTAGTGGTTAGAAATCGGGCTACTAACCTCAAGGTCAGCAATTCGAAACTACCAGCTGTTCGGCAGGAGAAAGATGAGGCTTTCTGCTTGTAAAGATTTACAGGCTCAGAAACCCTGTACAGGGTCACTATGAGTTGGAACTGACTCTACGGCACACAACAACAACAATATAACTAATTTTCTAAAGTACTTTATATTTGCAATAAAAAGAGGGTAGAGTTTTGACATATGTTTGGTTTTATTATTGTTGTTAAGTGCTGTAAAATCATAGTGAAGTTCAAACCGACCTTGCAGTCCAGTGCCTTAAACCACAGTGCCACACCAGATTTGGTTCAGTAGAGGAAAAAGAAAAAATACATCATTATTACTTTAAAAATCAGAGTTTTTAGAACATATTGAAAACAGAGTCAAAATTGGGTAAATTCCAAGTAACTAATTTAAAACTGGTGTGGTGGAGTCCTGGTGCCATCTTTGAACCTCAAGGTTGGCAGCTCAAGCTCACCAGCTGCTCTTTGGAAACCCTATACAGGGTTCGCTATGGGTTGGAACTGACTCAAAGACACTTAACAACAATGACAACAACAACAAATTTAAACCTGAGATTTCTTTTTTTTCTGAAATTATGGTTTGGGATGTTTGGTTTCATTTATACTGCCATCAAATTCCTTCTGAGGTTATTATAATGATATAGCTTATTCCCTTGTGATTCGTAACAATTTGCTAGACTTTCTTTTATAAAGTAAAGCACAATTCACCTTCTATTCCCTGGCTCTTCAGTTACCAAAACTGTAAGCTCATTGTTGCTAATCATCACAGTAGCACTAACAATAAGCAGCAGAAAGTTGAATGACTTCTGTATCATTAAAAATTACACTATTTCAGGCTGTGTGCTGACAATCGGGGGGCAGGCTTGTAGTGTATACTCTTTGGTTGGTTGATGATGCATGGAGGAGATTGTAACCATGGCAATGAAACAAGATATGATAGGATGAATGTAAAACTAATGTTCTCCCATGTAAACGATTACATAATTCACAATAAAACATTTTTAAAAATTACACTATTTCATCACAATGACATCTGCTTATTTCTCAGACCAATCTAATTGAAGACCAATGAAAAATAGTTTTCACTGAAGCTGTTTTGAAGAGATTACATTTTTGAGTCTGATAGTGCTCTAAATTGAATAGTAAATGGGTGCTACTTCTCTACTAGATAGTTTATTAACAAAGGATTTTAGAGCCAACCTCCACATTAACATTTATTTCACTAGAGTTTTTCGTTTTTATTCTGTGGACACTCTCCACAGGATTTTATTTGAAGTCTTATTTTACGGGAGCTGCTCATTATATACTTGCTAAGTGAATGCAGGACTGAACTTTTAGAAATATACCTCTGAGGGGGTCATTTGAGACAGTGAGAAACAGATTACAATATGGAGGCCAACTGTGGTCAGGATCAGGCCCTAGTACACCAAGGGCCAGAGAACCAAAATTTCAACAAACATTATTTTAGCTACTGTCTATTTCAGACACTGCTAGGTAATCACTTGAGAAATAGTTGGAAAAAAGAGAAGATGTTTAATCTGCAAGAGACAGCAAAGCGTAGTATCTTCAAATTTTAAAAAGGTGCAAAAATATGGCACCAATCCCCTCTCCTACAGCATCCTCTCCTTGGCTGGTTTTGATCATTCATTGAAATGGGCTCACAGTTACGGGGTTTATTAGGGAAGTTAACAATTTACTATGCAGGATTAGAAAATGCTTCAATGCACAGCCAGGACTCCCTTTCCACAGCCATGTTCACAGGCTTGTCCCTGCTTGGACAGTGTTGTTGTAGTTATTTCCATTGAGTCAGTTCTGACTCTTAGCAACTCTGTGTAGAGTTTCTGAGGAGCAGTCAGTGAGTTTGAACCACCGAACTTGCAGTTCAAACTGACCTTGAGGTTGAGGTTGACTCCTGGTCAATGTTACAAAGCTCTTTTAGGGCTGCATACAAGGCACTACACTGTAAGTCTCGATCTGAAGGCATTTGGCTCTAGCGTTAAGGGTCCGCAAGCCTAATTCCTCCTATTAAGTGCCTGGAGGTACCCCACTCTGCAAGCAAGCCTCCTGTCCAAAGTCACTCAGCTCTACTTGCTCCATGGGCTGGGAAGCCCTCTACCTCATTCTCTAGCTCTTGGTTTTGCTGCTACTAGTCCTCTGTCCCCAAGGAGCTCTGGTAGCATAGTGGTTATGAATCAGGCTGCGAACTGAAAGGTCAGCAGTTTGAAACTACCAGCTGCTCCATGAGAGAAAGAGGAGGCTTTCTGATCCCATAAAGATTTACAGCCTCAGAAACCCTGTACAGGGTCGCTATGGGTCGGAGCCAACTCGACGGCACTTAACAATAACAACAGTCTTCTGTCCCTGGGCTAAGGAGATTCAATGTGGGTCCAAAGGATGCACTCCACTCCTGGTTCTTTCTTCTTTGATGATAGTGAAATTCCCCTCCTGCTTCTGAGATGGTGCATTTTATAGCCATGTTAGACATCCAATTTTTACAATCACAATGCTGTTAATAATAATTCACAACTGAATCATATCATCCTATCAGCATCTTCTTCCACCTTGTTTTACCCAGACCCAGCAGGACAAAAACGTTGTTTAGTGGGAGTTGCAAAGACTATGGGTAGAAGAGCCATATGAAGTAATTCACTGCACTGCAAAAGGAAATTAGAATGTGACTTAATTGGGTGTCTACTTATGAGAAACAGAAATTGAATTAAAGGCTGACAGTTAAGACGAGATGGATTTCAGTTTAGTACTAATAATGGGATAGTGAGTTACTCATCATTGGAAACGTTCAAACAGGGAGCACAATAATCTCTAGAGTTTATACAGGTGATTCAGGCTCTGGGAAAAGATTACAACAATCAAGAGATGATTGCTATAGAGAGATTATTGCTTCTAGTTCTGTGATATTATGATTCTGAGATTTGAGTTGTAGTCATGCCACTTAACCACCACCAAGAATCAGCTCTTCACTGGCAAAATGGGATTAACATGCCTCTATCTACCTCACCAGGTTGCTGTGATGAGTAGTTGAGATAAAGTATAGAAAATCAATTTGTAAGTTGTAAAGCACTAGTTAAATGATACGATTTTTAACTTTCTGTTGTTAATTAGAAATAAAAATAAAAAAGAACCACTTGTGAGAAGCTCTTGGCCAGCTAACTCCATTGAACCTCTTTGGTATCTCAATGAAACAACAGAGGAAAAGGGACTGAGCGGAGAGTCATTTAGCAGTGTCACCTTTTTGTGTCCGAGATGCACAGTTTCTCCCAGTCTGGCTCTCCAGTGCAGGGGACAGTTGGCAGAGTCCATTCACAGGAGAAGGACCAGCAAAAAGGTGGCGGTCCAAAGGCAGTAGACACCAGCTTCTTTGCCCCTGAATAACAAAGATGTTTTCCTTTATTTGCTCACAAGGAGACAGATCACAGGCACACCATAGTCAGGCTCTTTCCCACAGATGTGGCTGTTAAGTGTTTTGATGTTGTTGGTGTTGTGTAGTGGCACAGCTCTTACAGAACCATGGAAAGACTCCTGGGCAGGAAATTTGCTCTTGAAAGTGGTCTCAGGTTCTGAGTCTGTAATAGTAGTATCACTTCTACCTGCCAGATGATTGGTGTGTCTGTCAGGTAACCTAGCTGACAGTCCCCTGGGAGCACCCTGTAACCCACCCATCTCCCAACCCACCCAGGTCATTCGCCTACCCCTGTTCTTGTCAAAACCAAACTTCCCTCTCTTTTATATGGTTGTTTTTCTTTAGTTTATATCAGTAGGGTGGAGTGTTCTATAGAGTCTTTATTGTTGTTGTTACCTGCTGTTGAGTAGGCTCCAACTCATAACAACCCTCCATAGGATTTCTGAGGAGTAGTTGTGGGGTTTGAACTGCTGACCTTGTGGTTCGCAGTCCAGTGCTGATCCTACAGCACCACACCAGGAGTCCAGATTCTTCATTTGTTGTAGTTGCTAAGTGCTGTTGAGTCTTTTGACCCATAGCAACACTGCCAATAGGGTT
>NW_006408579.1:2751510-2753680 GCF_000296735.1 Chrysochloris asiatica
ATGTTGTATAGGGTTTCCGAGGAACAGCTGATGAGGTTGAACTGCCAACCATGCAGTTAGCAATCTAGTGCCTATCCCAATTTCCTTAAATATTTTAGAGTGGATTTATAAATTTAATATATCCTGTTTTCCTTTTCCTCCCTAATTACTTCAAAATCTCTTGGTCATCTATTATGCAATACCCACCTCAAAACAGTGACTTAAAATAGTCATGATAATTAGTTTTGCTCATGCATGTGGAGGTTGACTGGGCTCAGCTAGGTAATTCTCTCAGCATTTCTCATGCTGCTGCAGTCTGATAGTGGCTGGGACTGAAGTCATCTCACCGACTACTTTTCTCATACATGTTTGGTGCCTAAACACCACCCACCGCCATTGCATCAATTCTGACTCATAATGATGCTATCTACATAGGGTTTCCAAAACTATATGTCTTTACAGGAACCAAAAGCCTCATCTTTCACCTGTGGAGCGACTGGTGGGTTTCAACCACCAACCTTGTGGTTATCAGCCTAACCAAAAGCAGTATTAGGGCTCCTTGATGCTTAGACTGGCAGGAGTCAAAAAACTGAGGAGTGGAGCAGTGAGGGGATCCTTGGGCATCTCTCTCTCTCTTTCTGGCTGATCTCCTCACACGATAGCCTTAACTTAGTTGGAATTCATACATGGCGGCTGAGGTGCTTGAAGGGACTGTTCCAAAAGAGATTGAACATCTTTTCTAACCTTCACTCAGAAGTCACACAATCATACTTCTGCCACATTCTATACATTAAGATAATCACAAAGATCCATCTAGTTTCAAGGGAGGGGGCTGCAGGTATCCACTGATCACAGAAACATGTCTAAGCATGTTTAATTTGAATGAACCCAGGCATGTGTAAACTGAAAGCCTACTGTTGTTTTTGTTGTTGTTAGGTGCCATCGAGTCAGTACCGACTCATAGGTACCTTATGCACAGCATAACGAAACACTGCCTGATCCTGGGCCAACCTCACTACTGTTGCCACGCTTGAGACCATCGAGGCTGCCACTTGGCCAATCCATCTCGTTGGGGCTCTTCCTCTTTTGCTCTGACCTTCCACCTTACCAAACATGATAGCCTTCTCCAGCGACTGGTCCCTCCTGACAATATGTCCAAAGTATAAGAGATGAAGTTTGGTCATCTTGGCCTCCAAGGAGCACTCTGGCTACACTTCTTCCAAAACGGATCTGTTGGTTCTTTTGTCAGCCCATGGCACTTTCAATATTCTCCTCCAACTAGCAGTACTTTTATTAGACATACCCTTGAATATCCAATAAAGCACATCCATGTAGGAGAAGGCATTGGACAGCAAAGTCGGTTTGAACCATGAGGTTGGTGGTTCAAACACATCAGCCACTCCTTGAAAACCCTATACAGGGTTCCTATGAGTTGGAACAGCATCGATAGCATTTAATATACATGTTGTTGTTGTTAAGTGCTGTCGAGTTGTTTCTGGCTCATAGAGACCCTGTGTTGGGTTTCCAAGGAACAGCTGGTAGATTTGAAACACCGATCTTGCAATTAGCAGTGCAGTGCTTATCCTACAGCACCATATGCAGCTATGGAGTCCTGGTGTGGCACTGTGGATTAATGCACTGGACTACAAGGTCAGTTTGAACTGGAAGGTCAGAGGTTCAAGCCCCTTGAAAACCCTATACAGTATCACTATGGGTTGGAACCAGCTCAACGGCACTTAACAACAACAACAACATACATAGATCTACACCTGTATGGTGGTGGTGGTGGTGTTCCATGGAGTCAGTTCCTACCCATAGCGATCTTGTACAGTGTTTCAGAGGCTGTAAATCTTTACAGGAGCAGAAAACCTCATCTTTCTCCCATGGAACCGCTGGTAATGTCTAACTCCTAACCTAAAGGTTAGCAGACTGGCTCGTAACCACTACACTACCAGAGCTCCTTATACATGTGTATATATGCAATTATATACAGTATATTTGTACTAACACAACAGAACATAGCCACAAAAATGAACTATCGCTAACTCAATGTTAATTTTCATTAGGGAAATAAAAATTAAATGAAAACCTTGTGATAATGCTTACTGGTCCAGTTGTGAGGACTTTATTATTACTGTTCATTATTGTTGCTATTGTTGTTGTTTTTAAGTGCCGTCGAGTCGGTTCCGAC
>NW_006408579.1:2754320-2760562 GCF_000296735.1 Chrysochloris asiatica
CTCTGCTCTTCTCCCTTGATGGTCCTAGGGACCTCTGCTCCTAGACTGAAAAGTTAATCACTCCCCTCCTTGCTATAAAACGTCTACCTTTACATTTCCGACCCTCACAATCAGTCCTGATAACAATTATTCACTATTATATCACAAGAGACCCGTCTGCATTTCATTGCATCAGCCCTGCCTAGTCAGATTGAGGACATCTTTTTTTCTGCCAAAATTTATAATATCATCTGCAGGAAACACAAAATTATCAACTTAATAAATTAGCCTGCTCTGCTGTCTCTCACTGCTCTTCCTTTTCTCCCTGCCCCTGTGGTGAGCTGCCCTGTACCCTGTCAGCATTACCAAGCTGCCCGGGGGTTGAGTCTGGGTCTGCTGAAGCCACACTGATTTGTCTCTGCCTGTACACTTTAAAATACACCCAGACCCCCTCACACCGGTTTCTGGTGTACATTAATTTTCCAAAGAAAACAATTTTCTTCTCATTGGGAATTCAACAGAACAATCCTGCAGGCTGTTACAGACTCGAGATGTACACATTAGGTTCATCAGCCACCAAATGATAGTCCTTCCTGTTTGAGAAAAGAAAATAAAAGCAAAACGGTTGCCTGTTCTCCAGCTCTTTTCTCTTGTCCTATAATTCTCTCCTTCCTCTTGTCCCCAAATAAACAAAGAAAGAAAAATTAGCCTGCTATATTTGGTCAAACATTTAATTAACTCACTCCTAATGTGATTGTCACAGTAGCAGCAGCAAAGGGTTCAAGTGTAGCAAGGTTTGTGAGGTTGGTGCAGGATAGAGCAGTATTTCTGTTCTGTTGTGTGGCTGGTTCTGAGTCAGTACCAACTTGATGGTACCTAACAATAACAATGTGGAGTCCTGGTGTGGCACTGTAGGATAAGCTCTCGACTGCATGGTTGTTTTGAACCACAAAGTTGGCAATTCAAACTCACCAGTCGCTCCTTGGAAACACTATACAGGGTGGCTATGAGTTACAACCGACTCGACGACATTTAATAACTGCAACAATATGATGGCTAGAACTGTGATTGCCTTGCTAGGACCAAATTAAATGATTTTGCCTCCCTTATATGGCCCAGGGGCCAGACGTTCCCCAACCCTGCTCTACAGTATTCCTTATTCAGTGTCCAACTTTCACATCATATGTTGGTAGGTGCTGTCAAATCAGCTCTGAACTATTGACCCCCTTCACAATGGAATGAAATGTTGCTGGGTCCTCAACATCTTCACAATTGTTACTCATGAGCCCATTGCTGCTGGTGCTGCTGTGGCAATCCATCTCATTGGCAGTCTTTCTCCTTTTCTCTGACCCTCCACTTTACCAAACATATTGTCCTTTTCCAGGAACTGATTCCTCCTGATATTATGTTTGAAGTATGAAAGAAAAAAATCTCACCATCCTGGCTTCTAAATAGCATTCTAGCTCTACTTCTTTCAACACAGATTTGTTTGTTCTTCTGGCAGTCCATGGTACTTTAATATTCTTCTCTAATACCATAACTCATATGCATCAATTCTTCTATGGGTTTCCTTATTCATTGTCCAACTTTCACATGCATATGAGACTACTGAAAATGCCATGGCTTAGATGAGGAGCATCTTAGTTTTCAAACCATTATCTTTGTTCTCCAACACTTTAAAGAGGTCTAGTATAGCAGATTTGCATAAATGCAATGCATTGTTTAATTTCTTGACTGCTACTTCCTAGAGTGTTGATAATAGATCCAAGCAAAATGAAACCTTTGACAACTTCAATCTTTCCTCCCTTTATCATGATGTCACTTACTACTCCAGTGGTGAGGATTTTTGTTTTCTTTACATTAAGTGAAATCCATACTGAAGGCTGTGGTCTTTGATCTTCATCAGTATTTTAAATCCTCTTCACTTTTAGCAAGCAAGGTTGTATCATGTGCATATTGCAGGTTGCTAAGGAGTCGTCCTCCAATTCTGATGCTACATTTTTCTTCATATAATTCAACTTCTCAGATTATTTGTTCAGCAGGCAGACTGAATAAATATGATGAAAGACTACAACTCTGGGTTACACCCTTCCTGACTTTAAACCATTCAGTATCCCCTTGTTTTGTTCTAATGACTTCTCTTGGTCTATGTGCAGGTTCTTCATGAGAACAATTAAATATTCTGGAATACTCATTTTTCACAATGTTATCCAAGCCAGTCATGATCCACACAGTGAAAAGCCTTTGCATAGTTAATAAAACACAAGTAAATATCCTTCTTGTATTGTCTGCTGTCAGCCAGGATCCATCTGATGTCAGCAATGGTACCTCTAGTTCCATGTCCTCTTCTGAATCCAGCTAGAGTTTCTGGCAGTTCCCTGTCGATAGACTGTTGCAGCCATTTTTGAATTATCTTCAAATTTTTACTTGCATGTGATATTAATAATATTGTTTGATAATTTCTACTGTCTTTTAAATGACTTTTTGCTTTCTTCCTCTAAGATGTTCTTGATGTCATCCCACAGCTCTTTGGAACTTTGGTCATTAGCGTCTAATACATCAAATTTGTTCTGGTGTGGTCTCTAAATTCAGGTGGGATATATTTAAGGTTATATTTTATCTCTTATGGATTTGTTTTAATTTTTTTCAGCTTCAGCCTGAACTTGCATACGAACAATTGATGTTCTGTTCCACAGTCTGCCCCTGGCCTTGTTTTGGCTGATATTGAGTTTTTCCACCTTCTCTTCACACGGATGTAGTCAATTTGATTTCTGTGCATTCCATCTGGTGAGGTCCATCCATGTATATAGTCTTTTATGTTGTTTTTTAAAAATAGCATTTGCAATGAACAAGTTATTGGTCTTGCAAAATTCTATCATGCGATCTCCGGCATCATTTCTACCACCAAAGCCGTATTTTCCAACTGCTGGTCCTTCCTCTTTGTTTCCAACCTTTGCATTTCAATCACCAGTAATTATCAATACATTTTGATTGCATGCTTGATCAATTTCAGACTGAAGAAGTTGGTTGTGTTCTTAAATTTCACTATCACTGACTTTAGTGGTTGTTGTGTGAGTTTGAATAATAGTGGTATTAACTGGTCTTCCTTGTAGCCATATGAATATTATCCTATCACAGACAGAATTATACTTCAAGATAGATTTTTAAATGTTCTTTTTGATGGTGAATGTGATGACATTCCTCTTAGATTTTTCATTCCTGGTGTAGTAAACCATATAATAATAATATTCAAAATGACCAATACCAGTTCATTTCAAATTACTTATGTTCCATTTCATTTTTGACAAATTTCAATTCTCTTAGATTCCATACTTTGTACATTCCATGTTCTGATTATTAATGGATGTTTATAACTGTTTCTCCTCATTTGGAGTTGTGCCCTAGCCAATAAATGAAGGTCATGAAAGTTTACTCCATTGAGTCCTCATTATCAACTCCACTTTGTGAAGGAAGCTCTTTAACCTGAGGGGCTTACCTTCTGGCACTATATCTGACAATATACTGGTGCTCTTCATCATGTTTCAGTAGTCAATATTCTTGTGCTATCTGACAGTGTTCCACTGCTATTCATAAGGTTTTCAGTGTCTAAGCATTCAGAAGCAGTCCATCTTTACTTCTTCCTAGTCTGTCTTACTCTGAAAGCTCATCTGAAACCTGTCCTCCATGGGTGATCCTACCGGTACTGAAAAAACGGGTGGCATAGCTTCCAGCATCACAGCAACATGCAAGCCACCACAGTACAACAAAGTGACAAACAACAGTGGAGGATGAAGCTTACAATCATAATACTGAGCAAAAAAAAAAGCAAGCAACATATGATTTCATTTATGTGAAGGTAGCAACCAGGCAAATCTAATCAATGATGGTAAAAGTCATGACATTAATAATCATTATGAAGGAAAAGGGGACATAACTGGAAGGGACAGGAATGGGATTTCTGAGGTTTCAATGATATTCTATTTCTTGACCAGAGTTTCATGAATGTGCTCACCTATACATAAGATTTATGATTTGTATACCCTTCTGTGGAGTCGTGGTATGACATTGTCTGTTAATGTGCTGGACTGCAAAGTCCATTTGAACCACAAGGTTGGCAATGCAAGCTCACCAGTCAATCCTCAGAAACTGATTACAGCATTACTATAGATTGGAACCAACTCGATGGCTCTTAAAAGCAACAATGATACTCTTCTGTGTATTTATTTTTGTCAATAGAGTAGTTTATCATTTAAAAAAATCAAAGCAACCTTAGACAAATATACATATGATTACACCAGTTCTACTCAACAAGACTTCCCTCTAAGGCTCCTTTTGCTCCACTCTTTCAGATATACAACGACTCTCTCTCTCTCTCTGACTTTGGTAGGATTCACTAGTAAAGCCATATGAGTTTTGGAATTTTCTTTGTGAGATGAGTTTAAAGTATGCTCTCAATTTATTTAATAGTTACAGTAATGTTGAAAATTTCCATTTCTTATTGGAAAAATTGTCTTTTGTTGAAATTTATCCTGTTGGCCAGCATTTTCAAATTAATTGGCATAAATATGTTGACAAGGTCATCTTTTGAAAATTGTATAGAATCTGTAATGTGCAGTATCTAGAAGTGTTTAATGTTTTGATTACTGATATTGGTCTTTTGTGTCTTCCCTCCATTCTCTATGTCTTGTGGTGGATTTATTATGTTACTATTTATTTTTAAAATTCACCTTTGGTCTTTGTTAATAATTCCTACTGGAGTCCTGGTGTGGTGCTGTTGGATAATCACTGGACCACAAGGTCTGCAGTTCAAGCTCAAAAACTGCTCCTCAGAAACTCTATACTGGGTTGCTATGAGTTGGAGCAATCTCAATGGAAATTAACAACAACAACAATTATCAGTGAAACAGGGAATCTGTGTGAAACAGAAATCTACCTCATTGTTTTGTTTCTACTTTCTTGAGGTGTGTGCTTAGATAATTTGCTTTTAGACTTGTTTTTTGGTTAATGTAGATACTTAAGGCTATTCATTTTCTTCTGCGCACATTGTTAGCTGTATACTACAAGTTTAGATAGATTTGATGTTCAACATGTGTTGTAATTTCTTTTGTGATTTATTCCTTTATTCACAGTTATTTAGACATTTTTTGTTTCCCAAACATTTGGGTTTGTATTTTTATATCCAGCTTAATCTCACTTTGGTCACAGAATATGTTCTATATTATTTTAATCCTTTTAAATTTGTTGATGTTTGTATTGTGGTTAGCATATGGTCAATTTTGGTAACTGTTCATTGTGCACTTCAAAGAATGTCTGAAGATCTTAGGACTGATGTTCTATCTTTATGCTGAGTGAAATAAATCAGTCACAAAAGGATAAATATTGTATGAGACCATTATTAATACAAATGCAAGAAAAGGCTTTCACACTGGCAGAAATGTTCTTTGGTGGTTATCAGGGGTGGGAAAGAAAGGGAGTATAAATCACCAAGTAGAGGATAGACACTGTAATTGTTAGGGTTTTGTGTCAACTTGAGTAGGCCAGGATTTCCAGAGGTTTAGCAGTTGGAATGTGCTTATTCCCATGGTTATGAAACCAAATGCACAGTGAGCTCTATGATGAATGGTTATGAGCAGCCAATTAATTGAAGGAATGCTTCCTTGGCGGTGTAGCCTGCTCCCAATATAATGGACACATGGGAGGGACACTTCCTCTTTTTCTTCCTTTGAGGACCTGGAACTCTGCAATTGTAAGCTCTTTCCTTGTTAATAAACTTTATATAAATATATTTCACTGGTTTTGCTTCTCTAGAAAACCCAGCCTAACACAGATACATATTGAGTGAAAGGGAAGGAAAAATAGATAAGATAGAGATGGATAGATGTTACTTACTGTTACTGAGTGCCGTGGAGTCGAGATCCGACTCATAGCAACCCTGTACAGGGTTTCTGAGGAGTAGCTGCTGAGTTAGAACGGCCAGCCTTTATGGCCCAAATTGACTTTGCAGTGCAGTGCATTAACTGGAAGCGCCACACCAGAAGTCCAGATAGACAGATAGATATAGATAAAAGCACAACACAGTACATACATAAGCCAGTAACATAGATGTCTATTATGACTATCAAGACATATGTATTATAATTTATATATGTAGCATACATATACTACAGGCAGTGTAATCATATTGGAAAGGGAAAAAAAAAAAAAGACAAAACAAAAGAATTCATGTGCTTTATGTTAATTAGACACGTTTATTAATAAAGTGC
>NW_006408579.1:2761682-2764064 GCF_000296735.1 Chrysochloris asiatica
AGTTCTGGGACCATCCCCTGAACCTGCTTGGTCGGGTATTCTGTGTTGTTGTTGGCGGAGGTCTTTACTACGCATCCACTGGATCCGCCATCTTGTTTGTTCTCTTCAATATTTTCTTTTTCTATCAATTACTAAGATAAATTTCACTTGATGAATATAGATTTGTCTATTCTTGTAGTTTGCTTAATTTTTGCTTTATAGATTTTGAAGCTATGTTAGCAGTTAAACACAAATTTAGAATTACTCTCTTTCTAGTGGATTTACCCTTTAATAATGATGAAGTTTTCTTTGTTATTATTAGTTTGTAAATTACTATTCTTTTAGTGATAATCTTAAGATTTCAGCATGCATGCTTGACTTACTAGCATCTTATATCAATTAGTACTTTTACTACCCTATCAACAATGTAAGTATCTTAGAATTTTCTTCCCTCACCACTATTTTTTGTGTTGCTTTTTAAAATCATGTATTGTGGGTTAATGTGCTTGTCTTCAAAGTCAGTTTGAACTTCAAGATCGGTAGTTCAGGCTCACCAGCTGCTCCTCAGAAATCCTATACAGGGCTGCTATGGGTCTGAACTGACTCGATGGCACTTAGCAACAACAATTGTAATTCTGGGAGTCCTGGTGTGGCACTACAGGATAATGCACAGGACTGCAAGGTCAGTTTGAATCACAAGGCCAGCAGTTCAAACTCACCAGTCACTCCTCAAAAACCCTATATAGGGTCTCTATGAGTTGGAATCAACTTGACAGCACTTGACAATAACATTGTAATTCTACACATATATTTAACAATTCCTCAAAATATTATTATTATTGGACTTCCAGTTTGGGCAGCAACAGAGCAGAGTCAGGTAGGGCAGGCTCCTTTGGGGAGGGGCTGAAAACCCAGATAAGCTGCTTTAATGTAACAGCACCAGAGCTCTGGATCTATCATAAGGTGCAGGGCGTCAGTTTTCCGGAGGGAAAAATCATGGTATAAAAGAAAATATTGTGATTTAGGAATTGGTCGAGACACAGAACTCCCTCTGGGGCCACCCCACCTGGGCAGAGTTCAGAGGGTAGGGCTACAGCCAGACTGGCACAGGGACTGGCGCTAAAAGCAGCACAGTGACATTTACAAAAGGAGGTGTAGAGGGATTCTACACATTTTTTCCTCCTCTTTCCTGTCGTGTCTTCTTTGCCCAGCTCACTGTCCAGCCCGGACGCCTTCAGGTGGGTGGGTGCGCACCCCTCAAAAAGTCCAGCTTTGAGACCAGAGTTTCCCCATGGCACAGAGAGAAAGAGCCCGATTGGTCCCAAGGGCAATTTCTTTGGAGGCTGCTTATTACTTCTGCCTCTGGGCCCCAGCTCTAAAGTTAACCTGTGCAAGACACTTTACTCTGGCCTATCGAGCAAGAAAAAAAGCAGTTCTGGCCTGAATGACAAACCATATGAACAATCTATAAAACCTCACATAAAAGGATGCAGCTATTTTGAGAATTACACTGTGCACACGCAGATACCTAACTGACCTTCAGAGACAAAAATAGTGACAATCTTTCTCCCATTAACTTTTCCACTCGGGTTCACAGGAGTCTATTGAAAATTGTAGGGCTTAGCTCACAGCTTCATTCCTGTTTTTCCCTCACTTCCCCTTATTGGTGATGAATGTGGTCACCAATCAGAGCATGTCTTCCCATTGAGTCTTAGTCTTGGAAGGGGATAGGCTCTGAGGGGACCCGACCACTTGCCTTGATGTCTCCTGGGTGAGCAATTTGCTTGTTCTTGTAGTAATCAGTCGGTCTGTCTATATTGTTTTGTATTTTTCTTGTCGGTCTTTCTTTCAAGAAGTATCTTCTGTTCTTCTAGCTGTTCCAGGCTGGTCTGCCTGTCCTGTCAAGTAGAAATTTCCCACCTCAAAAGATTCTGGATGCTGTTCAGGATTCCATCTGTGTTCTTATGTAATGCAGAGGCTCCACAGGAAACCTCCTTCATCGGGCAAGTTGTAGCCCCATTTTAGGTATTCCAATCAGTTATATATAGGCAGAAGACACACTTATAAGATTTCTATTTCTGGCTATTTATTTCTCTTTCCCTCCAGTGTCTATTTTATAATGTTATGCAAGGGAAACCAAGATTTAAAAGACAACCTAGCATCTTAACATTATTTCCCCCCTTTTCCCCATTCCAACCATGTCTCAATCCCTGTATCCACCTCGGTTCACAGGAGTTTATTGAATGTTGTAGAGCTTAGCTCGCAGCTTCATTGCCATTTTTCCCTCACTTCCCCTTATCGGTGACCAACATGGTCACCAATCAGAGTGTGTATTCCCATTGAGGGGACCCGACAACTTGCCTTGATTTTCTCCATGGACTTGTGTGATTCTTCTTGTTCTGG
>NW_006408579.1:2764634-2766277 GCF_000296735.1 Chrysochloris asiatica
TTAATACTTAATTGAGTATGTGTTTTGGTATTTTTTATGCTTTCTGATTGCTTCCAGGAAGATGTGATCAGGATGTGTTTCCCTGGTATATGGCAGTTTGTATTGGTTCTTGCCTGGGTTTTGGTGTTTTATAGAGTATGATTGTAGCTTGACTATATGGCAGCAGTTGCTGTCTCTTCTTGTGTAATATAGGGAGACAAAGAGTCCTCCAAAGGCAGAGGGTGGACATATAACAGCAAAACAACACCAGTGGGGGGAAAAATGAGAGAAAGGAGAAAAAAAAAAACCCAAAAAAACAGCAACAACAAAAACTAGACTGAATACTGAGTCTCTAATCACAGAAAAGGGAGAGGAGGGAGAGAAGAAAAAGAAAGAAAAAAAAATCTGTAGCCTAATATGAGTATGACTTTAATGTCCTCTTTTCAGCTTCCTGCCTTCAAAGCTGTCCGAGAGATTCCAAGATGCCAGTGTTGGTTGTTATGCTACACCTCAGGCTCCAATCCAACATTCAGCCTGTTTTGCTTTTAAACTTTATTTCTTTCCCTACAGCCCTTTCCTGCTCTCTCCTATGTTAAGAAACAGAACAAAAAAACAAATAAGAAAAGTTCAGGATCTGATCTTGGGCTGAGTATCTGTGTGCATGCGTGGCAGAAGAACCCACCAGTGGTGAGAGTGGGGGGTGACCACACACTCGGGCTCTCCCTCTAGTTACCAGAATGGTGGTGGGCAAACAGTGGGCACGCCAATGACCAGATACCAAAAAAACAACAAAAATAGAAAATCAGAAGCAAAACTGACAAAGTATATTGTCCACCTTTGTCTCAAGGTTCCCGTGACATTTTTCCATGCTGTTTCTGCTCCTCCTGCTTGGTCTTGCCTTTTGGTCTCGCCCAAGATGTTGGCTCCGGGCCTCCAAGCCTGGCCCGGCAGATTCAAAAGTACATGATTTTTTACGTCAGCTCCAATTTCAACAAGGTATAAGTCTTCAAACTTTTTAAATATTCCTATCTCTGTGGTTCCAAGTTTTGGAGCTCGGCCCTGGATCTGCTTTGCCTGGTAGTCTGTGGTATTGCTGACAGCGAACTTCACTGCACCTCCACCCTAGCCGCCATCAAGCCCTGCCCTCCCCAAAACATAACTCTTGATTCATATTTATTCCCTTACCTTCTACTATCTCTTTCTGTAGTTAGTTGCTCAAGCTCAGGACCTTGGAGTCTTTCTATCGGTCATGTTAGTTTTTGCAGAGAGTGGCTTCGCTTCTGCTGTTTGACACAGTCCCGGCAGAAGGAGAAACATCATGCAAAGCAGATGTATCTCAGAAGCTGGCCTTTATCTCCCCTCTAGGATAACTCTGAATTCACTTGTAAAATATATATAATATTGCCATATTCACGGTTTTTCCTGTGAGCTCTACAGACCTTAGGAAGAAATCAGTCTGAACAATTGTTTCAGCTTTGGTGGATTGAATTCAAGGGAATTGTATGAGCCACTCCCGTTCACAGAAAACCTAAGTACAAAGTAACTGCATTTATGAGATCACAAAAGCAGATAACAAACTAAAGTAAAGCTGACCGACCCCTATAGACCTCACCACAATCAATTACCAGCCAGAATCCACAAACCCCCACTATTACATACAGGCA
>NW_006408579.1:2766594-2816401 GCF_000296735.1 Chrysochloris asiatica
GCTTTCTACTCCCGTAAAGATTTACACCCTCGGAAACCCTGTACAGGGTCGCTATGGGTCGGAACCGACTCGATGGCACTTAACAACAACAAACAACAAGAAACAATAAAGTAGTGTAGGCATTGATGATTAATAGAAACTTATATTACTAAGAAGATGTAATCAGGGATCTGATAAGTGGAAATGATTTCTGTAAGTTTTAGCTTGATCTTTTAGTGGGAATAAGAAGAAACAATTTATCACTTACGTATGAGAGGAGATGATGTCAAAAGGAAAACGTTCAATGGTTGAAAAATGAACAGGATATGGAAAGGTCAGTTTGGACATCACAGAAATACTTTTGTTAAGGTTGTCTAATCACAGAGTGAAGGAATGTTGTGATTAAAACTGTGTAATAATTCAAGGTAAAATCAAAGTATCAAATCATTATTTACTGAGTAATTTTTAAGTATAAAAATAAAGACTTGCTGAGCCAGGGGAAGGAGAAAGAGAGAAGATAAGAAAAGAGAGAGAGCTCCATCAGCCAACTAAGCGGAGACTCCTCTATTGCTTTCATTTTCGCCAACTCTGCATCTCCTCTCATGTCCCGTGACCCTGCGAGAGCTGGACTCCCGTAAATTTTATCTTCAGAATATATACTGAATTCAACTTACAAATATAAACCGCTATTAATAATTTCAAATCACCATCCTTTCATACTTAGATTACAATAGACTTATAACTGGTCTGCTGGTTTCTTTTGTACCTGTTTCCCATAATCTAGTCTATGCACATTAGTGTGATCATTTTAAATATGTTTAAAATTTCACTGACTTTTCAAAAAATTTTAAGTTACTTCCCATTACATTTAGAATAAAATTCAAACTTCTTACCATGTGATGTTAGTAAGGATAGACTTATTATGATTTAATACCAGAAATGTTTATTTCTCTTTACTATAAGTCCACTGGGAGATTGTCTGATTCATCAGGGCAACTGTCCTTCATGTTGTAACGCAGGCTGCTTTGGTCTTCTGGATCTTCCATTTCAAGCAAGAAGAAAAGTCACTTTGACTAGCACAATCCATTGACTAGGATTAGTTACATGGACCCACTTAACAATTGCCTTTGGATTTTATTGGTTAAAAGGATTGGGGAATATGACAAAGCCAGTGATTGTTTGGTAAGTACGAGAAGATAAAGCCAAATATTACAACAAAATGTGCAAAGATCTGGAATCAGAAAACCAAAAAGGAAGAACACGATTAGCATTTCTCAAGCTGGGGGAACTAAAGAAAAAATTCAAACCTCGACTTTTGTTATTGAAAGATTCTCTGGGCCAATTATTGAATGATGCAGAAAGCATCAAGAGAAGATGGAAGGAATACACAGAGTCATTGTACCAAAAGGAAACGGTTAATGTTCAACCATTTCAAGAGGTAGCATATGATTAAGAGCCAATGATACTGAAGGAGGAAGTCCAAGGTACATTGAAGGAACTGGCAAAGAACAAGGCACCAGGAATTGATGGAATAAAAACTGAAATCTTTCAAGAAAGTGAGGTGGCACAAGAGGCACTCACTCATCTCTGCCAAGAAATTTGGAAGACAACTATCTGGCCAACTGATTGGAAGAGATCCATATTTGTGCCCATTCCAAAGAAAAGTGACCCAACGGAATGCGGAAGTCATCGGACAATCTCTTTGATATCTCAAGTGAATAGAGTTTTTCTAAAGGTAATACAGAAATGGCTACAATCATACATTGACAGAGAACTTCCAGAGGTTCAAGCTGGATTCAGAAGAGGCCTTGGAACAAGGGATATCATTGCTGATGTCCAATGAATCTTGGCTGAAAGCAGAGAATATCAGGAAGATGTTTACCTGTGCTTTATTGACTACACAAAGGCTTTCGATTGTGTGGATCATGATATGCTATGGACAACATTGCAAAGTATGAGTATTCCAGAACACTTAATTGTGCTCATGAGGAATCTGTACATGGACCAAGAGGCAGTTGTTTGAGCAGAACATGGGAACACTGAATGTTTTAAAATTAAGAAAGGTGTGCAACAAGCTTGTATTCTTTCACCATACTTATTTAACATGTATGCTGAGCAAACAACCTGAGAAGCTGAGCTCTATGAAGAGAAATGTGGCATTAGGATTGGAGCAAGACCCATTAACAACCTGCGATATGCAGATGATACAACCTTGCTTGCTGAAAGTGAAGAGGACTTAAAACATTTACTGATGAAGATCAAAGAGCACAGCCTTCGGTATGGATTACATCTCAATGTAAAGAAAACAAAAACCCTCACCACTGGACCAATAAACAACATTCTTATCAACGGAGAAAAGACTGAAGTTGGCAAGGACTTCATTCTTCTTGGATCAACTATCAACACTCATGGAAGCTGCAGTCAAGAGATCAAACGACGTATTGCATTAGGCAAATCTGCTGCACAAGACCTTTTTAAAGTGTTGAAGAGCAAAGATGTCAGCCTGTGGACTAAGGTGCACCTGACCCAAGCCATGGTGATGTCAATAACTTCATACAATGCATGAGAAAGCTGGACAGTGACTTAGGAAGACCATAGAAGAATTAATGCTTTTGAGTTACGGTGTTGGAGGAGAATATTGAAAGTGTCATGGGCTGCCAAAAGAACCAATAGATCCATTTTAGAAGTAGTGCAGCCAGAGTGCTTCTTGGAGGCCAAGATGGGCAAACTTTGTCTCTCATACTTTGGACATATTGTCAGGAGGGAGCAGTCACTGGAGAAGGATTTCATATTTGGTAAGGTGGAGAGTCAGAGAAAAAGAGGAAGACCCCCAGTGAGATGGATTCGCCAAGTGGACTCAAGCGTGGCAACAATAGTAAGGTTGGTCCAGGATCGGGCAGTGCTTCATTCTGCTGTGCATAAGGTCGCTATGGGTCGGTACCGACTCAATGGCACCTAACAACAACACTATTTTAACCACATATGAGTCACAAGGCCCGACCTGCCTATCTTTCCAACCTGGTTTTTTTTCTGCTCATATTTTTGTTCACCATGTTTCTGCCACTCTAGCTTGCTTGCTATTTTTCAGATATACCTTGCTCCTTTTTATATTAGAAACCTGGAAGCTGTTTTCTGAAATTCTCTTCACTCAGATCTTCTCTTGATTGGCACCTTCTTGTTATTCATTCTTAACTCAAATGTCATCATCCCAAATAAGAAACATACCCAAATTCACCATTCCATTCCCTTGGTTTCTTTGGATTTTCTTTAGAAGGCTTTTCTCTCCTTTTAGAATTCCAAGTATATGGTTGGGAGAGCTTCTCAGTTCTGTTCTCATCTCTTATATTCTTTTCTTATTTTTTTCTGAAATGACATTGTATGTGTATTTGTTTTGTTGATCTATGTTCACAATGGAAGTCCTCTGTCACTTTGAGAAAAGCTATCTTTTCAACCTCTGAGAGCTTTTGTGGAGAGTAGATGAAGCAATAAATAAACAATAGTAACAACAACAATTAATAAAAATACATTACAAATTATAAGTGAAACCTGAGATGTGGGTGCCACCTCCCAACTTGGGGTCACCAAGGTAAGACTGTTATTATATACTAGGCTACATAGCAGAGGTTCTTTATGATAAGTAGCTATTTTAATGTTTAAAAAAATGGGTTAGACTTTGAATGAAAGAAGTTGTGTGTTTTTTTTAAAATTATCTATTGATATATGTAATGACCAAAGATATTTAGAGTCCAATGTGTTTTTAGATAAATATTTTTTTATTAACCACAACAGTATATTAATATATTTTAAAGCAGTATTATAAGTATGTAAAAAGCCTTTTTTATCTACTGTCTACAATCTACAGAAAATCTTAGCCTAATAAGAACTTCTTGTTGTTGTTAAGTGCCATTGAATCGGTTCCAACTCATAGTGACCCTGTATAGCGTTTCCAAGGAGCGGCTGATGAGAATTTGTAGACACTTTTAAATAACTTCATACTAGAGATACATGCATAAAAAAAAAAAAAAAAAATCTTTGGGTTGTAACTTAATTGTTCAGCAAGAAAATCTGAAATACACTCAGGCTCCAAAGAGAGGATAATAAATACTCTTTTTTTTTGTTATGAAAACTTATTGAATATCTACTCCTATCAGATATTGTACTGAAGACCACCAATTTCACTTGGTCAGTTATGTAATTCTTATCTCTGCCCTCACAGAGCTCAAGATCTAGGAAAAGAGATTCATGAGTTACAGGCACCCTCTACCTCTTACCGTGAAGGCCTTTTTATTGTTAAGTTCCCTGGTTTGATCCTTCTTAAGATTTATTGTCTTTCAGAAGATTCCTGTGCAAATTGGCTTCCTGTGACTCATAGTTTAAGGTGAAGCTGTATTCTTGATGTATTCACAGAGAATCCCCATGTCAGTCAGCTGTGGTTGCAACAAAGAGCTATAGGAATTCAGCAGAAGATAAACTCCGTCCTTATTGCTGGCATCAGGAAGGTTCACAGAGAAGTTGAACTGTGCCTTAAAGGACAGAGGGGATTTGGAAAGGCAGAAACAATCCAGGTAAGAGATCTAGCAAAAGTTAAAGTCCCAAGGCTGGAAACTACAAGGGTATCTTGAGAAGAAGTGAACCAATGGTTCTAGTGACCAACAATGGAATCTGAGCACTAATACAAAGATAATCAGAAATGAACAGGACATAAGTAGCTCAGAATAACACTTAAGGATGATTTTGTCATTCAGAGCAAACCATGGCTCTGTTAGAGTGTTGTTGTTGTTGTTGTTGTTAAGTGCCGTCGAGTCGGTTCCGACCCATAGCGACCCTGTATAGGGTTTCCGAAGGTGTAAATCTTTACGGGAGTAGAAAGCCTCATCTTTCTCCCGCGGAGCGGCTGGTAGTTTCGAACCGCTGACCTTAAGGTTCGCAGCCCTATTCGTAACCACTACGCTACCAGAGCTCCTCTGCTTCATAAATATTTATGTTCTGATGAACTGAAGAAAGAATAAAGTTGAGAGACAAGTTAAATGGTCAGTGGGGCTGTGAGGACTGAGGCTCAGATCCAAGTGATGGCAAGGAGAACAGAGAGAGAGAAATCCGTGTGAGATCTTAAGGCAAAGTAATGTCTGGGGAGGAGAATCAAATCAGTCTCAGAAGTTCTGTGCCTTTATAGTCTCAACACCTTGGTTTCCTATAGACACCCACACAAATCTTGAAAACTGAAAAAGAATGAACAATGCTGTCAGCAGTTTCATTTCTAATTGTTGGCGTTGAATTCATACATTGACAGGTATCTCCCACTCAGAAATTTCCATGGAGATCATGGGATTTTACTTCACTTTTTATTCACGTCTCTGATATGATCTTTCCTAAGAGCGAGTCCATCTCTACCCCGCACATGATTGTCAACTGCCTAAAGTATATGATTGCTCCCGTTCAGTAGGGGGAGTCCAGGACACATTCAGTACACAAATTAGATTAGCCTAGCTTCTACTCTGAACTTTTCCTCAAGGGCCTGACATTGTCATTTGTCCCCAAACCTTATTTATCCATTGTCATGGATTGAATTGTGCCCCCTCAAAATATACATCAGCTTGGCTGGGTCATGATTCTCAGTTGTTTGGCAGTTATGTGACGATCTCCCAGGTTGTGATCTGATGTGATAAACTGGTAAGAAGACTAAGTGCAGGTTGCAACACTCTTCATCCCATCACAGCCCTGATCAATGTAAGGGGAGTTTCCATGGAATATGGCCAAAACCTTTTATCTTACAAGAGATAAAAGTAGAGTGAGTGAGAAGAGATCAGAGACACCTACTACTACCCAGAAAGAAAAGCAGGGAGTGGAATTTGTCCTTTAGACCTAGTTTCTCTGCCCTGTGAAGCTCCTAGATCCAGAGAGATTGATGCCAAGGCTCGTGGAGATCTCCAAAGAACATTGGGCCCAAAGATGGTGAAAGGAGACAGAGCTTTTCCCCAGAGTCAGCAGAGAGAGAAAACCTTTCCCGAGAGTCTTTGGACTAGTCTCCTAAACTTATGAGAGAATAAATTTCTGTTTGTTAAAAGTTGTTCACTTGTGGTATTTCTGTTACAGCAGTATTACATAACTTAGATATCCCTGAAGGCCAGTACAAACATCCCTTCTCACTCTCCAACATCTGCCCCGAGACCTGCCAGCTTTAGCCAGTCCCTTCAGGACTCTTGTGGTTTTCTCTGATCTGACTTCCTTCCTCAGCAATCTTCTCATAGGAGATAGCTCCTTCTAGGTAGTGAGGTTCATAAGAGTTGGGCAGGATCTTATTTACTGCTGTGATCCTTGTGCTACATACCTGGCATTTAGTAGGCAATTGTTAGATGTTTGTTAAACTCAGCGCTAACCTTCTGTGAAATGATTCAAGCATGGCTTTCTACTTGGGTCAGGGTAAAATGGGATTTTACAGAGACTTTCAGTTCCACTTTCTAGTTTTCTTTGCTTCTTTCCCCTATTAGAGCTCGAATACTTTCTCTTTGACTTGTGGTTCACAGAGGAAGGAGGTCTTTTCTGTCTGATTTTCCAGGCCCTGCCAGACAGCTCAGATTCCATGACTCCCATTATCTGATATGAGTAGCTTGGTCCTCTTTGAAGTATCTTAGAGGAAAATGTCAGCTATTTCTTTCTCCTCTTCAGTTTCTCCTGTTTCCCTTACCACTAGCACTTAAATTATTTTAATCTCTGTTCTGTCTTTATCACAAACATAAACATATATATGTATAAAAACCCTTACATTTATTATATTTACACTGTTTACTTTAAGTAACTGAGTAAACCCTATTATTAGGAGCCCTGATGGCATAATGGATTATGTATTGGGCCGCTAACCACAATGTTAGCAGTTCAAAACCACCAGCCACTGTGTTACAGCAATTTTTAGATTTGAGCGTGTCACAGCAGTCCTGGGCCCGAGATTGTCACAGCTGTTCTTGCTCTGTCGTCAAAGAAACCAAGGCCACTCAGAGAAGTGAAGCACAGTTTCAGATTTTATTAAGCCAGCTGGCTAAGAGGAGCTCATTTCTCCAGATTCTGAGCATCGAAATGCAGGTTAACACGGACTTATATGGGGTCAGAATTGGGGAGGGGTTAGGTTGTGGACCTGTTTGAAGACAGGAAACCAGAGGATGGGTCCCACTCAGTAACCTGATTAACATTCTAGCTTGACTCCTGGGCAGGGAGAGGACAGTAGATGTTTTTACCTTTTCCTGTTCAACTCCACAGGAGAAATATGAAGTTTTCTGCTCCTGTAAAGATTTACAACCTTGGAAAACCTATACAAGGTTTATGATTTGGAAGTGACTCTTCCACAGATAACAATAACACAGCCCATTATAATTGAATCTATACTTGAGAAGGCCTTCACTGTTATCATGTGAATGAACAAGTGATTCCTGCACTCCAGCTTCTAACCTGGGATTCTCAGTCAGGCCCAGCTGAAGAAGCACCACTGTTTCTCATCCCAGACATGAGATAAAGCTGAAGTTGGGATGAATGAGCCCAGGGAAGGATCATGGGAATGCTTCCCTTTTCTCTCACTGTAGTTATGAGGTTCTTGTTGGGTTTCAGGCCCAGAAAGGAAAAGTCTACTGAGTACCTAGGTGCTGAGAGATCGAAAAAAATGACCAGACCTCATTCCAAGAAACATTAATTTATTACAGAAAAGAGAATAAAGGAGACAGTTTACTGACAAGAGAATTTACCTATAAAGGGTTAAATACAGCTGTTTCCAGTGGCTGCCGGCTGGGCAGTGAAGTTTTACTGAATAAGGGGTGGGGGGCTAGGGTCTTTTTATATCATGGGGCTTTCACAAGTGTAAGGGCAGTTACGGGTAGTATGTGGAACTGGGAAAAGGTAGGAAAATCCAAAGATGCTGGACTGTCTGTCCCCTCCTAGAGAACAAAGAGTGGGAGGAGGGGCCTCCGGCCTGTCCTAGCATTTGTATAACTAAAGTAGGAGAAGGCAAAGTTTTGGTATACATTGCTAGAGGAGGGATTGTCTGCTCCTTCCTAGATAGCAGGAGCAGGGGGAAGGGACAGGAAATATGGTTTTGAGGTGACCTTGGTGCGGTCATTTTGAAGTGTTAAGTTTATGTTCCTACAGTGCTATCAAGTCAGTTCTAATTCATAGTGACACTATGTACAACAGAACGAAATACTGCCTCGTCCTGCACCATCCTCACGATTGTTATGTTTGATCCTATTATTGAAAGCACTGGGGTGATTCCTATTGTTTAGGGATGTCCTGTTTTTCATTGGCCCTCTACTTTATTGATCATGGTGTCATTTTCCTCATAACACGTCCAAAGTGTGTGAGATGAAGTCTTGCTGTCCTTGCTTCCAAGGAGTATTCTGGCTGTACTTCCTTCAGAACAGATTTGTTCATTCTTCTGGTAGTCTATGGTATAGTAAACATTCTTCACAAACACAATCATTCAAATGCATCATCAGTTTTTCTCTTGCATTCATTACATATTCATTATATGAGGCAAATGAAAATAAAATGGCTTGGATAAGGTGCACCTTATTGTTGTTGTTGTTGCTGTTGTTGTTGTTGTTAAGTGCTGTTCGGTTGGTTCAGACTTATAGTGTCTGAATACAAGTATAGAATTTCCAAGGAGCAGCTGGTGAGCTTGAACCACCAACCTTCAGGTTTAAATTGACCTTGTAGTCCAGTGTATTAACCCACAACACCACACCAGGACTCCAAGGTGCACCTTAGTGATACCTTTAACATTTTAAAGAGGTCATTTGCAGCAAATTTTCCCAATACAATAAATCATTTGATTTCCTGACTGTTGCATTCTTTGAACTTGATCCAAATGAAGTGAAATATTGGACAGCAAATAATTTCTCTGAAGTGGGATTACTACTGAACTGCTTATCACAAGGCCGGCAGTTCAAACCCACCAGCTGCTCCACTGGAGAAAGATGAGTCTTTCTGCTACTGTAAAGATTAATAGCTTCAGCAATCCTATATAGGGTCACTATAAATCAGAATCAGCTTGACAGCACTGTGTTAATGAGTACTGAAGGAGCCCTGGTGGTGAGATGGTTAAGTGCTTAGCTGTTAACTGAAAGGTCCGTGGTTTGAACCCACCAGCTGCTCTGCAGGAGGCAATCTGCTCCTGTAAAGACTTGTTGTTGAGTTAGTTTTGACTCATAGTGACCCTGTATTGGGTTTCCAAGGAGCCCCTGATGAGTTTGAACTGTCAACCTTGCAGTTCACTGTTTATCCTACAGCACCACACAGCCTGGAAAACCTATGGGGACAATTTTACTCCGTCATAGGGTTGCTATGAGTTGTAATAGACACACAGCAACAATGACTGAACATCAATGTTGATAATTTTCTCATATGCTTTTTGTCCATTTGATATCCTTTTTGGTGAACCAGCTGCTCAAGTCATTTGCCATTTTTTTCATTGGGTTTGTCTTCTTGTTCTTGAAGTTGTAGAAATGAATATATATATATAATTTTTGGATAGGGGACCCTTATTAGATATATGGTTCTCAACAATTTCCTCCCAATCTTTTCACTTGTTGATAGATGTCAATAGTCTTTTTAAAAACCAGTGTGATAGGGCCTTCAACAAATAGTGCTGGGACAACTGACTACCCACATGCAATAAATAAATAAATCTAGATCGAGTTTGTCTAATTCAAATGGATCAATAGATTGAAATGTATGCAAAACTATAAAACTTCTAGAAGATAATATAGGAGAAAATCTTGGTGCCCATGGATTTGATATGGGTTTTTAGATACACTGCCAAAAGCATGATCTATGGGAAAAAAAACAAGTTGGACTTCATTAAAAAAAAAACAACAACTTCTGTTTGGAGAAAGACACCATTAAGGGAATGTAAAGTCATAGGCTGAGAGAAAATATTTTCAAAATACATATTAGATAAAGGATTTGTATCTAAAATGGAGTCCTGTGGGACCAGCCGCTTCTCAGAAACCCTATACAGGGTCACTATGAGCCAGAGCTGACTCAACAACACTTAACAACTGGGAGTCCTGGTGTGGCACTATAGGGTGAGCACTGAAGTGCAAGGTAGGTTTGAACTGCAAGGCCAAGGGCTCAAACGGCTGTTCCTCAGAAACCCTATGCAGGGTCGCTATGAGTTGGAATCGACTCGATGTCACTTAACAACAACATAGGGTTTCCGAGGAGCAACTGGTGGATTTGAACCACCAACCTTGTGGCTAGCAATCCAGTGTTTATTCTAGTGTCACGGCGTACCTATTAGAATTTAAAACACGGAACAATACCAGGTGCTTGTGAGGATTTGGATCAACAGGAGTTCTCATTCATTGCTAGTGGGAATGCAAAATGTTATTGCCACTTTGGAAGATAGCCTGCCAGTTTCTTACAATGCTAAACATGATTCATCAATTGCACTGCTAGGTATTTACCTTTGTTGTTGTTGTTAAGTGCCGTCGAGTCCCTTAAGGAGTTGAAAATGTATGCCCACATAAAACTTGCACATAACTGTTTATAGCAATTATTCTTAATTGCTAAAAATTGGAAGCAGCCAAGTGTCCTTCAAAACGTGAGTGGATAAATGAACTGGGACATAGTCATACAGTGCAGTATTCATCAGTGGAAAAAAAGAAATGAGCTTTCAAATTACAATAAGACATGGAGGATTCTTAGATGCATATTACTAAGTAAGAAAGAAGCCAGTCTGAAAAAGCTACATACCATGATTCCAATTATGTGGCATGCTGGAGAAGGAAAAATTATAGAGACAGTAGGCATATCAGTAGTTGCCATAGGTTCAGAAGGATAGGAGAAGAGATGAATGGGTGGAACACAAGCCATTGTTAGGACTGTGAAACTATTCTGTATGATATTGTAATAATGGGAACCTACTAGTATGCATTTCTCAAAACCCATGGTTGATTGGTGGATGTGTGCCCCTGAGTTGATTCCAACTCATATGGTACCTATATACAGTTTCCAAAGCTGTAAATCTTTATCAGAAGAGAAAGCCTCATTTTTCTTGTGGTTAGCAGGCCAGCTCATAATCCACTGTGCTACCAGGGCTCCATGGAGTCCTGGTGTTGCACTATGGCTAATGCGTCAGACTGCAAAGGCATTTGAACTGCAAGGTTGGCAGTTCAAACTCATCAGCCACTCCTTGGAAACCCTATACAAGGTCACTATGGGTCAGAATCAACTCAACTGCACTTAACAACAACAACCAGGGCTCCATACAACTGCTCCATACACAAGAAGTGACTAATAATGGAATCTATGGATCTTAATTATAATGACTTATCAATGTTGTTTCATCAGTTGTAACAACTAAGCCACAAGAATTCAAGATGTGAATAATAGGAGAAAGAGTAGGCAGGGGTGAAGCATATATGGGGGAAATCTGCACTTTCTCCACAATATTTTTTGTAAAGCTAAAGGTCTAAAAAATAAATTCATCCAAAAAAGAGGCTGAATAATGTCTGAATAAGGAAGAAAATAATAAACATTAATGTGGAAATTGATAAAGTGGAAAATAGAAAAATTATAAAGAAACTCAATTAACCCAAAAGTTTGTTCTTAGAAATTATTTAACAAAACAAAACAAAAAGGCAAACCTTTAGCTAGACTGGCCAAGGAAACAGAAAAGGTTTAAATTGTTAAAAGGTGCGTGTATTGGGGGGAAGAGGGGAGACAACAATAACGGAACTTACAGCATTAAAAAAAAAAAAGGGAACATCACCATGGCCGATCTTACAGAAATGAAAAGGATTCTAAGAGAATACCATAAACAATTCAATTATACAGCAACAAATCTAACACAACTTAACTGAAATTTCCAGAATGACACAAACTATTAAAATTGACTAAATAAGTAGAAAATCTGAATAGACCAATGATGAGTAAACTGATTGAATTGTTAAGAAAAGAAAAGAAAACAAAACAAAATAGGAAGAAAAACCCAGACTTTGTTTCACTCAATGTATTAATTTCCTAAAAAACTCCAGTGGTACAATTAAACGTTTGGCTTCTAACCAAAAGGTTGGCAGTTTGAACCCACCCAGGAGCTCTGCAGGAGAAAACTGGTGATCTGCTTCCATAAAGCTGGCTGTGGCATGCCATTGAGTTGATCTCGACTTACAATGAACCTATATGACAGAGTTGGCCACTATTGGCCATTTTGAATCTGACAACCACATGGTTTACTATGCTGGGAATGACAAATTGAAGATGAATGGTGTCGCATTCATTGTCAAAAAGAACATATCCACATCAGTCATGAGGTACAACACTGTCTGTGATAGGATAATATCCATGCGCCTACAGGGAAGCCCAGTTAATACCATTATTATTCAAATTTACACACCAACCACTAAATCCAGTGAGGATGAAATAGAAGAATTCTACCAACTTCTTCAATCTGAAATTGATCAAACATGCAATCAAGATGTATTGCTCATTAGTGGTGATTGGAATGCAAAGGTTGGGAGCAAAGAGGAAGGACCAGTAGTTGGAAAATATGATAGAAATGATGCTGGAGAACACATGATAGAATTCTGCAAAACCAGTGATTTGTTCATTTCAAATACCTTCTTTAGACAGCATAAGAGATGACTGTACACATGGACCTCACCAGATAGAATACATAGAAATCAAATTGACTATATCTGTGGAAAGAGACGATGGAAAAGCTCCATATCATCAGTGAAAACAAGGCAAAGGGCAGACTGTGGAACAGACCATCAATCACTCATATGCAAATTCAAACTGAAGCTGAAGAAAATGAAAACAAGTCCACGAGAGCCAAAACATGACCTAGAATATATCCTCCTGAATTTAGAGATCATCTAAAGACCAGATTTGATACATCAAACACTAAAAACCGAACACCAGAAAAGTTGTGGGATGACATCAAGAACATAATATAGGAAGAAAGCAAAAAGTCATTAAGAAGATAAGAAAGAAGTAAAAGGTCAAAATAGATATCAGAAGAGACTCTGAAACTTGCTCTCTAGCATAAAGAAAGATGTGCAACAAGCTTGTATTCTTTCACCAGACTTATTCAACCTGTATGCTGAGCAAATAATCCTAGAAACTGGGTTATATGAAGAAAAACGTGGCATCAACATTAGAGGAAAACTCATTAACAACCTGCAATACGCAGATGATACAACTTTGCTTGCTGAAAGTGAAGAAGACTTAAGATATTTACTGATAAAGATCAAAGAGCACAGCCTTCGGTGTGGATTTCATCTCAATGTAAAGAAAACAAAAATCCTCACCACTGGACTAATAAACAACATTCTTATCAACGGAGAAAAGACTGAACGAAGTTGTCAAGGACTTCATTCTTCTTGGATGAACTATCAACACTCATGGGAGCAGCAGTCAAAAAATCAAATGATGTATTGCGTTAGGCAAATCTGCTGCACAAGACCTTTTTGAAGTGTTGAAGAGCTTGAGGACTAAGGTACACCTTACCCAAGCCATGGTATTTTCAATAACCTCATATGCATGCGAAAGCTAGACAGTGAATAAGGAAGACTGTAGAAGGATTGATGCTTTTGAGTAATGGTGTTGGAGGAGAATATTTAAAGTGCCATGGGCTGCCCATAGAACCAACAGATCTGTGTTGGAAGAAGTGCAGTCAGAGTGCTCCTTGGAAGCCAAAATGGCCAAACTACGTCTCTCTTACTTCAGACATATTGTCAGGAGGGACCAGTCGCTGGAGAAGGATATCATGTTTGGTAAGGTGGAGGGTCAGAGAAAAAGAGGAAGACCCCCAGTGAGATGGATTGGCCAAGTGGCAGCATCAATGGGCTCAAGCGTGGCAAGAAAAATTTCACTGCAATGCTTGTCTCAAGAGAAAAATGACTTATTATAGTCATGTTACAGTGGCATGATGATGGCATTGATTCAAAACTGGACTCTGACACTAAAAGATTATGTCTCTTTTTTAAAAAAATCAGACTTACAGGTGTGAGGTATAGACACATACCCAGAGGGTCTGTGTCTGCACTGCAAAACCCGAGATGAGATAGAGAAGTGGCATTTTTCAGGACTATAACTCTGGTAGCGTAGTGGTTATGAATCGGGCTGCAAACTGCAAGGTCAGCAGTTCGAAACTACCAGCTGTTCTGCGGGAGAAAGATGGGGCTTTCTGCTCTCGTAAAGATTTACAGCCTTGGAAACCCTGTCCAGGGTTACAATGAGTTGGAACTGACTCCACAGCACACAACCACCATACTCTATGCAGGCCAGATGGATAATGTGCAGAGATGTATCTAGGCTATGGCAGGTATGACACATGTCCTGGGTGTCACTTGAGAGGGGCACCAGTGAACAGTTTCTGTTCACCATCATTATTTACCTCAACAGCTGTGAGAGATGATTCAGCACTTTAAAACCAATTGCCATTGAGTCTATTTTCCTTAGATATGCCTCTGATAATATGGCTATACATTTTGCAAATAGATCACACACACAAAATGGCAGTGAAGCTATGTTATTGTTAAGTACCATCGAGTCTATAGTTAAGCTAATTAATGATGAATCACTTCAAATATCCAATTTTATACTTTTTTTCTAAAGGTAGGACATTTCAAACTATCTGTGACCTTTAACACCAATACTTTCACTTACCAGAAAATAAAGAAGCTACAAGGGGAAGAAAAAATAATGGGGGGAGGAGGGGTGGATTTAGGGAAAATGGGAAAGTAAAGAAGGTAGAGCTTACCTGAATATTCTGGAAGAACCACTTCTCTTCTCAGGGTAAAAATAGCCATGAAGAGGCACACAGGGTTTAGTCACTCATTCATGAGAAAGAATTCAAATGGCCAACAACAGCATGTAAAACACTCACCCTCATCAAGGTAGATTGAAGTGCAAGCCAGAATAGCAATACAGTATCTCTTTTTATCTATGTGACGCAAATAGTTTAGTAAAAGCAGAAATGTAAGTGCTCATGAGGATATAAGAAACAGGTTTCTCACCCATCTCCAGAGGAGTGCATGAGAATTGTTAGGATTTTTGGAGAGTAATCCAGCATTACCAGCATTTTAACCTAATAATTCTGACTAAAGAACTCTATCATAGATATCATATAGAAATAAAGGCACTAGTATGAATTTGGATATGCAAAAATACAAAATGTATTTTTTGCAGCATCATTTACAGCTAGGGGAAAAACAAAACTGGAACCAAGTTTAAGTACTCATCACAAAGAAAATGTTTAAAATCTGGTTGGCTAAATTTTGGTATTTTAATATTGTGGAATATTATACACTCAGTGGACAAGTGGACAAGTTAAATCTATGTCTAGTAATCAGGTGCGATATTCATGGTACCACATTAAGTTGCAAAGGCAAATTGCAGACTGATAGGTGTATTACAATTTTATTTTTGTTTAAAACGACTGCATATATCCTATGCACATACATTAACATGAAGAAATGTATGAAAGGACATCTGAAGAGGCTTCCAAAAATTTGTGGATAAATGGAATAAAAGATAATGGAACTTTTCCACAATCTTTTGGCAGCCCAAAAGCAAACCTGTAAAACTGAGGATAGTGAAAAATAGGCAAATTAGTTCAACACCAATTAGCATTAGCTTCACATAATGTAATTTTGATCACAGAAGTATAATATAATTTTTGCACACTTGGAAGAAAAGCAACATGCCAGGAAACCTAAGGAGGACTATATGCTAAGCAAGCTCTCCCTGGACAGCAAACAATTTCATGTGTTACAATAACCGGAAGATGAAGGAACAAAAAGTGTAGCTTAATGTAGTTCTGGTAGTAAAGCTATCTCTAGGGAGGTTCTTCCTTGGAATGTGGGTGGAGTAAAGGAAAAAAGGGGAATTTGGTTCTGAAACAATATGCAAATCTAAGTCATCATAGCAGAGAACATCTGATTCTTCAGGCATGTGACCCCTGCTGAGAGTTCAGGAAATAAAGCAAGTGTGTGTGTTCACATTGCATCATCTGTCTTTGAAGTTGCATTTCCATGGTCTGAAAGAAGGCCAAAGCCCTTTCCTGGTGTCCAGTGACTTGACCCAGAGAGAGCCATCGTAACCTGTTGCTTATATCTATCTCCCTGTCTACTAGGCAGGGAATGAATTAGCAAGTCAACAGTTTCCTCTTAAAGCACATTTAAGTAAAAAAATAAAAATAAAAAAAGGAGGAAGATTAATTTAAAGAAAACCATGACATATAGAAGAACCCAAGGAGGCTTGATGGCATAACAATTAAGCCCTTGACTATTAGCCAAATGTTGGTGGTTTGAGCATATCCAACCACATCCTGGGAGAAAAGACCTGGTGATTTGCTCCTGTAAAGACGACAGCCTAGAAAACCCTATGGGGCATTTCTTTCAAATGGGATTGCTATGAATGGAAATCAATTCCATGGTATCCAACAGCAATGACAACACAAAGGAACCCAGGAGGCACCTGAACATTGAAAAAGTGGTGAAGGTGTGTGCCCCTCTCCTTTCCAGTTAATACCCATCCTTTTGTGCTCTAGTCTATGCCCCCAGGGGACTATTTGGGCCACACCAATCTGCTTTGCCCTTTGCTTCCAGTTGGGGGTCAGTCAATGAGGAACACTAGCAAGAGAATGGAGGGAGGAAGAGAGTGAGATCAGAGAATCTGTTTGACTGGCAAGATTGCTGCAGGCTGGCTGTGTCTCTTGACTGAAGGTCCACGAGCCCTGTCTGCCTTCAGGTTCTGGGGCTCCAGCCTCTACTGCTACTAGCCCCAGAGGGCGACGTTGGTTCCTCACCACTCCTCATTAACACCTTAGTACCAGTCTTGTGTGGCACTGTAGGACAAACACTGGACTGCAAGATCGGTATTTCAAAACTACCAAGTGCTCCTCAGACCCCCTATACAGGGTCACTATGAGTCAAATTAACTCAATGGCACTTAACAACAACCACCAGTCCTTTTAGTAAATTCTTCTCAAATACTCAATTTGAGCACACCACTTGTTCCTTGCTGAACTGTGGTTAATACAAGGTTATTTACAAAGTTTCAAGTTTGGAAAACACTGACCTCGCAAGATTCACCAGTATTCCTAAAAAATGTCTTCAGTTCCAAAAAAGCTTCCAGACAGCCAGAGGTGGCAATAGTAAGGGGTGGTGAATGATGTCATCTTCCCCACTCCCTTCATCTCATTCCTAGGTTCAAGTGCTTCTTTTCCATGGTTATTCCAATAGCAAGGATCCAACATCTACTATTTTCTCCAGTCCCATAAACTGTAAATCACACTTGATGTATATAACAGAATGCCATTCCAAGAAAACAATTCAGATGTTCCATGGAGTTTTACTAAAAAATATTTTTAAAGAGGAATTTCCTGGTATATGCTTCTATTGAATACTAGGTACTGATGCCCAAGGATATGGGGCAGTTAAATGTTAATAGAAACACCAAAATGCTGTCTATATATGGCTCTTCCAAAGGGCAATAGAAATCAAGCTTTATAAAATAAGTCATCTCTTACCTCCAAGGAGGCAAATTATGAGGAAATAACTGGGAGTTTTCTCTTCTTCTGTATAATTCACAGCCTACAATAAGGCGTTCCCATAGAACTCCAGGGCTGCATGTTGTGCCCTGGCTGATGTTATACACAGGTTGTTTTCAGGTCATGAAAAGTAGCCACACCTGCTCGTAAGTTCACTGGTTTAGGTAAGCAGACCATCTTCTTGCTGCAAAAGAAGAACAACAAGAGGGTAGGTGCTCAGGGCAGGTGCTTGGTTGGACAGAGAGGGGACAGGAAGTGGACAAGTTATGTGCTCATGTGTCTTCTTGATTTCTGGTGAGAGAAATCTAGAATAGGAGCCAACTCCTGGCCTCCAGGTACCTAGAGGTGGTGATAAGGCTAATGATATAAATGCCTGCTACAGAGAAGGTGAGAAGGTTGTGGGTTCCTGATACACACATAGCATGAGTGTCACCAATACTACAGCTGAAGTGGAGGCTAAGGAGGGGGATATGTGTAATGAAAAATCTTTGCTCCAATAAAATCCTACAAAGAAATCAAATACATAAAACAGAACAGGGTTTCTTATATAGAAACTGATATGGGAAATTAAAGCCCACCCACCTGTTGGCTCCCTTCCTAACACCCCCGACACAAGATGGGTCTGCAGGATGTTCAGCAAGCAGTTGAAAACCCTGGGTCTTTATCATATCTTCTCTTCTAAGATGCTAATCACCATGATGCTACTGAACCTCAACATTGAACACATCTAAGGTCAAGCTTAGTCCTTGATATGTGTCTGGGAATGGGACAGTCTGGTGTCTAGTACATACCTGTCATTGATGGGTAAAGGAGCAGTGCAGAACTTCCCAACAATGGTACTCCGGTCTTTTCTCCAAACCCGATTGGAAGCCTGAAACTTGAGTTTCACTTGGTTTATTTGGCACTGTGGTTCAGGGTGGGCGATGATTCCTTTCCCCTGAAGTTGCCGTTTAGGTCTGGAAGGAGAAGGTAAAGTAAATGACTTCAGCACATACTGCTTTTGCCTCCTGTTTGTCAGTGTGCTCAAACAAGTGAGTGCCTGAAGGTGAGGAGCTTACCATCACCAGTCCCTCTGCCCAGACACCCACACTTTTGAACTTGACTCAAAAAATATTGGTTGATTCTTTGAGAGTAAACAAGTAGAAAGTGTAGCAAAATAGTAGCTCTCTGAGTTTTACTATCTGGGGAATTTTCCTTCATCCTGGGTTCCTAGCTGGAAGAGGATCACTTTTGGATCCAATTACCTATAAATAGAAGCCTTCATAAGGAACTCTAGTGGCATAATAGGTTATACTTTGGGCTGCTAACCAAAAGGAAGAAAGATAAGGCTTTCTTCTCCCATAAAGAGTTACAGCCTCGGAAACCCTATACAGGATCATTATAAGTCGAAACCAACTTAATGGCACACAACCACCACCACCAGTAGGAAAAGCCTTCAATTAGGGGATTCATTTCAAAAGGACTTGTGTGAGTTTTACTCTGTTTTAGGCCGAGTGTGAACGTGTAGATGAATAAACAAAACAAAAACAATACCACAGGTCTTGAAGGATAAAATTGACAGAGATGGAACACTTGTGATCCAGGTATAAATTTGGACAAGTTATCTAATCTAGCATGGTGTCTTTGGAGTCATTCAGCCTTAGGTATAAAACCTGCTTTCCACCTGGTGAGCTAGGGGGTCCAGAATAAAAATCTACTCCAGGTCCCTCTTAACCCACCCTCTCAGCTCATCTCTTAGATTCCCCATCATTTTGCAAGATTAAGTCCTACATTAGACTCATGCCCTGAGACAAAGTCAGAACAATGGAGGAAAGAGCCTGAAGAGATCAATCTGGAATGGTGGAAGCTTCAAAACGGGCTTGTCAGACCCTAGACAAAGGTAAGAAATGAGAAGATAAGATGTATGAGAAGACAGAGGCCTGACTTGAAAGTCCCCAAGCAGGGCATAAGGCCCAGTCCACCTAGCAAAGTCTTGAGAGTGTTATGTGAGGGGAGCAGGGAAGGAGGCCAGCAGGGCTGTACAACACTGTAGGAAGGTACGTGACTCTCCACCCGTCTCAGTCTCTGGAATAATAGGAACTCAGATTGAGAGAGAAGGTTGGCACTGAATTGCCCTCCCTGTGGTTTTGGATATTGTCCAAGAGCCCGGCCTGCTTGGCTTCCCTTTCCTTCCTGGCCTTCACTGAGTGATGACAAGTGTTCTCTCAGTCCAGAGTTAGACAATATGGATTGTTTTTACACTTAGAGGAAGATCCTGTGTGGTTGTTTAAAAGCTCTTCCATGTTTGTTTGCTTGTTCTTCCTAAAGTGTTGTGAAACGTTCAGAGCAAAATATTAGAAGGTTGTTCCTTTAGGACACTGGTTGAATTGAAGGGTTTATAAGTCACAGATGCTTTAAGTGAGTGACTTGGGGACTTGGCCTTGGTAAAGTTTCCAAATAGAAGGAACTATTGGAGATGTACAATAGGTAAAAGACCCACAACATGATGTTTTTTGTTTTGTTTTTCCTGTTTCTGATCTGCAAAAGGGAAAAAAAATCAAGGAATTGAAGGTAAAAGATAATCGTCTTCTTTCAGAAGAGTAATACAGAGCTCTTTTAGAAGAGAGAATTACCAATTTACAGATGTCCATTAGAATCACTGAAGAAATTTATTAACGTATAACCATCTAACTCCTATACCCAGAGATCCTGATGCAAAGGGTCTGCAGTGAGCATGGATGTCAAGTGTTTACTTGTTTTTTTAAAAAAACAAAAACAAAAAACTTTCCAGTTGATTCTAATGAGCATTCAGGGTTGTGTATCAATGTCATGATTCTTGCCAATGTTAGCTCATCTACCAATAGGATAGAGGGATGATGAAAACACTTAACACAACCTTGAACCTATCTAATTAAAATCATTCAATTTAATGATTCCCAGCTACAATCTTCAATGCTCATGTGTGCACCAGATCTATGCTGGTGCGGTGGCTGCTGTAATAGCTGTGTGATGTGGGGTGAGTCAGAACACTGGATAGGGGATGCATATTGGGAGCCGAGGAGATATTCGCTCATCCCAACAGAGAGTTATCTTCTCTGATAGCACAGTTAATATTTGCTATGAGTGGAATTGTGTCCCCCCAAAAGATATTTTGAGGTCCTAACAACTGCACCTGTGAATATGACCCAGTTTGAAGATAGTATGTTAGGTTAGCATGAAGTCACACTAAAGTAGTTGTTGTGGGCCATCGAGTCAATGCTGACTCATAGTGACTCATGCAACAGAGTAAAACTGCCCCATAAAGTTTTCTAGGATAAGCACTAGACTTTGAACAACAAGGTTGGTGGTTCAAGTCCACCAGTTGCTATGAGGGAGAAAGAAGACACCTTCTGCTCCCCACAGCCTTGGAAGCTCTATACAGCGTCACTATCAGTTGGAACTGACTTGATGGCATTTAACAACAGCAACAATTCAGTCTTTACCAGAGCAAATTACCAAGTCATTTCTCCTACAGAGCCTCTGTTGTGCCACCAGGGCTCCTTAAGAGAGTAGAGTGGGTCCTAATCCTATATAGCTGGTGAATTTATAGTAGAGATGATACCCAGAGACAGAAAGACAAGAAGGATACCATGTGACCTGCAGTTTCCAAGGAATGCCTGGAGCCACTAGAAGCTAGGAGGAAGATGGAACACCCTCTTCCTCAAAGCCTCAGAAGGAACCAACATAACTGACATCCTGATCTCAGATTCCAGGCTTCCAGAACTGGAAGACAAAAACATTTCTCTTCTTATAAGCCACCCTGTTTGTGGTGCTTTGTTAGGGCAGTCCTAGGAAACCAACACAGTATCCACCACTGCAGCCTTAGAAATGCTTCCAAACCCAAGTCTGATCTTGTCACTCTCCTATTTAAAACTCTCAGTGGCTCCCAGCTGCTCTCGGGATAAAACCCTAAATCCCTAACTGTTTTTTAAGGCTGGGCCTGGTCTGATCTCACCTTGCTTCTCTTCTTTCTTCTTACAACATATGCCATTCCCTGCTCTTTTTGTTCTAGACACACAAGAGTATGGCATATTCTCACCAACCCCCTTGGGCTGAGGGAGTTCTGAAAATTCCTCAAATCTCTGTTCAAATAACACTCCCTTAGTGAACCTTCCCTGGCCCCTCAAACTCTGCCAGATCTTCTGTATCTTATAGCACTTGTCACTGTTTGCAATTAAACATTTGTATTCATGCGTGCTGGATCTTGCTTGTTTGCTCTCAGAGCTCCATTTCCCCCTGCAAACTGCATTTCTCAGTCTCTCTTGACAACACTGAGGTTTTACCAAGGGGTGGCCATGGTGGGAGACTTCTTGGGCAGTATTTTTGGAGTGGCTGCATTTCCTTCCTGGTTCCAGCTTCTGCTCAGCAGCTTTCATTGGACAACACCAAGAACACCATCCCTCACTGTGTCCCTCTAGCACTAGGGTGGTGATGGCCCCTTCTGATTGTCTCACTACTCCCTCTTTTGTTTTTTCAGCTCTCCCAACCCATCTGTCATTAGTTCCCTGTGCTAAATTCTTTCTTCTACTGGACTACCTGGTATAGGCTCTGTGTTCATGACTGACTGATACAGTGACTGTCTCTTTCTAAGACTAGTTTTTTTTTTTTAGTGTTTTATTGTGAATTATAAGATAATTTACATGGGAGAACATTAGTTTTACATTCATTCTATCATACATCGTATCATTGCCATGGTTACAATCCCCTCCATGCATCATCAACCAACCAAAGGGTTGTGCCTACCTTTTCAGATATTATGTCCTCAGTTTCTGCTGCAGTGTAATTAAAAGACAACCCATTCCTAAAGAGGAGTTCTGGGGTGATGCAAGCAGTTAGGTGCTTAGCTACTAACCAAGAGGTTGGTTATTCAAATCCATCCAGAAGAGCCTCAAAAGAAAGGATTAGTGGTCTACTTTCACATGATTGTGGTTGTTAAGTGCCATCGAGTCAGTTCTGACTCATAGTGACCCTGAATAGGGTTTCTGAGGAGTGGCTGGTGAGTTTAAACTGCCAACCTTGTGGTCAAGTGCTTATCCTATGGTGCCACACCCTATGGGAACACAGTTCTATTCTGACACACTTGGGGTTGCCATGAGTTGGAGTAGACTCCATGGCAATTATTTTTGTTGTTCTTTTCTGTTTCTGTTTGTAGCTTTTAAGGACAGAGGTCAGCATGTGGAATACATACGTACATGGTAATCTTGACTGAGGAGGTGACATTGCTGCTAAGGAAGGTGACTTCAATGTTGGTGTCCTTGTTTTTTGCTTCCTTCAAGTGAAACTCCACGAGGCTGTGATGCACTAGGAAACCAAACCACAGCAAAGGACAGATGTCAATTGGTGCAATGAGCCAAGAACGCCAGAGAGCAATGGCATGGTTAAGCGTGGTCTGGAACACATTGTTTATCATTCCAGAGTTTCAGTTTTCTCATGTGTCAATTGGGGATAATTACAGTAAACACACTATAGGTCTGAATGAAAATTAAATCAATGAATACATACAGCAATCTTAGATTAAGAATATGGTTGCACAGCTGATTATGGTAATTGTTGTCCATAATTTGTATACCTGTAAAAAGTTGAACTGTAATAAATAAATGAATAAAGAAAAGAATTTCATTGTCTAGACTGAGTCTGTTCCTTTGCCAACAGGGATCATCAATCAAGATATCAATCAAATACATCTTCTTTGTATTATCCTTGGAAGCCCAGGTCCAGTGTACAAAAGTTTAGTGCGTGGGAACAAGCAATGATGTCAAATCTCTTTAGGCGTGTGACTTGGGGGCAGCACACAGAGCCCTATACCAGGCTCTGCTGCTTATGAACTGTTTCACCTGGGCTAAGTTACTGAACCTCTCTGTGCCTCTGTTGGCTCATCTTTAAAAATAACCTCTCATGTTGCCACTCATAAGGCCCGGTGAGGATTACCCCGTGTGGTAACATAGAGAAGGTACTCTGTGAGGAGCAGTTGTTCTACAAGGGAAAAGTAATGTTGTTGCTCAAACTGTTATTTGATAGGAGATTCTGTATCCATGCTGGAGCATGCCTGGTAGGGGACACTGTCCTGGTGAGCATGGGATTGGAGCCCAGTGCCAGGATGGCCAGGGAGTAGGTGGTGAGTTGGGGAGCTGTGGTTCATGATACCACCACAGGGCACCCAGACAGATGGCCTGCACCCCTGGGAGAGCAGTTTAGATTCCCAGAAAAGGCTCAGAGCATGTAGGCAAACAGGTGTTCAGAATGACTTGTTTCTTTCTGTGTCCTTCTGTGTGCTTAGAACACACCGGGCCAAGTTTCTAGGGCCAGGGAGAGGGATTTCTCAACAAACCTGAAACAGAAAAATTATGGCTTCATGAATCTCCCTCAGCAGGGACCTTAAAATGCTTTTCACCTCCAAGTGTTCACTAGGCATTCCTGTGCTGTGTATTCTTAGCCTTTCAGACTCACAGGAGCCAGTTCAGGTTACTCTGAATCTGCCCAGGAGCTAGAATTAGAAATGGGACTCCAGGTCCCAGCAGCACTGTCCCCCCACCCCGCACCCCCACGTAGACAAAACATCCTCCTACCATGCTGACATCTGATGGGCAATAGGACTGACAGGAGAAGAATAAAGAACATATATGGCCTGCCGATGGAGTCCTGGTGTGGCGCTGTGGGTTAATGCACGGGACTGCAACGTCAGTTTGAAATGCAAGATCCGCGATTCAAGCTCACCAGCGGCTTCTCGGAAACCCTATACAGCGCGGCTATGAATCAGAACTGATTCACCGGCACTTAACAACAACAACAACATGGCCTGCAGTTAGCAGGTTCTCAAAAGTGGGAACTAAGACATGAATGCGGAAGCAGGCAATGAGTGGAAAGAGTATCAGTTTTAGAGGCAGAAGATCTGGAGTTGGATCTTGGCTTTCTCTCCCAGCTGCAAGTCTCTGAGACACTCAGGGTTTCCATTTCCTCACATGTGTTTGTCAGATGAGCTGATGCATATGGAAATCCATATCGACCCTGTACCCTACTTTGTTCCTCAGAGGAAGGCATGAATTCTCCCACCATGAAGGTGGAAACACCCCCTTCTATTCTTCTCCCCCATTCTCCCATTGATAGCGGGAAAAGGACTTTTACTCCATGGGTCCCAGTCACTGTGCTAGTGACTTCATGCATACTGTTTTAGTTTATCCTTACAGTGTATTCTTTGAAGTAGTTGCTGCTATTGTCCCCATTTATTTTCACACATGGAAAAAGAGGTTCAGAGAAGTTACATAGCTCATTCCTAACGGCACGGCTGTTAACATTTGAATCTAGGTCTGAGTGACCAGAGTGTGAGCTTCAGGCTCCATATCACACTTCATTCATCAGGACTTCAGTGCCAGGAAAGTCTCCTGCCACAAAGGTTCCTCCACCAACCTGACCACAGCTGATCAGAAAACCAGCTAAAATTAAGATGATCATACCATTTATGATCTGAGGAGCAATTGTTCTATAAGGGAACAGTAATGTTGTTGCCCCAAAGTGTTAGTTGTAGGAGATTCTCTGTCCATGCTGGAGCATGCCTGATAGAGGACACTGTCCTGGTGAGCATGGGATTGGAGCCCAGTGCCAAGATGGCCAGGGAGTAGATGGTGAGTCGGGGAGCTGCGGTTCTTGATACCACCACAGGGTACCCAGATAGACAACACACTCATATCCTATATTCATGGCAAACCAGATGGGACCTGCTTTAGGAGAGCAGGTTATCACCCTAGTTAAAATGCAAACCACTTAGGAAGGGTGCTGGTTAATTCATTGCTAATGGTAGTCATGGATTCTCATACACACTTTTCTTTCACATTTAATATCTTTTGCAATCACTGGCATGTAGATTCAATAAAATGCAGTGACTGGAGCAAAGAGAAATCAGCTATAACATGAGGTGAAGGGGACTGTGGGCAGCAGGCAAGTACTGGTATTGCTCAGGGGCCCTGACCCCAGTAAGCCATCAGGATGGGAGACGCACAAGATGAACATCAAGGAAGGAGAAAGAAGTATGTAGAAAAGAGGAAGACAAAGGACACCCAATACCACTCTAGAGAGAAGCACCCTAGAAGGCAAATTTCCATGGGGAAAAGGATCTGGGATCATAGGTCTCAAGTCTTCATCTGTAGAGCAATGGGTTGGGTTGACTCTGAAGTTTGGGTTCTGAGACTGGGGCTGCTGCCCCTATCTCTCACATGAGTTTTATCCCAGTCCAACCTACCTTCCCCCTCTATCCTTCACCTCCCACTTCTGATACCACATTAGGCTTGAAACAGTCAAGATGGAGCCCTTGACTCTGCCACTGAGAATATTCGCAGAATGGAGCCTATAGAGTTCCCCCTACTCACCACAGTATGGAGCGCTGGAAGTAGTCAGGAGGTAGACTCTCACTTCCTTGGGAAGAGGCTCTATCTTGATACCACCTTGTTCTACCAGCCCTGAAATCAAAGAAAAGGAAACAGCAGAGTTCTGAAGAGGCCATTTCAGCTTCCCATGGTCCCCACTATACACTGATTATTTCATGCACCCATTCATTTTAAAGACATCTACACTGCCTGCTCATTATGTGCTTGGTTGTTGTTAGGTGCCATCAAGTTGTTTCTGACTCATAGTGACCCTGTTTAGGGTTTCCGAGGAACAGTTGGTGGGTTTGAACTGCCAACTTTGTGGTTCACTGTCCATTGCTGATCTTACAGCACCACATCAGAAATCCATTATGTGCTATACCTTATACTAATGCAGTTCAGTCATGGATAGGCATACAAATATGTAGGGAACAGATTTTTCAGATCAGCTAGCCTGGATGAAAGGTATAAGAAAATGAAAATTTATCTCTCTAGCCTGCAAAACAAGGAGCTCTGGTAGCGTAGTGGATACGAATCGGGTTGCTAATCTCATGGTCAGCAGTTTGAAACTACTAGCTGTTCCATGGGAGAAAGATGAAGCTTTCTGTTCCCGTAAAGATTTACAGTCTCGGAAACCCTGTACACAGGGTCATTATGAGTCAGAACTGATTCCATGGCACATAACAACAACAGCAGCCTGCAAAAACAATCTACTATGATGGTTGTGCTTATTAGGTACAGGAAAGTAAGCTCCAACTTATAGGCACAACAGAATGAACCACTGTCCAGTCCAAACTCACAATTATGGTTACACTTGAACCCATTGTTGCTGCCACTGTGCCAATACATCTCATTGGGGTCTTGCTCTTTTTCGCTAACCCGCCTCTTTACCAAGCATAATGTTCTACAGGGACTGGTCCCTCCTGATAATATATCTGAAGTATGAGAGATAAAGTCTCATCATCCTGGCATCTAGGGAGGATTCTGGCTGTTATTCTTTCAACACAGTTTTGTTTGTTCTTCTGGCAGTCTGTGGTATTTCAAATATTCTTCTCCAACACCATAACTCCAATGCATCAACTCTCCTACAGTCTTTCTTATTCATTGTCCAACTTTCATGTACTTGTGAGGCTATTTAAAATACCATGGCTTGGATCTGGTGCAAGTTAGACCTCACACTGATATCTTTGCTCTTGAACACTGTAAAGAGGTCTTATGTAGCATATTTGCCTATTGCAATATGTCATTTGATTTCTTGACTGCTACTTCCAGGAGTGTTGATAATGGATTCAAGCAAAATGAAGTCTTTGACAACTGCAATCTTTTCTCCATCTATCATGATATTACTTATTAGTCCAGTTGTGAGGATTTTTGTTTTCTTTATGTTAAGATGCAATCCATACTGAAGGTTGTGGTCTTTGATCTTTATCAGTAAGTATTTTAAGTCCACTTCACTTTTAACAAGTAAGGTTGTATTATTTGCATATCACCAGGTTGTTAGTGAGTATTCCTTGCTATGCCTTTCTTCAAATAATCCAGCTTCTCAGATTATTTGCTTAGAATACAGACTGAATAAGTATGGTGAAAGAATACAGCCCTGACACATACTTTTCCTGATTTTAAAATATCCAGTGTCCCCTTATTCTGCTCAAAGGACTGCCTGTTGGCCTATGTACAATGGGCAGGTTCCTCATGAGCACAATCAAGTGTTCTGGAATACCCATTCTTTGCAATGTTGTCTATGGCTTGTCATGATTCACACAGTCAAAAGTATTTGCATAATCAATAAAGCACAGGTAAACATCTTTCAAGTATTCTCTGTTTCTAGCCAAGATCCATCTGATGTTCCTCATCCCACATCCTCCTCAGAATCTGGCTAGAGTTTCTGGCAGTTCCCTGTCAATGTACTGTTGCAGCGTTTTTGAATTATCTTCAACAAAGTTTTTCGTCTCTTTTTTCAGCTTGAGAAATGCTAAGCTTATTCATTCTTTTTGGTTTTCTAACTCCAGGTCTTTGTGCATTTCATTATAATATTTGATTGCTCAAGCTGCCTTTTGAAAATTTCTGTTCAGCTCTTTTACATCCTTATTTTTTTCATTTGCTTTAGTATCTCTACATTTGAGAGGCAGTTTCAGAGTCTCTTCTGACATCCATCTTGGTCTTTTCTTTCATTTCTGTCTTTTTAATAATCTTTTGTTTTCTTTCTCTGTGATGTTCTTAATCTTATCCCACAGTTCTTCTGGTCTTCGGTCATTAATGTCTAATGAATCAAATCTGTTCTTAAGATGGTCTCTAAATTCATGAGGGATATGTTTAAGGTCATATTTTGGCTTTCATGGTCTTGTTTTGATTTTCTTCAGTTTCAGCCTGAACTTGATTATGAGCAATTGATGGTCTGTTCCACAGTCTGCCCCTGGCCTGGTTTAGGCTGATGATATGGAGCTCAAGTTCCATTTCTTTCCACAGATGTAGTCAATTTGATTTCTGTGTATTTCATCTGGTGAGGTCCATGAGTGTAGTCATCTTTTTTTGTTGTTTAAAATAAGTATCTGTAATGAATAAGTTTACAATTGGTCTTACAAAATTCTATAATGCTATCTCCAGCATCATTTCTATCACCAAGGCCATATTTTCCAACTTCTGATCCTTCCTCTTTGTTTCTGACATTTGCTTCCAATCAAGTAATGATCAATATATCTTGATTGAATGTTTGATGAATGTAAGTCTGAAGAAGCTGGTTGTTGTTGTTGTTGTTATGTGCCGTGGAGTCGGTTCCGACTCATAGCAACCCTGCACAGGGTTTCCAAGGCTGTAAATCTTTACGGGAGCAGAAAGCCTTATCTTTCTTCCGCAGAACAGCTGATAGTTTTGAACTGCTGACCATGAGATTAGCAGCCCGTTAGTAACCACTACATTAAGTCTGAAGAAGCTGGTAGAATTCTTCAATTTCATCATCACTGACTTTAATGGTTGCTGTGTAAATCTGAATAATAGTAGTGTTAACTGTAGGCATATGGATGTTATTCTACCATAGACAGTATTGGACTGCAAGATAGATCTTGAAATGTTCTTTTTGATGATGAATGTTACACCATTCCTCTTGAATTTGTGTTTCTAATTATAGTAAGCCATATGATTGTCAGATTCAAAATGGCCTATGCCAGTCCATCTCAGCTCACTAATGCCTAGGATATCAATCTCAGCTCACTAATGCCTAGGATATCAATCTTTATGCTTTCCATTTTTTCTGACATCTTCCAATTTTCCTAGATTCATATATTGTACATTCCATATTCTGATTATTAATGAATGTTTACTGCTGTTTCTCCTCATTATTAATGGATGTTTGTAGCTATTTCTTCCCATCAACAAATGAAACTCCTGAAAGCTTTACTCCATTAGAATCATCATGATCAACTCTACTTTGACAAGTTAGGTCACATTTTGAGTGTCTTCCAATGTGAAGGGCTTATCTTCTGATACTATATATACTTCTGGCAACATTCTGGTGCTGTTCACAATGTTTTCATCTTCTAGTACTATATCTAACAAGCTCTGGTAACATAGTGGTTACGAGTCAGGCTACTAACCTCAAGGTCACCAGGAGAAAGATGAGGTTTCCTGCTCCCCTAAAGATTTGCAGCCTCAGAAACCTTATGCAGGGTCGCTATAAGTCGGAACTGACCGTGACACACCACTACCACCAGTACTCTATCAGCCATTGTTCCATTGCTATTCAGTTCACCTCTCCTTCTTCCTAGTCTGTCTTACTCTGGAAGCTCTGCTGAAACCTGTCCACCATGGGTAACCCTGCTGGTATTTAAAATACCCATGGCATAGCTTCCAGCATCACAGCAATAGCAAATCAACACAGTATGACAAACAGTGAGACAGGAAGTGTTTTGACCTGGAGAGTTATGATTATTAAGTGTGGAGAAGAGGCATTCTGAGCAGTGAGTACAGCCTGGGCAAAGACACACAGGGTGAGAAAACATGATGTATTCTGGGAAGACTGGTTCAAAGTAAAGTGTAATGACAGATCAGGCTGGGTAGACAGTGCCAGGGGAATATGACTAAGGAGTAGGAAACAATGCTGCTTTGCTTTAGTATGAGAAACTCCCCCTTCTTAAGGAGCCCTGGTGCGGCACCGTGGGTTAATATGCTGGATTGTAAAGTCAGTCTGAACCGCAAGGTCAGTGGTTCAAGCTCATCAGTTGCTCCTCGGAAACGCTATACAGGGTCGCTATGGGTCGGAACTGACTTGATAGAACTTAACAACAACAACAACCCCTTCTTTAAATATATTTGCTTAAATGCTTCACAGCTAGCCAAAAGTCAGCTATTTAAATGCATCGCTTGCTCTGTGGAAGAAAAGACTTAGTGATCTGTTCCCATAAAGAAGTCAGTTGGTGAAAACCCATGAGGGAGTTCTACTCTGTCCTAATGAGTCTCTATGAGATAAAGTTGACTCAATGGCACACAACAAAAACAACAACAACAACCCATTCTTTAGGAGCCTTTGGATAATGCAAATAATTAACAGGCTTAGGGGTAAACTGAAGATTGGAATTTCCAGTCCACCCAAAGCTACCTCAGACAAAAGGTCAGGTGATACTTCTGAAAAATCAGCCATTGACAATGCTATGGAGCATACTTTTACTTTGTCACACACGTTATCACTAGGAGATACAGCCAATTTGATTACAACTAGTACTGCTGCCTCTATTATACCATTTTTTAACAACTTGTCTGTCAGTTTGTCATACTATGGTGCCTTGTGTGTTGATGTTATACTGGAAGCTATGTCACCAATATTTCAAATACTAGTAGAGTTACTCATGGTGTAAAGGTTTCAGCTGAGCTTCCAGATGAAGACAGGCGAAGAAGAAGGTGAGACTGACTACTTCTGAATTTGTAGCCACTGAAAACATTATGAATACTAGGTGAACACTGTCAGATAGTACCAGAATATTGAACACTGAAACATTAGGAACAGCACCAGATTATTATCAGATATGTTAGCACCTCAAACTGGAAGACACTGAAAATGCAAATAGGGAAGAGTTGTCTCCTCAAATTAGAGTTGACCATGATAATGCGACTGAAGTAAACTTTTGAGACCTTCATTTGCTGTTGGGGAAAAGCTCATAATGAGGACAAATAGCCGTATAACACTCATTAACAATCAGAACATAGAAGGTACAAACTATGAATCTAAGAAAATTGGAAGTTGTCAAAAATCAATCAGAAAACATAAAGATTGGTATCCTAGGCATTAGTGAGCTGAAATGGACTGGTATTGGCCATTTTGAATCTGACAATCATATGATCTACTATGCCAGGAATGACAAATTCAAGAGGCATAGTGTCACATTCATCATCAAAAAGGAAATTTCAAAATCTATCTTGAAGTACAAAGCTGTCTGTGGTAGGATAATATCCATATGCTTACAAGGAAATCAGACAATACCAATATTATTCAAATTTACACACATACCACTAAAGACAGTCTGAAATTGATAAAACATACAACTTCTTCAGTCTGAAACTGGTCAAACATGCAATCAAGACATATTAATAATTACTGGGGATAGGAATGCAAGGTTGAAAACAAAGAGGAAGGATTACTAGTTGGAAAATATGATCTTGGTGGTAGAAACAATACTGGAGATTCCATGACAGAATTTTGCAAGACTAATGACTTGTTTATTGAAGATACCTTGTTTAAATAATATAAAAGATGACTATACATGGCACATAACCACCACCACCACCATACACATGAACCTCACCAGATGAAACACACAGAACTCAAATTGGCTACATCTGTGGAAAGAGACGATGGAAAAGCTCCATATCATCAGCCAAATCAAGGACAGGGACTGAATGTGGAACAGACTATCAATTGCTTATATGAAAGTTCAGGCTGAAGCTGAAGAAAATTAAAAGAAGACCATGAGAACCAAAATATGACTTTGAATATATCACACCTGAATTAAGAGACCATCTCAAGAACCTATTTGATTCATTAGACACTACAGAGTTGTGAAATGACATTAAAAACATCATACAAGAAGAAAGCAAAAGGTCATTAAGAAGAAAAGAAAGAAGGAAAAGACCAAAATGGATGTCAGAAGAAACTTTAAAACTTGCTCTCCAGCATACAGATGCTAAAGCAAATGGAAGAAATGAGGAGGTAAAGAGCTGAACAGAAATTTTCAAAGGGCAGCTTGAGAAGACAAAGTCAAATATTATAATGAAATGTGCAAAGACCTGGAGCTAGAAAACCATTAGGGAAGAACATGTTCAGCATTTCTCAAGCTGAAAGAACTGGAGAAAAACTCAAGCCTTTATTTGAAACATTGGAGAATTCTAAGGATTAAATATTGAATGATGCAGAAAGCATCAAAAGAAGATGGAAGGAATACACATAGTCACTGTACCAAAAAGAAATGGTCAATGTTCAGTCATTTCAAGAGGTAGCATATGATCCAGAGCCAATGGTATTGAAGAAAGAAATCCAATATGTACTGAAGCAGTGGCAAAGAACAAATCTCCGGGAATTGATGGGATACAAATAGAAATCTTTAAACAAACTGATGCTGCACTGGAGGCACTCACTCATCTATGTCAAGAAATATGGAAAATAACTACCTGACAAAATGATTGGAAGAGATCCACATCTGTACCCATTTCAAAGAGAGGTGACCCAGTGGAATGTGGAAATCATGGAACAATATCATTAATACCACATACAAGTAAATTTTGCTTAAGGTAATTCAAAATCGGCTGCAACAGTACATTGACAGGAAACTGCCAGAGGTTCAAGCAGGGTTCAGATGAGGATGTGGAATGAGGGCTATCACTGCTAACATCAGATGGACCTTTGCTGAAAGTAGAGAATACCAGAAATCTGTTTACCTGTGCTTCATTGACTACTCAAAGGCTTTCAACTGTGTGTATCATGAAAAGGTATGGATAACAATGCAAAGAATGGGTATTCCAGAACACTTAATTGTGCTCGCAAAGAACCTGTACATAGATCAAGAGGCAGTCTTTCAAACGGGATACTGAATGGTTTAAAATCAGGAAAGGTGTGCACCAGGGTTGTATCCTTTCACCAAACTTATTCAATGTGTATGCTGTGCAAATAATCTGAGAAACTGGATTAGATGAGAAGAACGGACCATCAGTTTTAGAGGAAGACTCATTAACAATCTGTGATATGCAGATGATAAAACCTTGCTTGCTGATAGTGAAGAGGACTTAAAATTCTCACTGATGAAGACCAAAGACCTCAATCTTTAGTATAGTTTGTGCCTCAATGTAAATAAAACAAAAATACTCACCACTGGACCAATAAATAACATCATGATAAATGAAGAAAAAATTGAAGTTGTCAAAGACTTCATTTTCTTTGGATCCACTATCAACAGTCATGGAAGCAACAATCAAGAAATCAAATGATTATTGCACTGGGCAAATGTGCTGTACAAGACCTCTTTAAAGTGTTCAAGAGTAAAGATGCCAGTTTGAGGACTAAGGTGCGTCTGACCCAATCCATGGTATTTTTAGTAGTCTCCTATGCATGTAAAAGTTGGACATTGAATAAGGAAGACAATGAATAAAGAATCAAATTGATGCATTTGTTTTATATTATTTGATAAAAATATTGAAAGTGCCATGGTCCACCAGAAGACAAAACAAATCTGTGATGGTAGAAGTATGCTGAGAATAAAATAGCATGGTGTGACTTCCTCTGTTATGCTTTGGACGTATTATCAGGACGGACCAGTCTCTGGAGAAGGACATGATACTTGGTAAAATGGAGCATAAACAAAAAAGAGGAAGACCCCCAAAGAGATGGACTGGCACAGTGGCAGCAGCCATGGCCTGAAGTGTAAAAATTGTGGGCGTGGTATAGGACCAGTCAATGTGTTTTTTCCTTTCGGGCATTGAGTCATTATGAGTCAGAACCTACTCAGTGGCGCTTAACCATATTGGTGCTCCTATTTTAACATTGTTTTAGCTGTTATCCATTTCATTCATATAAACAATGATAGATTGGTGCAGTTTGAGTGGCAGCTGGGAATGGGAAGTGGTCAGAGCAGTGTAGGCCAAGGGGACCATTTCCACAGCCCAAGAGTTTTTCCTGGAGCTCATCATCCAGAACAACCCTAGAGCAATTGAATCTCTGGTCAACACAAGATGGGTTAGAGGTCCAGTCACTGATTACTGCTCAGATTGTCCTTCCTCATCTAGGAATGGACCCAAATTGCTCAGCTATTAGGCACCCCTCCAGCTGGCATTTGGTTACCACAACTTCACACCTTTAAATTGTATCATGTTGCCATTCATGGGGATTCCCCACAACTCCTTGAATTAGAGTTTATCAGGAGTTGCCTAATTATTGACCTAGCTAGAAAAACCTGTCAAAGCTATCTGGTGGGAATAAGGACTTTAGATGATAGCAATGTTTTTAGAGTGTCTTGAGATGGGACTTCCGACTGAGGGACTGCATGTGTGATTGTGTGTGCAGAGTAACTATGGCAGCAGGAAGCAATAGAGAGGGCAAAGGGTGGGACACAGAGTTAATGTCATCTTCCACCTAGAACAAAGGTGTTGAGGCTAAACATCTCATCAGTTCATTTTCCTTCCCTGAGTTGGATAGTCTTCCTCTTGACTACAGATCAGGATTTAAAGAAGTGACAAATAGCACAGCTTGACCTTTCCCCAAATTGTCAAAGGAAACCAAAGGGGGAAGCTTTTTACCAATCCGTGGACAGGAAAGCAGGAAAGGGTTAAAGCAATCCAGGCAGTGTCCAGCAAGGAAATCCTTGTAGCTAGCACAGGGAAAGGCCATCAATGGACAGGAATTCTCCAGGACACTGATGTAGAGATGCACAGCTCTCATGTGATCACAGATTAGATAACTGTAACCTAGACAGGGGACAAAAACAGTCAAAGTTTCAGTTCATGACAAATGGAAATTCCCTTCATGAGAATTACTGTAACTCTATTGAATTTATGACTCCAGAGGCTATAAATATACAGGATGTCCCCCAAGTCAAGACACTTTTTTTGAATATTAGCAGATATAGTTAAAAGAAGCCCTGGTGGCTTGATGGCTAACCACTTGGCTGCTAACAGAAAGGTCAGAGGTTCAATTCCACCAGCTACTCTACAGACTTCCATAAAGATTGTTGTTGTTAAGTGCCATCAATTCACTCTGACTCATAGTGACCCTATATTGGGTCTCCAAGCTTGTGGTTCGAAGTCCAGTTCTTATCCTATAGTGCCACACCAAGAGTCTTTCCACATCAAGAGGGACTCGATAAAGATTGTTGTAGTTGTTGTTATGTGCAATGGAGTCAGTTCCGACTCCTAGTGACCTTGTACAGGGTTTCTGAGGCTGTATATCTTTACTGGAGCAGAAAGCCTCATCTTTCTCCCATGGAACAGCTGGTAGTTTCAAACTGCTGACCATGAGATTAGCAACCTAATTCATAAGCACTACACTAACAGAGGCACATTCAGGGTGATAAAGATTACAGCCCAGAAAATCTTATTGAGGAGTTCTACTCTGTCACATGATGTCACTATGAGTCAGAATTGGCTGGACTGCATCGAGCAACAGCAGACATGGGTACTGGATTCTTCCATTTCCTTTTTATTTTCCTGCTAATTAATCTACTGAGAATGTTGCTTGATTTGAGACCCCATTTTTTTTTTTTTTTTTACTTGTGCTTTATTGACTATGTAAAGGCTTTTGACTGTGTGGATCATGACAAGCTATGGATAATATATATATATATATATATATTTTTTTTTTTCCCTTAAGTTTTTATTGTGGGTTGAGTGAAATTTTACAGGGCAAACCATCAGTTTTACATTCAACAAATCATACAACATGTTTCATCATAATGATTACATTCCCCTCCATGCACCATCAGTTAACAGTATTTCTCTCTATTCACTTTTAGCTCTTAAAAAAAAAAAAAAAAAGCCCACTCAGGCATATATAATAATTTTACACCACCAAAGAGGCACATTCTGCAAGTCAGCCTCATGGCCACTCTCTCTTAGTTCCTCTCTTCCCATGAATCTAGAGTCCTCAGCCGCTCCCCGTCTCCATGCTCCCATCTCTGCCTCCATGTCTGGTGTCGCTGCTTCTCTGGATAAGGTCCAGCATTCTGCTTGTGCTCTTCTCCCTTGATGATCCTAGGGTCCTTTGTTTCTGGACTGTAAGATGAACTGCTCTCCCATTTTTGTTAAAAAAAAAACAAACCTCTACCTTTACAATTATGATAGTCGCAATTAGTCATGATAACAATTACTCACTATTGAATCATAAGAATCTTATCCCCATCTCTTTTAACCAGACTTAGACAAGAAGGAACTTTGATAGCGTAGTAGTTACGAATCAGGCTGCTAGCCTCAAGGTCGGCAGTTCAAAACTACCAGCTGTTCCGCAGCAGAAAGAAGAGGCTTTCTGCTCTAGTAAAGATGTGCAGCCTCGGAAACCCTGTGCAGGGTCACTATGAGTTGGAACTGACTCCACGGTACTTAACAACAATCTAGACAAGATGACAACTATTCAGTGGGGACTCTTTCTTCCCCAGCACACTCTTAAATTAAATTCCATCTTGAAACCTTGTAAGCCAGCCACTTTGTGCCTTTATCACCCCCTCATTTTAGGTAGCCAATGTCTAAGTTGCCCGTCCCTTTATACCTTGTGTACAGAGGGGATAGCATTGATACTTAATGTGAAGACTCCTTCCTTCTCTGTTGGTATTTAGAGTTAACTACCTCCATGAGTATCGGGCTGCGAACCTTAGGGTCAGCGGTTCGAAACTACCAGCCGCTCCGCGGGAGAAAGATGAGGCTTTCTACTCCCGTAAAGATTTACACCCTCGGAAACCCTGTACAGGGTCGCTATGGGTCGGACCCGACTCGATGGCACTTAACAACAACAACAACCTCCATGAGTATAGGTCAAGTTCATCAAAGTGTAGCAATTTACCCTTGTTTCCTTTATCAAAAATTGTTTTTTGTTGTTCTTTTTTTAACTTCCTCTAGTTGAGTTCTGATTATCAAGCCATCGAGGCTAGGTCAAATGGGTACTATCTGCAAATTTGGGGGTTCTTACGTCTCTCCCATCACTTTACATCAGCTGGATGCTTCACTGTTACCTCTAGCCCTCTGTGGCTATGTCCTTGTCCATGAGCTCAGGTGTTCCCAGGTCTCACCACACATTGGACCAGCAGCCCTTCCTTTTCTCTTTCATTTCCAGGTCAATGGGAGTCAATGGACCATGGTTGAACTCAGCCCATTTCTTCATTGCTACCTTTCCCCCTCTTCCACTCACCAGTAGACCAACATGGTCACCAGCAAGCTTACATGCCTGCTCATGTGTTTCCTTTGAGTTTAGTCTTGGGGGTGGGGGCGGGTTTGTCCTGAAGGAACTTGATTGTTTGGCTTCCCTGAAAACAGTTTGCTTATTCTTGCAGTAGCCAGTCATGCTGACATTTTTGTTTTAGGTTTTTCCTGATGATCTTTCTTTGATGATGCATCTTCTATCACTCTAACTGTTCCAGGCTGGTCTGCTTGTCCTTTCTAGTGGGAATGTCCTACCTCAGAAGGTTCTGGATGGGGCTCAGGATTCCACCTAAGGTCCTATACTCTGCAAAGTCTCTGCAAGGGGCCTGTTTCACTGGGCAAGTTCTAGAACCCCTTTTAGGTATTCCAATCAGTTATGGGCTGAGATAGGCTTACAAGTTTTCTGTAATCCTGTTTCCCACCATTCCTTTCTATCCCACTCAAGTGTCTATTTTACAATAGTAGGCAAGGGAAACTAATATTCATAAGATAGGCAAGCATCTTTGTATTATTTCTCATCTTTAAACTATGCCTAGATCCCTGTATCACAGAGTCCTATTGTTCCAAGGTTAAGCATGTATCACTATTTACCTCTGTTCCATATAGCCCATGCAAACCTGTCTCAGTGTTCCCCTATCTACCTTGTTCTTCCACCTCCTTATCCTTCTTGTATTGTCCTCCCCAACACCTGAAATATAATGTGTCTGCCTTTACCCTGTGATCTACCATTGCCTCCCTCCACCTTCCCCAAAACCCCCTATCCCAATGCCACCATTGTGGTTACTTTATATTCCTTTAACATTTCCCTCCATTTAAGACAGTCTATTTTATCCTATAATTTACCTGATCTTCCTACCACCTAGATCTCTGTTCCTCAGTGTTTACCTTTTTTTCACAATGTAATTGTTTTGATCATAGAATGACCTCCCAGATCCTCTGAATTTGTTCTTACTGTTTTATTCGGTTCTTGACTCTTCCATTTGTCGACTGACTTCCGGGTGATGCTGCCACATACATCAATCTCTAGTTGTTGTCTGTCCTTGTTGGTTCTCAGTCCACAGAACTTGCTTTAGGATGTTTTTCATAGCAGGGTTGGCTTTGGCAAAATCCCTTAGTTCCAGTTTATCCTGAAATGTTTTGAGTACACCATCATATTTGATTGACAGCTTTGCTGGGTAGAGGATTCTTGGTCAGCAGTCTTTTTCTTTCAGGATTTTATATATGTCTCCCCATTGCCTTTTGCCTGCATGGCTTCTGTTGAGAAATCTGAGCTTAATTTAATTTGCTTGCCTTTGTTTGTTACACGTCATTTTTCCCTAGCTGCTTTCAGGATTCTGTTCTTATCTTTGATTTTGGAGAGCTTGATTATTATATGTCTTAGTTTTTTCTTTTAGGGTTATCCTTCCTGGGGCTCATAGAGCTTCTTGGATGCTTATCTTTAGCTTTTCAGGATATTAGGGAAATTTTCTTCCAGAAGTTCTTCAACTATCTCTTCTGTGGACTTGTGTGATTCTTCCTGTTCTGGAATGCCGATAAGTCTTAAGTTATTCCTTTTCATGTTATCCAACATAAATCTTAGACCTTCTTCAGACATTTTTATCCTTTTTTTCTGTTTGTTCTTCTATCTTAGTGGTACTGAGAGATTTATCTTCCAACTCACTAGTTCTGGCTTCCATCTCTTCAATTCTACTCCTTTGCCCTTTCAGTGTATTGTCCATTTCTAAAATTATATTATTAGTCGTTTGGATCTCTTTCTGTAGGTTTTGTTTTTTCCAATGTTGTATCTTTCTTATTTGATTGTTCCTGTAGCTCTTTCGTGACTTCTTCCTTATTTTTCTCAACTCCATCGTAAAGTGTTTTGATACATTTTATAATCATTTTTCTGAATTCCTTCTCATTCATTTCCAAAGCCTGCCCTTCTTCAGTATGGAGTGTAGGTCTACCTCCAGATCATCTGTTTAGTCACTTTATCTTGTTTCTGGACATGTGCTGATATGGTCATCTGTTTCTGGTTTTTTTTGGGCATATTCAGTGGTTAGATGTGTCCTTAAAACTTAGATGGGTATGTATTTTGGTATTTTTTTATGTTTTCTGATTGCCTCCAGGTAGATGTGATCAGGAGGGCTTCCCTTTTCACTCTTTTCCTGAAAAATTTCAAGATGCCACTGTTGGTGATTATGACATAACTCAGGATTTAATTTTCATCCTGTTTCCTTTTTAGTCTGCCTGTCCTGCTCCACAATCCCAGTTCAGTCCTTTTTTCTAGTGATAAATAGTTCAGGGCCGGTTGTGGCTGCTTTGCACTGCCGTTTGGTTTTAAGTGGAAACCATTACTCTAAATTTTGAGGAGATCTCTGTGCATTCATAGTAGAACTCTCTGGGGGTGGGGGTGGGGGTGGGGGTGGGGTGTTCTGTCACTCAGCACCCTCTCTAGTTACCAGAATTGAAGTGTGCAGACAGTGAGAGGCCAATAAACAAATACAAAAAAAAAATAATGTCCACACCTTTATGTCCACAGTTCTGTCAGGCGTCCGTGGCTGCTCTCATCCTTCCCCGGTTCAGTCTCACCCAAGATGGTGGCTCCAGGATCAGCTGAGTGCCTTGGATTAAAAAGCACTGGATTTCTTGCTTCTGCTACAAATTCCACTGGCTGTAAGCCTTCCAACTTTCTAAATATTCCTTTACAAGTGGTTCATAGTTCTGGGACCATCCCCTCAGCCTGCTTGGTCTGGTATTCTGTGTTGTTGCTGACGGAGATCCTCAATGCATTTCCACCCATTCTGCTATCTTGTTTGTTCTCTGAGACCCATTCTTTTAAGATCATGCAAACATTCTTTCAGAAAATGTAGCATATAGAAAATTGAAGATGCTGACTCTACTTCTTAAAATGAATGTCTGTTTCTGCATGTTTAGCCTTCATAATCACCAATACAACCAATGTTCTCAAGCTTATTATATGTACCTCAACAATGAGACAATCAAGGGAGTCAGCAGCAGTTCATGGTCCATCTCTGAAACCAGAGTGCTGAGAGTCACCTGACCCAATGACTGACACATTAAGTTTGCCAAATGTCCCAAATTATTAGAAACTTGATTTTGTTGTTGTTGTTTATTATTTTAAAGTTCACAGGCACCCACAATGGATGGATTGGCCAGCACTAAGAGATCTGTTGTAAACCAAGCTATGGGATTCTTAGACTTTTCCTTCACCTTGGCATCCCCTCTGAGGCCAGCAGCCAAAGCTGAACTAGGTTCTAACCTTGCTTTCCTACATGGGTGGGACACTCAGTATGCCCCAGCTGTTTTTAGCTGCAGCAGGAAGATAGAGATGAGATAGCTAAGCCCTTTTCACATTGGTTTATGTAGAAACAATGAAAAGTGGTCAATTAAAATGCCACAGGAATTTTCAAAAGCCATTAAAACCTAAGAATCCCATCTCATATGATAAGAATTACTGAAAATTTATAAATTGTCAAAAGAAGCATAATTTGGAATAGGTAAATTAAGTTAGTGGTTATTCAATGAATTGCTAAAAGGATGTTTAAAATGTTAAAGATTTGGTTAAATAGTAAAAGTCTAAAAATGCAGTAGACAGAGATCACGATCAACTAAAACCCCCATATGAAATGCTGATATGTTAATTATATTCATAAGAAGACTAAGCAACCCTGTGATGTTTTAGCTTTCCACAAAATTTAATATTATTTAAAATACTCAAAAGAAACATTCCAGAAGAATATATTTATAAGAGAAAAGATGCATATTCTTTGAACATACTCCAAAAGATTATTTTGGAGAGTTAAATTTAGTAGATTTGATAAAATAGCCATGCAATGAATTGATCCTTCAGTTAGCTAGCTTTGGGCACATAGACTTACTTCTGCCACCACTGGGCTCTCTATAGGCTATACCACAAACTAGGGTCCAAGGAATAATAAAGGTTATTGACTTGAGTGATGTTGGACCATGGCAGGAGAAAAGACAAGTTAGTAAAACATGAGACAGAGGAAGGCACTGAAAGATATAATGCAGACTTTTAATTTCAGGCACTCTACTTTTAGAATTCCTGAGTTCAAAAGACATTCATTTAACAAGTGCTGGGTAATACATTATGGGACTAAGCAATGGAGTCACTGGGTGTCACAAATAGTTAAGTAACACAATTGCTAACTGAAAGATTGGCAGTTAGAATCCACCCAGAAACACCTCAGAAGAAAGGCCTAGTGATCTACTTCTTAAAAATCAGTCATTGAAAACCCTGTGGAGCACAGCACTACTGTGATACATATGTGGTCACCATGAATTGGAATTGACTTGAAGACAACTGGTAAAGACATCCATTCAACAAGTGCTAAGTAAAGGATTCTAGGACTTAGCAAAAGACACCAAAAGATCCTCTGTCGCTCCATTACTGGTTGACCAGACCTGAAAACTTTGAAAAGCCCATTTCAAAGACAGTCAAAGACCCAACTTTGTCTGTCTTTCTGACCTGCATGAATGAATGAAGGACAGCCCGGTTGGTCTTGACCTCCATTAACAAAGTAGTCCACATGTCCAACAGGAATCCGGATACCCAAATCTGAAAGCAGGAAAATCTCATTAGCTTCTTACTACAGAATCAGCTTTTTACTACAGTCTACCAGTTACAGCCCTGAGATCTGACCTTGGGAGCCTATTCATTTCCTTTACAGAATGGGTGCACCCCTCACTCTTAAGTCTTGTAAGACTTAGGATCTAATTTTCAGGCAGTTTTCTAAAGGGGACTTTCCATGTTGGAAGGAAACCAAGTAGAATAAATCCATAAAAAGATATTCTTACTAATAAATTAGAGAAAAATACCCTTTATCGCAATTTTTATAAATCAGTAAATACTGGAAGATCTGTCAATTCAATGTAATCTTTGCCAAATTTCCCATAACCACAAACCTCACTGGCTTCCTAAATAATGTCTTCTCCTTTTTTCTCTTTCCCGTGTCTCTGTAACCACTAACGAACTTTTGTCTCCGTATACTTTTCTATTCTTCATTAAGATAGGTGAGATCATCCAATATTTGCTCTTTTTCAATTAACTTTTTTCACTAAATTAAAAGTTTTCTATGTTGCAGATGGATCAGAATTTCATTTCTCTTTCCAGCGTAATCTTTTAAAGTAGTCCAAATCATTCCCTTGCTCCTATTGATTTTAGAACAAAATTTAAAGTCTTTGCTATGGCCAAAAGAAATGCAGTATGCATTTTCTGAGTATTGGCAAACAATCATGCCTTTCCTATTACTTACTCATAGATTTGCTGTTGATCATAGAGTGAAAGTCTGAACCAAATATTTTGGTCAATGAATATTAATTTGGTCAATGAAACCTTCCTGCCTACTGATGGCTAAAAATAAAACCATTCATCTTTGTGGTCAGAAAATGACAGAGCTGGAAGAGATATTAAAGATCATGCTGATCAACCCCTCACTGTTTGTTCAGCAGGAGGTCAGTGAGGGTCTTGTCCAGGGTCATACAGCTAGATGCCAGTTTCCTAACCCTTGTCTTTATCACCCCAGCTCACTGTCAGTATCTGTGTGGATGGCTTCCACGAAGAGGGCATCTCCAGCATCCAGTCGCTCTTCCAGTCTGGCTCTGGTATACTCCGGTCCAGCAGGGTCCAAGCCTACAGGGACATACTGGCATCAGGGGCTAATTTCCTCTGAGCTGCATGGACACTCATGGGCCCTCAGCTTCCCTACCCTGGTAGTTCTTCCTATTTAGATTATAAATCCCCCTACAAGGACCCAAAAGGAGTTCTGACAGGTAGTAGTTATGAGTCAAATTGCTAACCTCAAGGTCAGCAGTTCAAAACTACCAGCTGTTCCGCAGGAAAAAGACGAGGCTTTCTGCTCCTGTAAAGATTTACAGCCTAGGAAACCCTATTCAGGGTCACTATGAGTTGGAACCAACCCCACGGTACACAACCATCACCACCACAAGGACCCAAGGGTTGGGAGAACTAGCTCAAAATTACCTTTCCCAAGAAACCAGACTCTCTGTTGTTTCTTTTGAGGAAACCTCTCAATGACCTAATTATTCTGGTTCTAGAATGAGCTTGAAAATGACAACCACTTGGTAAGGGTTAATGTGAGTAATATCAATCCTTGTAGAGTGGTAACAATGGCTATAATTCTTGGAGCAATTGCCATGCACCAGGCTTTGTCCAAGGCCATTTTACACACATTGCTAGTCCTCACAACACTGTGAAGCAGATATTACTATCCCCATGTCTTACTCAAGATCCCATTACCTCCCATTCTTACCCTCAAAAGAGTTAGCAAACTATGTGACAAGGCAGGTAGGTCTCTGGGTGGTTTCTACTCAGCTCCTAACAAAAGGTTGTTGGTTTGAACCCACCCAAAGGTGTCATAGAAGAAAGGCCTGCCTACTTGCTTTCATAAAGATTACAGCCAAGAAAACCCTATGCATCTCAATTTGAGTCTGTAACACATGAGGATGTAACACAGAAGTTAGAATCAACTTGACGGAAACTTGAGGCAAGGATTTAAGTGCAAGTAGTTTATTAGGACCCACCAGTTGTTTGTCAGTTTATCATACTGGGATAGTTTTCATGTTGCTGTGATGCTGGAAGCTATGCCACTGCTATTTTAAATACCTGCATGGTGGACAGGTTCCAGCAGAGTTTCCAGACTAAGACAGAAGAGGAAGCAGGAGAGGCAAACTATTTCTGAATGTTTGGCCATTGAAAGCTTTTAAATAGCAGTGGAACAATGTCAGATACAGTACTAGAAGATGAAAACATTACGAACAGCAGCAGAATATTGTCAGATATAGTGCCAGAAGATGAGTCCCTAGCTTGAAAGGTACTCAAAATGTGAACAGGGAAGAGCTGCCTCCTCAAAGCAGAGTTGACCATGATGACACAAATACAGTAAAGCTTTCAGGACCTTCATTTGCTGATGGGGCATAACTCAAAAAGAGTAGAAGTAGCTGTAAACAGCCATTAATAATAACATGGAATATATGAAGTATTAATCTAGGAATATTGGAAGTTGTCAAAAATGAAATGGAATGCATAAAAATCAATATCCTAGGTATTAGTGAGCTGAAATGGACTGGTATCGAACATTTTGAATCTGAGTCATATGGTTTACTATCCTGGGAACAAAAAATTTAAGAAGAACAGCATCACATTCATCATCAAAAAGAACATTTAAGATCTATCTTGAAGTACAATGCTGTTGGTGTTAAGATAATGTCTATGAGTAAGACCAGTTAATACCACTATTATTCAAATTTGCACACCAACCATTAAAAACAGTGATGATGAAATTGAAGAATTCTACCAACTTCTTTAGTCTAAAGTTGATCAAACATACAATCAAGATGTATTGATAATTACTAGCCATTGGAATGCAAAGGCTGGAAGCAAAGAGGAAGAATCAGAAGTTGGAAAACCTGGCCTTGATGATAGAAACAATGCTGGAGGTCGTATGACAGAGTTTTGCAAGACCAATGACTTCTTCATTGCAAATATCTTTTTAAAGCAATGTAAAAGACGACTAGTCACATGGATGGACCTCACCAGATGGAATCCACAGAAATAAAATTGACTATATCTGTGGGAAGAAATGGTGGAAAAGCTCCATGTCTTCAGTGAAAACAAGGACAGAGGCAGACTGTGGAACAGAACATTAATAACACTCAAGTTCAGACTAAAGCTGAAGAAAATTAAAACAAATCTAAGGAAGCCAAAACATGACATTGAATATATCCCACATAAATTTATAGACCATCATAAGAACACATTTGATGCATTAGAGACTCATGACCGAAGACCAGTAGACTTGTGAAATGACATCAACAACATCATACAGGAAGAAAGAAAACGGTAATTTAAAAGATGGAAGAGAAAGAAACAACCAAAATGGATGTCAGAAGAGATTCTGAAACTTGCTCTCCAGCACAAAGAAACTAAAGCAAATGGAAGAAATGAGAAGGTAAAATTGTAAAAATAGAAAATTCAAAGGGCAGCTCAAGAAAGCAAAGCCAAGTATTATAATGGTATGTGCAAAGAACTGGAGTTAGAAAATCAAAAAAGAAGAACATGCTCAGTATTTCGCAAGCTAAAATAACTAAAGAAACAAATTCAAGCCTCTATTTACAATATTGAAAGATTCTATGGACTCCTGGTATGATGCTATAGGATCAGCACTGGACTGTGAACCACAGGTCTGCAGTTCAAGCCCACAAGCTGCTCCTCCGTAGCCCTATACAGGGTCGCTAGGAGTCAGAACAGACTCAACAGCACTTAACAACAACAACATGGGCAAAATACTGAATGATGCAGAAAGCATCAACAGAAGATGGAAGAAATTCAGAGGCACTGTAACAAAAAGAAATGGTCAATGGTCAACCATTTCAAGAGGTAGCATATGATCCAGAACCAATGGTACTGAAGAAATAAGTCCAATGTGCTCTGAATGCACTGGCAAAAAACAAGGCTCTGGGAATTGATGGAATACAAGTTGAAATCTTTCAACAAACTGATGTGGTCATGGAGGCACTCATTCATTTCTGCCAAGAAATTTGGAAGACCCGGCTATCTGATTGGAAGAGATCCATATTTGTGTTCATTTAAAAGAGAGATGACCCAATAGAACGGGGAAATCATCAGAGAATATCATATGCTAGTAAAATTTTGCTGAAGATAATTCAAAAACAGCTGCAAGAGTCCATTGATAGGGAACTGCCAGAGGATCAACCCAGATTCAGACTAGAACGTGAAATGAGAGATATCACTGTTGACATCAGATGGCTCTTGACTGAAAGCAAGATACTAGAAAAATGTTTGCCTGTACTTTATTGATTATGCAAATGTTTTTAACTGTGTGGATCATCACAAACTATGGATAACTTTGCAAAGAATGGATATTCCAGAACACTTAATTGTACTCATGAGGAACTTATACATAGACCAAGAGGAAGTTGTTCAACCAGAACAAGGGGATACTGAATGGTTTAAAATCAAGAAAGATGTACACCTGGGTTGTATCCTTTCATCATACTTATTCAATGTGTATGCTGAGCAAATAATCTGATAAATTGGATTATATGAAGCAAAACATGGAATCAGGATTGAAAGAAGACTCATTAACAACCTATGCTATACAGATGATACAACCTTGCTTGCTGAAAGTGAAGAGGACTTAAAATACTTACTGAAGAAAATTAAAGACTACCTTCAGTATGGGTTGCACCTTAATATAAAGAAAAACAAAAAATCCTCACCACTTGGCCAATAAATAACATCATGATGAATGGAGAAAAGATTGAAGTTGTCAAAGACTTCATTTTGCTTGGATCCTCTATCAACAGTCATGGAAGCAACAGTCAAGAAACAAAACAATGTATTGCATTAAGCAAATCTGCTGTACAAGACCTCTAAAGTGTTCCAGAGTAAAGATGCTAGTCTGAGGACTAAGGTGTGTCTGACCCACGCCATGGTATTTTGAATAGTCTCAAAAGCATGTGAAAGTAGGACAAAGAATAAGGAAGCGCCTAGAAGAATTGATGCCTTTGAGTAATGGTGTTCAAGAATAATATTAAAAGTACCATGCACTACTAGAAGAACAAACAAATCTGTGTTGGGAGAAGTATGGCCAGAATGCTCCTTAGAACCCAGGATGGCAAGACTTCATCTTTCATACATCGGATATGTTATCAGTCCCTGGAGAAGGACATCATGCTTGGTAAAGGGAGGGTCAGCGAAAAAGAGAAAGACCTCCGACCAAATGAATTGGCACATTACAGCAGCAATGAGCTCAAGCATATTAACAACAATTTTGAGGATGGCACAGGATCAGGCAGTGTTTTGATCTGTTGTGTGTAGGGTCACTATGAGTCAGAACTGACTGGATGGCGTTTAACAGCAACAACAATGTTAAATTATTCTTTCATTTCTTGGATTATACCCTGCTCAGCCAAGATGGTTTTTGTTTTTTGTTTTAATTTGTTAACAACAACAAACCCTAAGAGAATAGATAAAGAAGACTGTTACCTGTTATCCGTCCCAACTGGCCTTTGTAGAAATGTCCTACCATGCCCCCAACATGAGCCCCCAGGCTAACACCAATGATGTGGATTGAAGGCTCTGACACACCCAGCACCTAGAACAAAGCAACCACAGTGAGTTCTATTTTGGCCACAGCAGTCCCTGGCCTCACAGACATACTCTTTCTTCTGATGCTTCAGAAAAAGAGAATCCTAGGCAGGATACACCCACCACACATGCTTCAGAGTCAAAGGCAAAATGTTAACCACTTACTCTCTTCTTGGGCACCCCAACCCTGATAATTCCCTAACTTTCTCTTTAATGCCCATAGTGTGTGAATAATCATGTTCCCTCTCAAGGGACCACAATATACCAAGCAATTCTCACTCACCATTTCTAATTTACAATGGTATCATCTTTGACAGTGGAGGAACCTGAGGCTCAAATTCCTCAAATATCCTGCCCATCATCAGCACTGTAAGTGGCAAAGTTAGCATTTGGACCAAAAACCAACAAAGTCTAAAACTAATGGGTTGCTACTACTACCTGTGTTGTTTCTTTCTTTCTGACCCTTCTGCTCCATAAGTAGCCACAGCACACCATGAGATCTTCGGCACTTACCAGAAGTTCACGGAGGAAACGGGAGATCTCAAGGCCCAGTTTAACCACATTTTCCACAGCTGAGAAGTAGACACCCGTAGAGCCATAAACCCAGTCCACAGCAATCACATTAACATTGGCTGCATGCAGAAGGGTTCTAATGAATTTATCAATCCAGGAAGGCTTTGTTCCTAAAGCCCTAAACATGTGGCCCAAAAGGATAAGAAAATTATTTGTCAAGGTGACATTCTTTGTCATGGAAACCTCTATTAACCCCAAACCCAAGTGGGGGCAGGGGTCTAGGAAGAAAGGTATTGTGTGTTGAATTATGTGTGTCCTCCCCTCCACACATACACAAAAGTTATAAATCTTAATCCCTATGTTGTTGTTAAGTGCCATCGAGTTGGTTCCAACTCAAAGCGACCCTGTTAGGGTTCTGAGGAGCAATTGGTGGGCTTGAACTGCCAACCTTGTGGTTTGCAGTCCAGTGCTTATCCCATAGCACCACACCAAGAGTCCAACCCCTATATCTGTGGTTACAATCCCATTTGGGAGTGGTTTTTCTTTGTTATGTTTATGAGGCAGTGTAGTGTACAGGTGTGCCTTGAGTCAATTTCTTTTGAGATAAAAAAGTAACAGATTTGAGATATAAAAGGTATAGATTAAGCACGAAAGATGTAAGCATAATTGAGGGAAGATAGATGGTAAACCACTTGAAAGTCACCTATGAACTGGGAAACAAACTGAAAGGAGGAAAGAACCTTCCCCCAGAATAGAGAGAAATCTTCCCCAAAGCCAGTGCCATGAATTTGGTCTTTAAATCTCCTAAACTATGAGAATATAAATTTCTGCCTGTTAAAGTCACCCACTTGTGATATTTTTGTTCTAGCAGCGCTAAAACATAGGAATATACAGGCAGTAAATCATATAATGGTGTTACATGGTGTAGCACTGTGGGATAATGCACTGGACTGCAAGGTTATTTTGAACAACAAGGCTGATGATTCAAACTCACCAGTAGCTCCCTGGAAATCCTATACAGGGTTACTATGAGTTAGAACCAACTCAGTGGCACTTAACAGAAACAACAAATCGTATAGTATTGTAAGCATGGTAAGTGTTGTTGACACTGCAGGGTTTTTGAGGCTGTAAATTTTTGTGAGAAGAAAAAGTCTCATCTTTCTCCTATGGAGAAAGGAAACTGACCTTGTGGTTTGCAGTTCAGTGCTTATCCTACAGAGCCACAACGCAGGACTTCTCTCCGCACATGTGAAACTTTTGTGTAATTTATGAAAGGATGTCTCTTTGTCCCAGGTAGCCAGCCTCATGTCAGGGCTCTGAATTCAGGTTGTATTTGGGTCCCAACCAGATCTCAGTGTGGCAACCTTATGCAATGCTTAAGCTACACACATTGTATACATTGACCCTGCTTGTGTTATTTGTGGAAAAGACAGTCTTGTACTGTATAGATAAAATTTGAAATCATGATAGCCAGTCTAGAATTTAGGCTTTTTCCCTGAGGATGATTTCATTCATTCATTCACCCATTCATTTACTTAACAAACTCTTATCTATGGGCCCTGCAGTATGCTGTTGTTGTTAGTTGTCATTGAGTTTATTCCAATTCATGGCAGCCCGATGTGTGCAGAAGAGAATTGCTCCAGTTTAACGCATTGGACTGCTAATTGTAAGGTCTGCAGTTTAGACCCACCAGCCGTTCCTCAGAAACCCTATATAGGGTCACTATGAGTCAGAATTGACTCGATAACACTTAACAACAAATATATATATATTGTTTTTGTTGTTAGTGTCATTGAGTCAGTTCCAACTCATCGGGTTTCTGAGGAGCAGCTGGTGGGTTTGAACCTCCGGTGGGTTTGAACCTCC
>NW_006408579.1:2816778-2827702 GCF_000296735.1 Chrysochloris asiatica
AATATACAGGTTCTCAAAAAAAAAAGCAAGCCAAATAAAATATAGTCCTTATCCTTCCAGAATAATATAAATATTTTCACTAAGCTTTTCCAATAGATTGGAGTTAGGGAAGTGGTTTTCCTAGGGCCTCAGGGAGTGGAGACAATCAGCGTGTACTCATGTGGACTATGACTTCATGGGATTGAGAAGAAGATTGAGTAACTGGCTGGACAACTTCTTCAGCTTTATTTGCTCTTCCTGGGTTAGGAACACATAGTCAGCCATGGATAGAGGTTGCATCTAACACCGTTAGAGAGAGATTTAACACAAGAACAGGTGAAATGCCAAAGGCAATGTGTGGCTGGGTCCCTGAAACCCAAGGACTTAAGAGTCAGAGAGAATTCAGAGATCAGAAATGGTGATCCTCTGTGGAGTGCCCTTGTTTCTACTTCTTCATTGGATACAATTCCAGTTCTCTCTCACACTCACTGCCACCCAGTCAATTCAGACTCAGTGACCCTGTAGGACAGACTGTAAATCTTTGTGGGAACGGACAACCTCATCTTTCTCCTGAGGAGCAGCTGGTGGGTCTGAACTGCTGATTTTTCAGTTAGCAGCCCACTGTGACACCAATTCTGTTCTTTCACCATTTTTCCTCCTAGCACCCTTTCTCTGCTTCTCATTTTTTCAGTGCATTCTAGAGAGAAAGCGTTAGAGGGAAAACTGGTGATTGAAACTCATTGACTACATAATAGAAAACATTTGGACTACAGGGCATCAGAGAAACTGTAGAAGCGAAATGCCTAGCTTTTGAGAAACATGAATCTCGGGGAGTAACGAAAGTATTACCAGTTTCTTAGGCCATAAAACCACGGAAGTGAAGAAATAAAACCTTAGCTGAAAGCATCATGTTGCTACCTCCTGAATGACCACACAAAGCCTATGACTTCATTTGCTGAGATGTGTCATGCACATGCAATTGCACTTCAGGGAGAAAACAACCACAAATACCATACCTCAACCTCCACTTTCTTCTGAGTGGCTTGTTCAGGGTCACGATATTTAGTGTTTTATAAGTGAGTAGACAAGACTGAACGGAAGAGCAATGTAAATGACTAACAAGACTCAAAAACATAATGTATTTGTTTGCTGAAGTGCAACACCTTCAAAGACAGAACGAGGTGTGGGATAGAGTATGTGACAGTCAGTAAATCCATTCTTGCCCTTGCTCACCACTCTTTCACTTCTTAGCTCAGAATCAACCTAAGTTTATGGATACTTTTTGGTTCTTAGCTGAAGGTACCATTGGCTGGTTAACTCTCACCTAAATCCATGGATAAGTAGTTTAGTTCCCAGAGTAGCATTGAACCCAAAGTTTTCGAGGTCGTGGCTTTCTTCCACTAGCTGCCCACAGCTAGGATCTGAACGGGTGAAGAGGAGAAATTGGACTTTGAGATTGGTGCCTCGGAGGAAACTGGCATTCTGGAAGTCAGTACACTTCTGCTGAGGAGCAGGAAGTATGTCTCCTGTGGGGGCAGGAAAAAAACAAGAAATGTCCAAGGTGAGGTCATCAGTTCTTAGGTTGGGAGAAAGGAAGAAATGGCCTTACTTACAGGCAAGACGCTTACTATACATCAGCTAGTGTAATAATTGGAGTTCTGGTGTAGAGGTATTGAATAAGCAACAGACTGATAACCACAAGGATGGTGGTTCAAATTTACCAGTTTTTCCTTGGAAACCTCATATAGGGTCGGTATGAGTCCAAACTGACTCAGCAGCACTTAACAACAACAACAAAGTGTAATAATCTGACATTTGTTGATTTAAAATGGCATCATTTATGCAAACAAAATCTGTCAACATTTTTCATGTGTAACTGGTAGCACTGTTAGATGTTGGCCTGCAAACTGCAAGGTTGGCAGTTCAAACCCACCAGTCACCCTGAGGAAGAAAATTGAGGTTGCTTGCTCATGTAAAGATTTACAGTCTCAGAAACCCTATATAAGGTTTCTATGAGTTGGAATCAACCTGATGGCAGTGGGTGTTTTGTGTATTTTTGGTTTGGGGTGTTTGTGTATTTTTATTTGTTTGCTTGCTTGTTTAAGGATAAAATATCAGAGAAGAAAAATCCTGACTCATCTGCAACACCCAACATCCCACCCCATGTCTACTCTGACAATAAATCTAGCTCACAGCATGTCTTGCGGGAAAAACCCTCAAGAGCAGCAGCACACACATTGACCTCCATCACACACACAGTCTCAATGCTCTTAGTAACTACTAACATTATTAAAGCGCAAAGATGTCAGTTTGAGGACTAAGGTGTGCCTTACCCAAGCCATGGTATTTTCAATTGCCTCATATACATGTGAAAGTTAGACAATGAAGATCACAGAAGAATGGATGCATTTGAATTATGGTGTTGGTGAAGAACATTGAAAGTACCATGGAGTGCCAGATGGATAAACAAACCTATCTTGGGAGAGGTACAGACAGAATGCTCCTTAGATGTGAGAATGGTGAGACTTTGACTCTCATATTTCGATCATACTGTTAGAAGGGACCTGTCCCCGTAGGACATGATGCTTGGAAAAGTGGAAGGCCAGTGAAAAAGAGGGACACTCCCAATGAGATGGATTAGCACAGTGGCAGCAACCCTGGGCTCAAACATAACAATTGTGAGGGTGGCTCAGGATGAGGCAGTGTTTTGTTCTGTTATGCATGGAGTCACGATGAGTCAGAACCGATTCACTGGCCTCTAACCACCACAACAGCATTATTGCCATCAGACAAAGCTATTCACAGAATCATTAAGCTCATAAACCCACATTTTGTGCTCAGAGGAGAGGTCCAGATTGCAGATTTTGGTTTGTGCAGGCCGTTTACAGAGGAAGACAGCAATTTTAGATTTCTGGAAGATTATCTGCCTTCGGAGGGACACTTATATAAGGGTGTGGATCTGGACTATAGGAAGCCTAAGTTTTGAGACTATGTCATATGATAAGGCCTTCCAAAGCATCACTACAGTAGACCAGGATTTTTACCATCTCTGCTTCTGAGGCCCAAAGCTTGTCCCCAAAATCTCTTGCATGTTCCTTCAGAAAAGCAAGTCTGGACACCAGTGGGGTCAGATCCACTCTGAGGGCGCAGCCTGCAACTTGAACTCCCAGAGTAATGAGAGAGAGTGGGGGATGCTTGACCACAGGAATATCTATGGAAAATTGTGCCTATGGCAATTAATTCAAATTGCTTGATGATCACTCACAGTTGGCAATGGAAATCTCAATGTATAATAAAAACTGCTCAGTGGCACCACCCTTCAAGGGCATATACCTTACCAGGCATACCTAAACACACCTTTGTGTCTGACTCTACTACTTCATTTGCCTTCCACTTTTGGCTTTTCTCATTCCCCCTTTTTTATTGAGCTGTAATTCACATAACACAAAAACAACCATCCTAAAGTGAGTAATTCAGTGGGTTTAATACATTACCAATATTGTACAATCACCACCTCTATCTAATTCCAAAACATATTCACCTTTTCTAATTCCTCCTTCCCTCTAACCCATGACAACCACTAATCTGCTTTCTGTCTCTCTGAATTCACCTATTCTGAATTGTTCATATAAGTAGAATCATGTGATCATTTTGTGTCTGGTTTCTTTCACTTAGCTTAATATTTTTGAAGTTCATCCACATTAGAGCATGTATTCATGCTTTATTCAATTTTGTGGATAAGAATTGTTTCATTGTTTGACTATACTACCATTTGCGTATCATTTCATCCATTAATAGACATTTGGCTATTGTGACTAGTGCTGCTATGAACATGAGCATACATGGACTTGTTTGAATACTTGTCATTATTTCTTGTGGCACATATTTAGGAGTACAATTGTTGGGTTATATGATAGTTCTGGTAGCGTAGTGGTTACGAATCGGGCTGCGAACCTTAAGGTCAGCGGTTCGAAACTACCAGCTGCTCCGCGGGAGAAAGATGAGGCTTTCTATTCCCGTAAAGATTTACAACCTCGGAAACCCTGTACAGGGTTGCTATGGGTCGGAACCAACTCGACGGCACTTAACAACAACGATAGTTCTATATTTAACTTTTGAAGGACCTGCTAAACTGTTTCCACAGTGACTGAACCATTTTATGTTTTCAATAACCATGTACAAGTGTTCAAATTTCTCTATTTCCTCAACAACACTTGCTATTTTTCGTTTATTATTGTTGTTGTTGTCATCATCCTAATGGATGTGAAGTCAGCCTATAGCTCTTTAAAGAAAGCATGAAGGGATCTGCTTAAGGGTACATGTGACCAAATTCAGGGTTCTTCGTGTTCAATGGGCAGAGCTCATGATCAACATTCAGCTTGCACTTTAGGGCCTGCCCTTTCTTTGTTGAGATATAGCATGCAGAAAATCTGTGAAGTTATCCCTTTACCAGAATCTCCCCCTTCCACTCACACAAATGCATACAACTCTGTCCTCACTCCTATAGCAGTACTAGGGTACTCCTCAATCTGCCTACCAATACAGAACCATCGACCTGAACTCACTCCCACTGAGTCAATTCTGACTCACAGCAACCCTACAGGACAGAGGACAATGGCCCCTATAGGGTTTCCAAGACTGAAAATCTTTATGAAAGCAGACTGTCACACAGGAACAATCCTGTGGAGCAGCTGGTAGACTTGAACCACCAAATTTCTGGTTAATATCTCAATGCTTAATGCACTGTGCCACCAGGGACTCCTTACAGAACTACCATGCTCCACTAATAAGAAGCCATTCCTCTCTGCTTACTTTCTCCAAACTTTCTCTTAGCCCCTCTATTGTATTTCAACTACCCCATTTCCAGTTCTTAAGCCCTGAGCACAGGGATGACAGCTGGACTCTGCCATCTCAGTGGTTCTGCTTGCTGTCAAGCCCCTGCCACAAACTTTTTAATGTTATATTACTGCTCCAAAGCTCAAGTGTGTGCTTTTGACATTTTTATCAAGAAGTGTTCATTTTTGGCTAAATGAATATAATTTCCAGAATCTTGAACATTCAGATAAAGTAATTTTTAAAAATTTTTATTGAGAATTGGGTGAAGAGTTACAGAACAAATCGTCAGTTTTGTATTCACCAGTTCATTTTGCTTCATCTCGTTGATTACAATCCCCTCAATGTAACATCACTCATCCCACTTCCTTCCTGTGTTTCCTGTTTCCATTCCTCCTTCTTTCCTAACCCTTCCAAACTTGGTCCTTGAAGAAATGATGCCCTTTTGATCTCAATGGTTAATTATTTTAAAGTGTGCTTACCTCACTAGTGCTCTTGTTCCCCTTAAAGAATTGTCTATTGTTGAGCTGAAAATTGAGCAGGAGACAGGGGCAAGTTCACACTCAGACCTAAAGGGTGACATGGTCTCAGGTGTTCTACAAGTCTCTATCTGACCAGTAAATCTGGTATCTTTTGTAATTTTTGCGTTTTGTCCTATATTTTCTCCCACTCTGTCTAGGACCTTTAAAGAAAAAAACGAAAACAAAACAAAGGCTTACAGAGCAGATCAATTGTACATTCAACAAATCATATACTTTATTTCATTTCAAGGACTGCAATCCCTTCCAAGTAACATCAGAAATCGCACTCTTTCCCGGTGGTTCTTGTTGTTTACATTCCTCCTTTTTCCCAGCCCTTCAGAATTTTGTCCTTAGATAAATTCAGCCCCTTTAGTCTCAAATGACTGACTATTCTAGTTGTGCATCTCTCACTAGTGTTGTTTCTCCCCTGCATACCCATCACTGCTTGAGGGTAAGTTCACTTTCAGACCTGAGGATGACCAAGGGCCATAGTCTCTGGTTCCTCCAGTCTCTTTTTGATCAGTAAACCTGGTCCTGATATACAAATGATACAATCTATACACATGTATTAAGTTGGGTGAAAGGAAAGGTAACATACAATAAGGGGGAGGTCAGCACAATATGATTAAGGCAAAGGAAGACCCTGGAAGGTGCACAAGAGTAAAAACAACGAAGGTGAATACTATTACATACAAAAGGACTTCAAAAAGTTCATTAGGAAATGGAATTTTTAAAGAATGGATTTGTTTTATGAACTTTTTGAAACATTCTTATACACAATCCTGCAATAACAGTCATAACAACCAATAATCTATGAGTAGATACGTAGGTATACATTCAAGCTAAGCAGATGTGGGGAGGGGAGTGGGAGTATTACCACAGTATACATATAAGTATGGCAGAGGATATTTCTATATATACCTTTGTGTATACTACTAATATGGTATCCAAAGAGATTTAGGAGTCAAAGTCTGAAAACTTCCTTGCCATAATCAAACACCTAGAGGGAATGAGTCATTAGGCTTGGAGACTTAAGACCACAGTTATGGAAGACATATGAGTCGATTGGCATAGCATAGCCTACAAAGACAATATTTTACATCCTGCTTTGGTGTCATAAAAGCTTATGAGTGGTCCTCTCTGATGCAACCATTGGTTGCTCCCCATCTAGAGCAAAGAAGAATGTTGAAAATTAGATACGGAAAGGAACAATTAGTTCAAAAGACTAAAACACTGTGTGAACCACAGTTTTCATTACTCTGAGACAAGAAGAATAAGGTGGTGTATGGCTACCACTACAGGCCCACTCTCATTAGGATCAAATTAGAAAATCCAGGACAGAGTAGGGGGGAAACGTAGAACAATATTCAAAATAAAAAAGAAGACCAAACTTGAGGCAAATTTTCAAAGATAGCAGACTAGGCAGAAAGGCTGTGTGGACCCTCTGCAGCAAGAATGTGGGAAACCTGATGAGACAGATGCATAGGATAGTTCTAGAATTCTGAGCTCCAGATGAAGGGATACAGAAGTGGATCATGCCCTTTCTGGGAGAGAGAACTGAGCAGACGTGGCAAGAGAGGAGGCTACTACTGCGCTGTGGTGGCTGACCCAACCTGCCACAGCCATCTTGAGCATTTGTGAGCGGCTTCAGAGACAAGAAAACATACTTGCATTGCAGAAACCTACCTGTGGCTCCCAAAGACAAAGGTATATATATTTTTCCTTCTTGTTCCCCACACTCCCCTAGTAACCAGAGGTAAAGCAGCCTCCACTAGTGTACACCCCCAGGGAAACTTGTGCTTTCCAGGCAGTTGGAGCTACTCAGAGGCAGACATTGAGGCTTCAAGCCCAATGGAAGGAGCTAACTGCAATATCTCCATTCAGGTGGGCCCTGCCCCAAATCTGCAAAGTCAGCCCCAGACATTAGTCAGGACCCTAGCTCTCACTAGAAGACATGACTGAATGGATGTGTGGGGCAGAGGAGAGAAAAAGAAAAGAAGAAGAAAGACAGGTTATATGTGTGGGCCCAACGGTGCAGAAGGACCATCTTGAACTTTCTTGGATGGCTGTAAAGGCAAGAGGCCAGGAGGTGGCACAGAAAGGCAACAGGTAGAGAAAAAGGCATTGCCAGCTTTTGTTTGTGTCTTTTTCTGTTTCCATTACTATTTTATTTTATTTTTTTATGTTGTTTGCTGATTTGTTTGTTTTTCTTCTCTCTTGTGGGTGTGTTTTTCTCTTCTTGCCTCCCCAACAAGAGACAGCAACTGTGGCCATAAAGCACAGTTACAGTCGTACCCTCTACAACCCCACCAATTTGGTTAGAGTCAATATCAGCTGTTATACAGCAGATAAATGACAACAACCAGCACCAGCTAAATCCCCCCTGTACTGAACAGCAAGAACAGAAAACAGCACACAAGCTCATCACTTGGTCATACTCACAAGGAGGTAATTGGTGAGTACCTAAGAATACACCAACATACAGTCATCAACTTAATACAAATACAACAAAACCACAATGCCTGAAAAGCAACAGACAATTTCAGTTCACATGAAGAAACAAGACAGAGTAGCTCAAAGAAACAACCAAGAGACAGAGCTAGAAAACATTTTAGAGGGGAAAAAGGCATTGGAACTACCTTAAAAACAATTTGCTGTTGTTAAGTGCCGTTGAGTCGGTTCTGACCCATAGTGACCCTGTATAGAGTTTCCAAGGAGCAACTGGTGAGTTTGAACCACTGACCGTGTGGCTCAAACAACTTTGCAGTCCAGCACATTAGCCCACAGCACCACACCAGACTCCTAAAAACAATTTAGGAACCTCCAAATAACTGACAGAAAGTTCAAGGAAAATAAGGAAGAATTCAGAAAAAAAGCTACAGGAGCAATCAAACAAAATAGATAAAGGATTGGAGACTATACAAACTTGCAAACAGAAAGCCATAAGAAGAATACAAAGATAGCAGAAATGGAAAATACATTGAAAGGGCAAAGGAGTGTATTTCAATGAGTGCAAACCAGAATTAGTGAGCTTGATTGTTCCTGAATATATTTTATGAAGCAAGCATAACCCTCATACAAAAAGCAGGAAAACACATCACTAAAAAATTAAATTATAGAGCAACATTCTTCATAAACATAGATGCAAAAATTCTCAATAAAATTCCAGCGGATAGAATTCAACAACATAGCCCCAAAAATAATATATCATGACCAAGTTGGATTCATACCAAGGATGCAAGGGTGGATCAGCATTAAAAAAAAACAAAAAACAATAAACTGCCTCCTCAAAGTAGAGTTGACCGTAATGACATGAATGAAGTAAAGCATTTGAGGCCTTCATTTGTTGATGGGGCACAACTTAAAATGAGAAGAAACAGCTATAAACATCCATTAGTAATCAGAACATGAAATGTACAAAGTATTAATCTAGGAAAATTGGAAGTCAAAATTGAAATAGAATGCATAAACATAGATAACCTAAGCATTAGTGAGCTGAAATGGACTAGTAGTGACCATTTTGAATCTGACAATCACAACACTTACTATGCCAAGAATGATAAGTTGAAGAGAAATGGCATCGTATTCATCATCAAAAAGAACATTTCAAGATCTATCTTGAAGTACAACAATGTCTGTGATAGGATAATATCAATATGCCTACAAGGAAGGCTAGTTAATACAACTATTATTCAAATTTATGTACCAACCAATAAAACCAGTGATGCAGAAATCATTGGACAATATTGTTAATATCACACACAATTAAAATTTTGCTGAAGATAATTAAATGATAGCATCAGTATATCAACAGGGAGCTGTCAGACATTCAAGCCAGATACAGAAGAGGAAGTGATGCTAAGGATATATCATTGCTGCTGTTAGTTGGATCTTGGCTAAGAAAGGTGTTTACTTGTGTTTTATTGACTATGCAAAGGCTTTCGCTGTGTATACCATGAGAAACTCTGGATTACATTGCAAAGAATGGGTATTTCAGAACATTTAATTGTGCTCATGAAGAACCTGTACATAGACCAAGAGACAGGTGTTAGAACAGAACAAGGGAATACTGTATGATTTAAAATCAGCAAAGGTGTGAGCTAGGGTTGTCTTTTCACTATACTTAATGCAGTCTGGAGATTGATCAAATAATCTCAGAAACTGGCTTACATGAAGAAGAATGTAGCATCAGGATTAGAGGAAGACTCATCAACAACCTGCAATATGCAGATGATACAACCTTGCTTTCTGGAAATGTTGTTGTTGTTAAGTGCCGTCGAGTCGGTTCCGACCCATAGCGACCTGTACAGGGTTTCCGAGGGTGTAAATCTTTACGGGAGTAGAAAGCCTCATCTTTCTCCTGCGGAGCAGCTGGTAGTTTCGAACCGCTGACCTTAAGGTTCGCAGCCCGATTCGTAACCACTACGCTACCAGAGCTCCTGGAAATGAAGATTACTTAATTAATATACTTGTTGATGAAGACCATAGCCTTACATATGGGTTGCACCTCGCTGTAAGGAAAACAAAAATTCTCATAACTAGATCAATAAATAAAGCTGTACAAAGAACAAAATCTGTGATGGAAATATAGCCAGAATACTCCTTAGAATATTAGACTTCATCTCTCCTACTTCAGACATGTTATCAGGAGGGACTCTTCCCTAGAGAAGGATATTATGCTTGATCAATTGGAGAGTGAGTGAAGGAGAGGAAGACCCTCAGTGAGATGGATTGGACACAATGGCAGCAACAGTGGACTCAAACGTAGCAACAATTGTGAGGAAGACTTATGACCAGGCAGGATTTCATTCTGCTGTGTATAGGGTCGCTGTGAGTTGCAACCTACTCCACGGTACCTACCAACAACAATGATGATGTAATTTGACAATCGTGAAGGGATGTAGTCATCCTCTGTTTTGTGATCTGATGTGGTCATCTTTCATTTTTCCATTGCACAGAGTTTTCCATAATGACATGGTTGATCTTTGCAATTTAATCACACTGATAAGTGATAAGTGGGGATGTGCAGTAAGTTGGACAGAAAATAAGAAAGACTGAAGTAGGATCAATGCATTTAAATTAGGATGTTGGCAAAGAATATTGAAAGTACTATGGACTAACAGAAGAACAAACAAATCTTGTTGGAAGAAGTACAACCAGAATGATCCTTAGAAGCCACAATGGCAAGACTTCATCCCTCCTACCTCGGAAATGCTATCAGGAAGGACCCTGGAAATGGGCTTGGTAAAGTAGATGGCCAACAAAAAACAAGGAAGACCCACACAATATGGATTGACACAGTGGCAGCAATAATGGGCACAAGCATAAGAACAGTTGTGAGAAAGGTACAGAACTAGCCAGTTTTACTTCTATTATGCATAGGGTTGCTATGAGTCAGAACCAACTCAACAGCACCTAACAACAAATATATATATACAGAGTCCTGGTGTGGCAATGTAGGATAAGCACTGGACTGCTAACCACAAGGTCACCAGTTCAAACCCATCAGCCACTCTATGGAAAACCTACACAGAGTTGCTATGAGTTGGAACTGACTTGATGGCACTTAATAACAAAAGATATATATATAT
>NW_006408579.1:2828411-2832909 GCF_000296735.1 Chrysochloris asiatica
GCAGTTCAAAACTACCAGCTGTTCCATGGGAGAAAGATGAAGCTTTCTGCTCCCATTTGATTTACAGCCTCAAAAACCCTATGTAGGGTTGCTATGAGTCAAAACCAACTCCACGGCACAACATCACCACCACTATATATGTTGGTTTGAACTGTAAGGTGGGCAATTCAAACCCACCAGGAGCTCCTCAGAAACCCTATACGTGGTCACTATGAATCAGAACTGACTTGATGGCACTTAACAACACCAACAACTATATATAAATGTATATATATTTAAATATATATTCTTTGACTATATTCTTGATTTCTGTATATGTTGTTGTTAATTGCCATCTACAACCAAACCACAAGGTCAGCAGTTGAAACCCACCAGCCACTCCTTAACAACAACAAGCCCACTTAACAACAATGTACATGTATATATATGTAAATATGTATTCTTTGAATATATTCTTGATATCTATATATTTTATAAATGTTGTTGTTATTGTTAAGTGCAATCTACTAACCACAGGGTCAGCAGTTCAACCCCACCAGCCACTCTGTAACAATAACAAGCCCACTTAACAACAACAATGCATATATGCATATACATGTAAATATATATATATTTTAATATATTTGTAATATCTACATATTCTATATATGATGTTGTTGTTGTTAAGTGCTGTTGAGTCAGTTCCGACTCATAGTGACCCTGTGAGGGAGCTATTGGTGGGTTTGAACAGCCCACTTTGTGGATCAAACTGACCTTGCAGTCCAGTACATTATCCTGCAGCACCAGAGAGAATATATAAGAACCCAACACAAGCAAATGAGAAAAAAGCAAACAAATCAGTAGAAGAATGAACAAACTATATGCACACATTTACAGAACATGGCATGAAAGTCAGTTTTCTGAAGAGGAAATCTTATTGTGTGAAAGGGAGTTAAGCTTCTTAGTAAATCCTAAAGAGAAAATTGAAATGACAGAGGTGTTATTTCATTCTCACAGATTAGGAGAGGGAACAAGATTTCATACATTTCTGGTGCGGATATCAAATGTATCAACCATTCCGAGAACAACTCAAGTATACCTAGCAAGAATGAAAAGCCAATCTCGTGACCCAGTGATTCCATTTTCAGGAATCAATCTAAAATTATTCACATTGTATCACATAATAGAAAATCCTAGAAACAACCTATCTGTACTCCAGTGGCGGGGCGGGGGGGATGAATAATTTAGTCTATAATTGTAATAACCTATCAGATTTAAGATAAGGTAGATGTGGATCTAATATATATTAATATTTATTAACTTTGAGTGGTGGGAAGGTTGGTACAATACTATTTGCCTTATCATCTAGTGAACTAGTGAATTTTTGTATATCCTTAAAATATTTTATAATTTAGTTTTTTAAATATAATTTACAAAAAAAATGTAAGCAACAAGTTAAAATTAAACAATACAAAATATTTAAATGTATTTGTCTTTTGTGGGTTATGGACAATATGTCATTCCTCCATCTGCTTTTATGTATTCTCTAAATTTTCCACAGTTAATCTAGGTTACTTTCTTTTTTAGGACAGTACAAAGAAGAAAGGATAATGGAGGTTGTAGATCATCTCTCTGCCTCAGTAATCCCTATTGATTTTTACAATGTAAAGTTAGAAATTTTAAACACTTCTCTCCAAGTCCCTCGCCCCAAAGTTAAATTCTATTTTCATTTTCTTATGATTCTTTACAAAAAGATCATTGTATACATGTGCCATCAAGTCGCCAACCTTGAGGTCCAAACCAACCTTGCAGTCTAGCACATTAACTCACAGTGCCATACCAGGACAGGATAAATTGCACATCTTTAAGTACCATACTTTTATATAAATTGCTGTTAAGTGCCATCAAGTCGGTTCTGACTCATAGCAACCCTGTATAGGGTTCAAGGAGCAGCTGGTGGGCTTGAACCACCAACCTTGAGTTTCAAACTGACCTTGCAATCCAATACATTAACCCAAAGCGCCACACCAGGACTTCTATAAGTAGCACATTCTATGCTTGTTTGCCAACTATGCTCTTCCATGTGTGATATTTTTGTAAGCATGTTATGCTAATTAAAAAAACAAAACAGCAACATGTATTTTTTTATGTTACTTTTGCTTGCCAAATACCTAGAGATTAAGCAAAGAGAAAATAATTCTATTTTGCAAAGCTCATAAGCACTGGGGCATGAAGACAACATCAATTAATCTGGAACACAAGTCATACTTTTCAGAATATCCTTTTGTTAGAAGACATAAAACGGAAAAATAAAGTGTTCCAGGAAGTGAATATAGTAGTTCATGGGAAAGGAGAATTGGGTAGATGTACTTCCCTGGTTCTGGGATGAGTTATCCATCTGGAACTGCAAAACACAAGGTCAGCAGTTCAAACTTAACAATAACCTACTCACAGGGCAATTTTTCCTTGCATGTATCAAAATGTATTAGGTATCAGTTCTTTCAGACCCAGCATACAGTGTATAAATGTTTTGTTGTTGTTAAGGGCCATCAAGTCAGTTCCGACCCATAGCAACCCTGAACACGGTTTCTGAGGCTGTAAATCTTTATGGGAGCAGAAAGCCTCATCTTTCTCCTGGGAAGCAGCTGGTAGTTTTGAACTGCTGACCTTGTGGTTCACAGCCCGATTCATAACCACTACGCTACCAGAGCCATTTTAAAATGAGGTAGTCTGTATTTGATATGGAAAGGTTAAATGTGTGTCTGTGCCTGAATGTGTATGTATGTAGACAGATAGATGATTGATAGATAGAGTGAGAAGGCCATAGACCATTTTATATACCTTTAGAACTGTGTGAATTTTACCATTTGCATCTATTTCCATACAGTATTTGGATCTTAAAATACATTTATATCTCAAAAATTGCAATTTCTGTTTTTGATCACATTCTCTCTGTGGTCAGACTGGTTAGGGTTTATATAAGCAACGGGAAGGAGCAGTATAAGGTGAAATATTGCCTGGCCCAAGTCTAAAAAGAGCCCATAGTTTTGTATTCTTGGTCCTGAGTACTGACAAATGCTAAGGAAACGTCTGACAGGCCCAATAGTACCTACATTTCCACGATGAGAAGTGAATCTAGGGCATATGTGCTACAAGCTCCCGTAGTTTTTCTGGTTTAACTGCTCTGGGTTCTCGCATGGGCCCTTGGTAGGAACCAGGCTGCTGACTTGCTCAAGGAGGGCTGGGAGCTGACAGTAGTGCCTGGGCTGCCTGTCTGCAGTAAAGGAAGGATTGGAGTGGACCTATAAAGGAAGGCTGCTAATGATGCGTGAGTTGGGATGGCACCCTGGGAGCTATCTATGATTTCTTTTAAAGCAAAGAACAATATGAACATATATACCAGGGGGGTTCACCAAGCTCATGAAAAAATAGAATTAAAAGATAAAGGAATTATTTCACAATCTTTTGAAGCACCCTCAAATGTAGTTGGCTCTCAGAAATCTTATATAAAGTCACTGAGTTGGAACCAACTCAATGATACATGACAACACATGCAGTTGTAGCTAGAAATCAACCTTTCAGCTGTGTAAGATGCACCCAAACTCAAACCAAACCCACGACCTTCAAGTCAATTCTGACTCATAGAAACCCAATAGGACACAGTAGAACTGTGTCCTTAGGGTTTCCAACATTATAAATCTTGATAGAAGCAGACTGCCTCATCTTTCCCCTAAGGAGCAGAGAGTTGGTAGATTAGCAGCCCTATGCTTAATCCACTGTGCCACCAGGACACACTTGAACACCCCTCCCCCAAATAAAACTTCACAGCCATCAAGTCAATTCCAACTCACAGTGACCCTATATAGGGTTTCCAAGGCTGTAAATCTTTACAAGAGCAGAAAGCCTCCACTTTTGCCTGCAGAAACACTGGTAGGTTTGAGCTGTTGATTTTGCAGTGCTTATCCTACAATGCCACCCGAGCTCCTTTAAAAGGTCCAGCACCATCTAAATTAATAAAGGATAATGTGTTCTCACTATGTAGGTCTGCCACCGTGACCAGCTCTGTCTTGGAGAAGCCACCTCTAGGGAAGTACCCAAGTGTGGGAAACCCCAGACTATACCCAATTTGGAGATAACATTGGACTAGTCAATATGTTACAAAAACATGCAAGATGGAAAATAGAAGAAACTATCAGGAGAAGAAAGGCAAAGCTCAAAGGTCTGGAAAAAAAACCAGTATGAGAGAATGAGCAAAGATGGGGACTAGAAGGCCAAGAGATGGAGGAGTTTAGACAGATTCAACATTAAGACCTCTGTTCTGTGTCTGTAAAGTTGGGTTTTCTAACCATGTTCCTAGGAATCCCAGGGTTCTACAAAGCTGCCTGAGGGATGCCCCAAGTGTTGAATTTTAAAAAGGAATTTAACATCTATATTCCTGGTTGTATACCCTTGAGTCGGTTCTGATTCAGAGACCCTGTATAGGGTTTCCAAGGCTGTAAATTCTTTTTTCCCCCTAAGG
>NW_006408579.1:2838694-2851532 GCF_000296735.1 Chrysochloris asiatica
TATGTCTTGGTGATTGTCTTTTAGGGTCTATCCTTCCTGGGGGTCGTTGAACTTCTTGAATGTTTATCTTATCACTTTTCAGGATGTTATGAAAATTTTCTTCCAGAAGCTCTTCAAGTATCTGCTCTGTGGACTTGTGTGATTCTTCCTGTTCCGGAATGCCGATAGTTCTTAAGTTATTCCTCTTTATGTTGTCCAATGTGAATCTTAGGCCTTTTTCAGATATTTTTTATACTTTTTTGTGTTTGTTCTTCTATCTTAGTAGTGTTGAGAGATTTATCTTCTAGCTCACTAGTTCTAGCTTCCATCTCTTCAATTCTACTCCTTTGCCCTTTCAGTGTATTGTCCATTTCTGATATTCTATTAATTGTTTGGACCTCTTTCTGTAGGTTTTACATTGTTTCCAATGCTGTATCTATCTTATTTGATTATTCCTGTAGCTCTTTCCTGACTTCCTCCTTATTTTTCTCAATTCCATTATATAGTGTTTTGGTACATTTTATAATCATTTTTCTGAATTCCTTCTTAGGCATTTCCAAAGCCTGCCCATTTTCCAGTATGGAGTGTAGGTCTACTTCCAGCTCATTTGCCTCAGTCACTTCATATTTCTGGACATGTGCAGATATGGTCATCTGCTTCTGTTTTTTAGGCATATTCAGGAGTTATCTGTGGCTTTAATACTTAGATGGGTGTGTGTTTTGGTATTTTTTATGATTTCTGAATGCCTCCAGGTAGATGTGATCAGGAGATGGGCTTCCCTTTTCACTTTTCTTCCTCAGAAATCTCAAGATGGCCCTGTAGGTTGTTTTGACGTAATTCACAGGATTTAATTTTTGGCCTATTTCATTTTTAGTTTGCCTGTCCCAATCCACAATCCCCGTTCAGGCTTTTTTTTCTAGTTATAAACAGTTCAGGGCTGGCTGTGGCCATTTAGTTTTAAGTGGAAACTGTCTCTTTAAATTTTGATGAGGTCTGTGTGCATGCATAGTAGAACCCTCCAGAGGTGGGGGTGGGGCATCCACTCGCTCATGAACCCCCTCTAGTCACCAGAATGGAGGTGCGCAGACGTCGAGTGAACAATGAACAGATACAAAAACAAAAAACAAAAAAAAATGTCCACACCTTTATCTCTGCAGTTCTGTCAGGCGTCCATGGCTGCTCTGGTCTTTCCCCCCTAGGTCTTGCCCAAGATGGTGGCTTCAGGAGCAGCTGAGCATCTTGAATTAGAAAGCAATGGATTTCTTGCTTCTGCTACAAATTCTCCTAGCTATAAGCCTTCCAACCTTCTAAATATTCATTTATATGTGGTTCAGAGTTCTGGGACCATCCCCTGAGCCTGCTTGGTCTGGTATTCTGTGTTGTTGCTGATGGAGCTTTTCACTGCACTTCTACCCTTTCTGCTGTCTTGTTTGTTCTCCAAGGCTGTAAATCTTTATGGGAACAGAAAAGTCTCATCTTTGTCCTAAAGAGCATTTGGTAGATTCGAACTGCTGAATCTTGTGTTAGCATCCTAGCTCGCAATCCACTATGCTACCAGGGCTCTTTATTAAACCATGTTAAAACAAACAAACAAAAAATATTCTTCATACAAACCCATATGTGTCATCCACCAGATTTCATCAGAATTTCATTATAAAGAATCCTGGCATAGTAGAATAAGCACTGAACTATTAACCACAAGGTGGGGGTTCAAACTCACCAGTTGCTCCTTGAACATTCTAAGCAGGTTTGGTATGAGTTGGAAACAGACTGATGGCCCTTAACAAAGGGATTGGACTGTTTGCTAATAAAGCAGATAAGGTGCATAGCTTTCTTAGGGTTTAGGACCATGCAAATAAGTTGTATAGAACCCTAATGAGGGGATTGATCAGTTTTACTATCCCACTAAACTTAAAAGAAGCCATTCCACAGGCAGGAATTAAAGATCTCACTACCACCAAGAAGAAGATGGAATTTAATCATATCCTTTGGATGTGGTGTCCCTGTATTGAGAATTTCCTAGATCAAGAGACAGAGAGAAAGTTGTAGCACTGAAGATGGCATAAGATGGCAAGAAGTGATGGCAGAAAAATAGTAGTAGCAGAATAAAGAGACCAACATGAGATGGAGAGGTGGGCTTCCCAGGCCATGAAGCAAGGTGGTTACAGTGGGTGTGCCAACCCACGGAGCAAGAGAGCTGAGCACCTTTGGGCTGAGACTTGCTGGCACTGTGGGATGTCCTTAGGCACTTTCTGGTAGAAGTAAAGAAGCCAGGCCAAGAAACTCAGAAGCCACTGGCTAGAACAAGGGCTGTCTGAAGCCATGGCTAAGACGAGGCTGTGCCAATCAAAGAACTGTATCCAGACTCTTTCATGATCCCGAATTGTAACCTGTTAATTTACTAATAAACTCCATAACTGTGACTATGGTCTGTGAGCTCTGTGTGGTCATTGAAATGAATTAGTGAACCCAGCAGAAAAGTAGAGAGTGCCATGGGAAGAATGGCTGGAGTCAGAAATGATTTAAAGGTCGGAGAGTGGAATTATGTCTGTCCTCTGCTTCAGCCTTGGGCTTTTGATGCTGACAGTGATTCTCCTCCTTCCCACTTGTGAAGTTAGACAACGGAATCTTACATTCCTGCCACACCATTTTCACAACTGGAAACGATCAACACACTAACCTGAGCTACCAAGTTTTAAGAAGATCTTGAAATAATGTTTCTCTTTTCCTCTGTGAATATCCTTGAATTTTCCATAAGAATGATATTCAACATTGGTTCTTTAAAATATTCTTGCCAACTGTGTCCATTTGCAAAAAAATTTGCCAAGAGAACTAACTTCTCATCTTCTTGACTCAGGATTTTCTCAATACCAAAGCAGAATTTAGAAATAAATTAAGGATTATAGTACAACTACATCATAACCAAGGATGACAATTGATACTTGATCAGCACATGGTCCACATGAGTTGACTCTGTGATCTTCTAGAAATGTGAACTTCTACAATCCTACCTTTATCTGTAGTATGTATGTTCAGTAGATGAGTGCCCTACATACTATTTTGTTTTGTGAATGTTTTATTTTGCTAAAACAACATGTGCCAAAGAGGAGATGGAGGTGCTCTGAAGGGACGGATTAGGTGCAAAACCACAACCAGACTGTTATCAAAGATGGAAAGTACAGAGGGGCCACGGGAGTATGTATCAAGATGTCGGTTCCCAGCTCTACATGCCTCAAAAAGATGATAACTGGGTGGGACGAGGGCCCAGGTTTCACCCACAACTAACTTGAGGGTGAGGTTTTGCCAAATATGGAGGGTACAGCTGTGCCTTCGGTGAGCTTGTCGACCTGTCTGGGCTTGTCCTGGCTGCTTCTCTTCAGTTACCCCCGCCTGTGGGGACCTGGGCTTCCTGCTGCCCCACCTGCTCTGAGCCTGGCCTCTAGTGCAGGCAGAAGTTTGTTCTCAGAAAAGCTGTGAATCACTGTGTCTCTGTTTAACTAAGATGATTCTCTGAGCTCCTTTGTTGGCTGAATTGTTTCAGAGAGAAGTGTCATTGATCTAATCTATCATACTAGAGACCCAAGTTCCATCCCAGGTCAATGCAACTCATGCACAGCTACCACCTGCTGGTTAATGGAGGCTTGCATGTGAGACCAAACCACTTTGGACAGAGCTTCCAGACTAAGATGGACTACTTCTGAAAATCCACCAGTGAAAACCCTATGGATCATAACGGTCTAATCCACAGTCCATCATGGGAATGGTGCAGGATGTGTTGTCAATGAAAATAAATACTTTCCTCGTTCCATTGTGCATGGAGTCACTGTGAGTTCATAGAGAACTCAATGACAGCTGAACACAACTACCACAACTACAGACTATGCTATTTCATCCTTAAAGCATTCCTCTTAAATTTGGTAGAAACTAAATTTAGTCAAAATCATACAGCTACTAAGAAACAGCAAGAATGCAAATCCAGTTTTGTCTAACCCAGAACTTGGCCCTCTCTGTTCCATACCTTGTCAGCCCAAGCAGGCCTGCAGCAGCACTTAATGAGTGTCTGCACTATGCAGAGCACAGTGCTAGGCTTAGCACTGAAAGAAGCTGAAGCCTCAAATTCTTGCCTTTTGGGAACAAATGCTTGAGTTGGAGGACCCCTTTTTTTAAAGGTGTCCTGGTGTGGCACTATGGGTTAATATGCTGGACTGCAAAGTTATTTGAACCCTAAGGTTAGCTGTGCAAGCTCATCAGCCGCTCCTCGGAAATCCTATCCAGGGTTGCTATGGGTCAGAACCAACTCAATGACACTCATCAACAACAGCAAATGCTGTGGGATAAAGCATTGAACCACAAGGTCGGCAGTTTGAGGCACCAGCCACTCCTTGGAAACCCTATACGGGGTTGCTATGAGTCTGAACCAACTCGATGGCACTTAACAACAACATCAATTAAAGGGAGTTGAATTTTGGAGCACAGAAAAGATGCTGAATAAAGGAATGAAGTATTGGGAGGGAGATATGAATCATAGTCACCTCCTTGGACAATGAGAAAAATAGAAATTAGCCAAAGGTGGAGGGAATCACAAACAGATGGCACAGAGAAACTTTCTGAGACCAACACGTGACAGGGAGGTAGCCTTCCCTAGCCAGAGGACCTCTTTGCCACACTGGGTGTAGATTGACTATATTAGGGCAAACGGACTGTTGTGGGTTCTTTAGCAGGGGGAAGGCGCCATGCAAATGACATGTGGGGGAAATAGTTCTAACGGACATCTGTGGTTAGCAGGGACTGATTATCATACTCCAGCCAGGAGGCAATGCCAAACCTGAACTTGAGTAGGGCCGGCAGGACTATAAGGACATCTAATATTCTTAGTGGTAAAACATTTGTAGTTTGGTGATTCAATTTAAAAACTAGTTGTGGCTTGGAACAATGAATGTCTGTAAGGTTAAAAGTAGATGTTTTGGAATTAATCAACTTTAAAAAAAAAAAAAAGTTGTTCTGGCTTAAGGAAAGGCAAAAAGGAGTACTATGACTCGACGGCACTTAACAACAACAATGGGTTTTTTTAAGTGTGAGTCAGACAATCAGGGGAAGTAAAATTTTTCGTGACTATCATTCCGAGGATGATTGTAGTTCCACCCCTTTTAATTCACCTCTGAAGAGGCAAATGACTTTTTGGGAACCTCCTAAATGCATGAGAAAATGTTTGAGAAATAGAATCACTGCTGAAATAAGTTCCACCCAATGTGTGAGCCCCCTGCTTACCTGAACTTCCAACGCCAAGCCACAAAAGGAGCCCCCCAAACCAGAGGCATCTTTCCCCAAGGCATCTGGGCATCGCTGGGCTGGAAGTCTCAGAGCTGGAGGGAAGCAGACCTTGAATGACAAAGAAACCAGGAAACCCAGCCTCTCACAGGGGTGGACACCAAACACCCACTGAGATATCAGCAATCATTAACTGGCCTTGTGACCTGTAAAAGAAAAGTAAACTTTCTTAATTTGCTTCATGTCTAAAGTTTTCAGTTTCTTCTTCTCAATGAAAATAAATACACTTTCTTTTCTCTCTCTCTCTCTCTTTTTTTTTTTTAATACCAAGAGACACTGAAACACATTGCTCTTCCTCTTGGAACCAAACATGATCAGGAAACTATTTCCGGCACCTCTCCCACTTCCCATTACAAAATGTTAGTCATAATCCAGCTAGAAGTCTTTTATCTCAGAGAGGTCAGAGGGGGGAGTGTCAAAACCCTCATTGCATTGGAATTCTTTGTGGATGTGTTTGTTTCCCTAGGAAGACTCATCGTTGAAGGCAAAGATCTTCTTTTTTCATTTTTATAACTGTCTTGTCGGCAGTTCAAATTTACCAGCTGCTGCTTGGAAACCCTACACAGGGTCACTATAGGTCAAACCGACTTGACGGCACTTTACAACAACAATCTAGCATAGAGTTGAGTCAATAATATATGTTGAGGATACAGCTTTATAATCATCTGTCAATTTGCCATACTGTGATGGTTTGAGTGCTGCTGTAATTCTTGAAGTTAGGCCATCAGTATTTCAAATACTCATGGTGGATGTGCTTTAGTGAAGCTTTCAGACTAAGACAGACTAGGAAGACTTGGTGATCTAATTTTAAAAATGAGTCAATGAAAACTCTATGGATCACACACAATAATATCCAACTGAACTCATACATGCCAATGATCATGAAGATAATGCAGGATGGAGCAAACTTTGTTCTGTCACCATGTGGGTCGCCATGAGTTGGAGCTGACTTAATAGCAGCTAACATCAAAGGAGCTCTGGTAGCGTAGTGGTTATGAATCGGTCTGCGAACCACAAGGTCACCAGTTCGAAACTACCAGCTGCTCCTCGGGAGGAAAGATGAGGTTTTCTGCTCCCATAAAGATTTACAGCCTTGGAAACCCTGTATAGGGTCACTATGAGTCGGAACCGACTCCATGGCACATAACAACAACAAACATCAAATATGCATTTAATGAAAGAAGTAAGGTTTGTCTCTGGAGCGTACAACCCTTTCATAGAATCAGGGCTAGATGTAAAGTCCAACCTTCAGCAAAAGATATTCAACTTCTTAAAATGACAAATGAAGAAACTGGATATCAGAGAAATAAAATGATATTGTTGGAAGAGGCAGAGCCAGGCCTGCAATCAAGCCATTTCCACTGTACTATGTGGCTTCTTCACTCACTGAACCACAGAAGCTATACAGTAGGCAAGTGAGGGGGAGGGAGAGGGCAATGAGCTTACGTGCCAAACCCAAACCAAGCACACAGCTATCAAGTCCATTCTGACTCACAGAGACCCTGCAGAACAGAGTAGAATTGCTCCCTAGGATTTCTGAGGCTGCCATCTTTAAGAACATACAGCCTCATCTTTCTACTGAGGAGTGGCTGGTGGGTTTGAAGTGCTGACCTTGCAATAAGTACTTTGCTTAACCCGCTAAGCCACCAGAGCCTGGGTGGCACTCTAAATTCTAACGTATTTCCCTGAGGCAGCCCACCACCAGCCAGAGTCACCCTACCAGGACAGTAACTCTGTGAGGTTAGGGCAATGTTCATTTCTGTTTTACACACAGATGTTAGGGTAGAGAGAGGCTAAAGAACTCACACAAGATCTCGCAGAGCTGGGACCTATAGCAGGACAACCTGGCCATTAAGCAATGTCCTACCCACTGCCCTGAAGGGAGGCACTGGTACTAAGCCAATGTGTCTGCACCATACTAGGTCTGAGAAGGACAAGGAAGAAATGATGAAGATGGGCCATGAGCTCACAGGAACAACCCTTACTTCCCCTCATGCGCATGATCCCATTGCTCAAGAGTTGCTGCTCCCAAGGAGTGTGGCAATACATGGGGCACAACAGGGATCTCTACTGAAGGCTGCTCTGATGTCAGAGGCCAGGGGCATTCATTCAGGTCCCCAGAGGAGAAGACGCCGAGTGGGGCTAGATGTGCAAGAGATTGATTGGAGATAGCACCTGAAAAGAATAAGCGGCACTGAGAAGGCAGAGAGAGCCTGTAGACTGATGCATGTCTGACACCTGTGAAGGAGAGAGGACGGAAGGAAGATAGTGCAGAAAGAGTTTTGTATTGCAGCCGAGTTCCTAGGAAATTCTGGCCAGATTAGCAGGGAGTAGTCCTCAAGCTAGTCATCTACTAAAAGAGTTCTGTGTCTTACAAGAATTGAGCTGTTTTAGTAGCCCAGCCATGTTCAGTCAGTAGGGGTTGATCTAGAAGGGCAGCATCTGGGACTGTCAATCAATCATGTTCTCTACCTTTTCATGGGTCATTTTCCTGGCTACCACACCCATAGCCAAAGCTGACACTTTTGTCAGTGAATCTGGGTGCCTTTGTGTGCGACATTAATACTACTGACCTTTACAGAGTACTTTTTCTTTCACATTCATTATCTAGGACAGTGGGGTTCCAGAAGACTCAGAGCAGATTGTTGGGCCCACCCCAGACCCAACACATAAGAATCTTTGGGATTGGACCCAGGACTCTGCATTTCAAATAGGTTCCTGGGATGACTTTATATGCATACTAGAACCACTAGTCTTCTATTAGTTCTTATAATGTTATTGTTGTCAGTTCCAAATCATAGTGACCCTGTATAACGTTTCTAAGGAGAGGCTGGTGGGTTGGAATCACTGACATTGTGGAGAGAGTCCAGTGCTTATCCTAGAATGCCATACCAAGGTTCCAAATTCCTGTCACAGCCATCTTCTTTGACCAGTGACGAAACGGAGGCTCAGAAGGACTAGGGACCTGGAGAATGAGGCCTTCCTGGAAAATGTGATGACATATCTTGGGAGGTGAGGACACAGCCTCTTGTACTAGGAGTCCATGAAGGGAACACCCATGTATATGCAGTATATATTGTCTGTCTCCTCCAGACAGAAGGCCAGCTTCAGGAAGATAGGTCTATTTTGCTCACTGAGGTATCCCCAGCACCTAACACAATGTCTGCCACATAGAGGTGCCATATGAATACCAGGTAAGGCAACGCATGGAGCATCTAGTAAAGTGTACTGGTTGGATGCCACCCTGCTCCTTGAGAGATGATAGGGGGGATTGAACTGACTCTGAGATGGCTCCTAGTTGTTCATTTGAAGATGACATTAATGGCTTACTTACCAGGGATCTGAGTACACAAAAAGAAACTCAAGTAACCGAGAAGACTCCACGTTCAACATTCACTACTCATTGCTCTCATTGTTCTGTGTGCAGGCTGACTATAATGGTGCCTGACAGAGAACAGACACTCGCTATGGGTTAATGCACCAGACTGCACAGTCGGTTTGAACCGCAAAATTGGCGGTTCAAGCTCACCAGTCATTCCTTGTAAACCTTAGAGTGGCAATGAGTCAGAATTGACTCCATGGCACTTAACAATACATGCACAGATATCAGAGTCCTAGTGTAATGCTGTAGAATAAGAGCTTGACTACTAACTGAAAAGTCGGCAGTTCAAGCCCACCAGCCACTCCTCAGAAACGTTATACAGGGTCACTAGAAGTCAGAACGGATTCAACAGCACTTAGAATGACAACTACATATGCATGTATGGAGTCCTGGTGTGGTGCTGTAGGGTAGGCATGGTACAGCTAACCGCATGTTGGCAGTTTAAACCCACCAGCCACTTCTTGGAAACAGAATTGCTATCAGTTGAAACCAAGGGTACCTGTATAGGGTTTCTGAGGCTGTAAATCTTTTCAGGAGCAGAGAGCCTCATCTTTCTCCCTTGGAGCAGCTGGCAGAATTTAGGCACTGACCTTAGTGTTTGAAATCCAGTGCTTATCCTATAGAGTCACTGTGCTCCCCAAATATGTATATGTTATTGTTAAGTGTCACTGAATCAGTTATGACTCATAGCTACCCTGTATAGGGTTTCCAAGGAGCAGCTGGTGGGTTTGAACCACCAACCTGGTGGTTAGCATTCCAGTGGTAATCCTACAGCACTACACCAGAACTCAATATTTGAATATGGAACTATATGTATGCATGTATTTTATATGTATGCATATGTATTGTTCTCTATATACATATAAAATGCATACAAATTCTATTTGCATATATATATTTATAGTTGTGTATACCCCACAGTAATGGCTGCAACCATGCATTGACAGAGAACTTCCAGAGGTTCAAGCCAGATTCAGAAGAGGACATGGAACGTGGGACATCATTACTGACATTAGCTAGATCTTGGTTGAAAGCAGAGATTAATACCAGAAAGATTTTTACCTGTGCTTTAGTGACTACGCAAAGGTTTCGATTACGTGGATCATGACAAAGTAAGGACAACATTATGGAGAATGAATATTCTGGAACACTTAATTGTGCTCATGAGGAACTTCTACATAGACCAAGAGGCAGTTGTTTGAACAAAACAAAGGAACACCAAATAGTTTAAAATTAGGAAAGGTGTGTGCCAGAGTTGTATTTTTCACCATACTTATTCAATCTCTATGCTAAGCAAATAACCTGAGAAGCTGGATTATATGAAGAAAAACATGGCATCAGAATAGGACAAAGACTCATTAACAACCTGTGATATGCAGGTGATACAACCTTACTTGCTGAAAGTGAAAAAGACTTAAAATACTGGTAAAGATAAAAGACTACGACTTTCAGTATGGATTCCACCTCAACATAAAGAAAACAAAAATCCTCATCACTGAACCAATAAATAACATCACAATAAATGGAGAAAAAATTGAAGTTGTCAAAGACTTAATTTTGCTCGGATCAACCATTAGCACTCATGGAATAATAGTCAAGAAATCAAGTGGCATATCACATTAGGCAAATTGGCTATACAAGTCCTCTCTAAAGTGTTCAAGAGCAAGGATGTCAGTTTGAGGACTATGGTGTTGGAGAAAAATATGCAAAGTACCAAGGACTGCCTGAAGAACAAACAAATCTGTCTTGGAAGAAGTACAGCTAAAGTGCTCCTTAGACGTGAGGGGACTTCGCTCTGATTCTTTGGACATGTCAGAAGGGATCAATTCCTGAAGAAGGATATCATGCTTGATAAAGTGGAGTGTCAGTGAAAAAGAAGAAGGCCCCAGTGAGATGTACTGACACAGTGGCAGCAACAATGGACTCAGGTGTAAAGACAGTTGTGAGGATGGCGCAGGACTGGGCAGTGTTTTGTTCTGTTGTGCATAGGGTCACTATGAGTTGGAAGAGACTAACAGCACCTAACAACAATAAAAACAACATTTGCATATAAAGGAGCCTTGATGACACCATGAGCTACACATTGGGTTGCTAACCACAAGGTCAGCAGTTCAAATCTACCAGTCACTCTGCGGGAGAAGGATGAAGCTTTCTGCTTCCATAAAGATTTACTGTCTTGGAAACCCTACATAGTGTTTCTATTAGTCGGAACCAACTCCATGACAATGGGTTTGGTTTTGGTATAAGCATATGGTTAAAAAAATGAGTTCAAAATCTTATGGTGAAAAATAAATTCCCATCCTCCAGCTCCCAAATATCCCAGAAGTCAGCCATTGTTACCATTTTCCTCCATATCCTTCTAGAAACATCCTATTTCACCCTTTAAAATTTTTACACTTATGTTGGCCTGTTACTCAAACCCTTCTGCACCTTGTTTTTCACACTAAACAAAATACTTTGAAGATGCTTCATTCTTTTTAAGGTTACAAAGAATCCCATTAGATAGAATGACTCATGAAAAGATAGTGCCCAAACCAAAATGGCTCAAGCTCCTATCCTACTCTTATTTCCAGGAAGCCCAATCTTTTGCCAGTCTTCCCACCACCAGCAATATTAAGTAAAGAGCATGATTTTAGAGTTTCCATTCCTAATGTCCTATATGTGCTGTGTATGCCCACGTGTGTATATGTACACATAGTCTTAAAAACAAGCCATAATGTAAAAAGGAAAAACCCAAACAATTTGTTGTCATCTTGTCTATTCGGATACATGACAACCCACATGTGTCAGAGTAGAGCGGAGCTCCACTCACAGACGCTAATTCAATGGCTAAAAAAATTCAATGACTAGTTTTTTTGCAGTAGATTACCAGGTCTTTTTTCTGAGGCAAATCTGGGTGGTCTCAAACTGCCAACGTTAAGAGTTAGCAACAGAGCACAATTTAACCTAACAACAACAACCACCACAATCTAAGTTCTCATGGAGAAAAAGAATATTTCACATCCTTGCACCTCAACCACATAACTTTAACTTTCATTTCAACACCATCTAGATTCTAACCCTCTTTTCCCCAGGGTAAAAGCAGTAGAAAGTATTTAACATTTGTGGAGGTGGAAAGCCACTTGTGGTTTTGACCGGACAGTGAGACATGTAACTCACAGGTGATTCCTAGCCTCCAACTATTAAGAGACCCAAAACTGCTTGGAGTTTTAAAATGATTGTTTAATGCTAAAAATACTATGTTTTAATGTCCATTTCCTAACTTCAAAGTATAATCTTTTGTGACCATTACGGTCTTACCATGGTGTGTTCAGGGCCATACCATGAAAAGGTTAAAAGGGAAGAAAACCCCATGGTCTCCTGGGTTGTGTCAGAAGTTTCCCAAGTAGTGGAAGAAATTGACTGGGAAGTGAGCCACCTGGGGATTTCCCTGGGTCTCACACTTCATGACAGACTGGTGGTACAGGAAGACACCAGATATATTATAAGAAGAGATCAGTAATATATAGATTGTACATGTCAGCAAACCTCTTTCCACGTTTTTGAGTGTTTATATTGATTGGGGAATTAATATATTTTCTTACATTTACAAGAGGACTCCAAAAAGTTTGTGGAAAAATACCACGATCTTTTAATTCCATTTTCCCATAAACTTTCTGAAGCCCTGTCATATTTAGTACTTAGTGCCAAGCACTGTTGTGGTGCCATAGGATAAGCACTGGATTTTTAACCACAAGGTTAGTGCTTCAAATCCACCAGCTGCTTCTTAGAAACTCTACACAGGGTTGCTTGTGAGTTTGAACTGGCGACCTTGTGGCTTGCAGTTCAGTGTTGTTTCTACAGAGTCATACCAGGACTTCATATATGGTGCGGCGCTGTAGGATAAAGCACTGGACCTCAGATTGGTTTGAAACTCAAGTTTGGCAGTTCAAAGCCACCAGCGGCTCATTGGAAACCTATACAGGGTCGCTATGAGTCGGAACCAACTCGATGACACTAACAACAACCACACACACACAGACACTGTAAGATCAGCTGTAATGATGCTGTAAGATCAGCTTCCTCAGGAGAAAGAGGCTTTCTGTTTCCATGAAGATTTATGGCCTCAGAAACCCTCACTATGAATTAGAACAATTCAATGGCAGTGGG
>NW_006408579.1:2851766-2866406 GCF_000296735.1 Chrysochloris asiatica
ATATATATATATATATATTCACTGGAGTCCTAGTGTGGCACTGTGGGTTAATGCACTGGACTGAAAAGTCAGTTTGAACTGCAAAGTCAGAGGTTCAAGCTCACCAGCTACCACACGGAAACCCTATACAGGGTCACTATGGGTCAGAATTGACTCGACGGCACTTAACAACACAACAACATATATTCACTATGTCATTCATACAACAATCTCATAAGTCAGATACTATTATTAACCCATTTTACAAGGAGTCCTGGTGTGGCACTATAGGATATGTACTTGACTGCAAGGTTGGTTTGAATCACAGGATTGGTGGTTCAAAGTCACCAGCTGCTCCTCGGAAACCCTAGACAGAGTCGCTATGAGTCGAAACCAACTTGACGGCACTTAACAACAACAACAACAACACATGTGGAAACAGAGAGGCTAACTAATTTATCCAAGGTTACACAGCTAGTAAGTAGCAGACCTGGGATTCAAACATGAGAAGACTGGCATTAAGAAGCACGTTCTTATCTACTACACTACCATAAGTTGTATAGTCCCATCCTCTCCACAGTCCTGCAAGGTAGGTATTATTACCCCTAATTTATATTAGTCATCTGAGGCCCCAAGGGTTAAACCAGGTGCCTGGTAGCAGAGCCAGGTTTCAATTGCAGGCCTTTCTAAAATATTACAGAACATGCCTTTTCTTAGGTGTAATTGCATAGTAGATCCCTGGGTGGTACAAACAGTTCATGGACTCAGCTGCTAACCAAAAGGTTGGTGTGGCTCAAGTCAACGCATAAGTACCTCAGAAGAAAGACCTAGTGATCTACTTCTTAAAAATCACTCATTGAAAACTCTGTGGAGCAGAGTGCTACACTGACTCAAATGAAGTTACCATGAGTTAGAATCAACTTGACAGCAACTGACTTCACTACATGGGAATTCCTATGCTCCTACAGCAAGAAAAGAAATAGATACCTTCAGAGCCTTCCCCACATCTCTGATTCAGGGCTGCTGTGGAATAAGGGCCACCAGAAAGCCCATTTCACCCCACAATATTACCTCCATAAGAATAGTCCCCTAGTGGAAAATATTCCACTGGAGACTCATGTGTTTGTTCAGGGCAATGCTTCCCAAAATCCATCCTCAGTCACCTATACTAGTACTTATTTGAAGTTTTTATTTAAATGAACTTTAAGAAACATATTTCAGAAAGAAGCTTTATATTAAGAAGACAAAACTCAAGCTTTCTAAGCTATAGAGAATCTTTCCATAGCTGTTGTTATTGGGTGGGGGGGACCCAGGAGAGTCCTTGGGGAGGCTGGGGAAAGCCTGTGGCGGGGGGAATGGGGCTGAGAGTTTGCAGAGGAGTGAAGGTGGGCATGAGACTCCCCACTGGCCTCATGGGAGCTCTGCCCATCGTAGGTGAGCAGCTCAAGAGGCAAAGGCTGCTGCCAGCCCAGCTTTGTTGTTAATAATAAGTGCCATCAAGTCAATTCCGACCCATAGTGACCCTGTACAGGGTTTCCAAGGCTGTAAATCTTTACAGGAGCAGAAAGCCTCATCTTTCTCCTGCAGAACAGCTGGTAGTTTCAAACTACTGACCTTAAGGTTCGCAGTTTGATTTGTCACCACTATGCTACAGTGACTAACTCTCCCTTCCCATCCTTTTGCTTGTTTTTATTCTTTCCTGTCTTCTCAGCGACCCAAACTGCAGTCTGCTGGCACTACCAGAGACTGAATTCCTGATGTGGGCTAACAACCCCCTGTGGATACAGTCATGAAGGGAGGGTTATCCACACAGCATCTAAAATTTTGCACAACCTTGGTGTATTGAGTTAGTTTCTCCCCTCTCCAACATACTTCCCGGAACCTCAGAATGTGATCTTATTTGGAAATGGGGCCATTGCAAATATAATTAAGATGAGGAGATATTGCAGCAGGCCCTTAATCCTCTATGACTGGTGTTCTTACAAAAAGAGGGCAGGAGACTCGCAGGGAGAAAAAAGGCAGAGATTGGAGTGACAAGCTTGAATCGCCAGTTGCCATCGTGCACCGCCGCCATGTCAAATCTGACTCATCCAACCCTGAAGGACAGATTAGAACTGCTCCAGGTTTATGGGAGCAGACCACCAGGTCTTCTCTCCTGCAAAGCAGGATCAAACCCCTGACTATTTGGTCAGCAGCCAAGTGTTGAGCCCCTGTGCCAGCAGGGTTCCTTGACAACAGTGGAAGTTAAAGACATGAAAGAGATTCTCTCCTAGAGCTTTCAGGGGTCCATGGCTCTGACCACACCTTTACTTCAGGCTTCTAGCCTCCAGAAGTATCAGAGAACCAAAGTCTGTTGTTTTACGTCACTTAAGTTGTGATAGGGTCCTGATTGGTGCAAATGGTTAAACCCTCAGCTGCTAATCTAAAGCTTGGAGGGAGGTTCAAATCCACCCAGAGGTGACTTGGAAGAATGGTCTGGTGATCTACTTCTGAAAAATCAGCCAATGCAAATCCTACTCTGATACACATGAGGCCTCCATGAGTTGGGATCAACTCACCAGCAGCTTTTTTGTGTGAGTGAAGACACTCTGACCTCTGCACAGTTTTATTTGGGTTCAGCAATAGTCCCTCCTCTTGTCACTAAATTTGAATCTCAAACCACACTGGTCTTTCCTTTTGACCTTACCACATAGTTGTAGAAAGAGTAAAGCTAGGGCACAGGCTTCTACCATCATCTTGCTCCTAGCGATCATTTTGATTTTGCCTAAGGAATGATTTTCTAATAGTCACAGGTAACAATTAAGAGTGTACTAGACTGTGAAAAAAAAAGACTTTTGGAGACAAACAGACCTGGGTTCAAATCCTAGCTCCATCAATTCCTTCCTTTGTTACAAGGTTTGTTGTGAACTGCCTAATAAATTGTAACACTCTCTTACTCGCCTTTCATTTCCTTCCCCAAATGGAAAGGGTCACGAATGGAAAGGAAATAGTGTGGCGCTGTAGGATAAGCAGTGGACCACAAAGTTGGTTTGAACTACAAGGTCGGTGGTTCAAACCCACCAAATACTCCATGGAAACCCTATACAGGGTCACTATGGGTCAAAACCAACTCCATGGCACTTAACAACAACAGCTACAAATTCCAAACAGGAAAAAATAATGACAAGCTGCCCTAGCCCTTGTCCTGAATGACCTCTGTATTACACTTACACAGAACCCACACAGCCATTTCAGAAGCCTGTCCAGTAAGCTGATAGAATTGTGAAGTCATCAGTCTCCTTTTCTTCCCAACGGCTCCAGTAGTTCTGTGACTGTTACAAAATAGATATGTGTTCATGCCGGGGTCTGGCCTCGGCAAGGGGGTGAGGACCCGAAGATGGGGTGTCCGGTGACGATGGCGAGAGAGAGAGAGAGAGAGAGAGAGAGAAAACAGACACAGAGAAAACAGATACAAGGAAGACAGACACCTGGGCTTGATGCAAGCTGCCAGACAGAATGCTCAGTGGCTGACATTTTCCCTTCTCGGACTAACTCTAGGTGGGATGTCTGGAGAGGCGAGAGAGAAAAGAAACACTCGGAGACCAGAGTAGATGCAAAACCGGCAGACAGCCTCTTCATACCCTGCAAGCAATAATGCCCCCCCAGACTTAAGTCTGCGTCCGTCTCTTATTCCTCTCTTTCAGGGAGGGATCTTTACAGAAGAATGGTATTATTCAGACAAGACAATCCTTAAAATAAATTAAGCCAGTAAACCTTACTTAAACCAATATTCCTTTCTTCCTTACTGGGTTTAACCTTCACTTGGATCAACCTAATTGAACCCAGGGTGGTCCGAGGGCGTTGCCCCCATTGTCCTTAATCCCGTATTCCCAGAATTTACCACTCCACCCCAAGTGAATATACCCCAGGCAGTTCCTCTCCAGAGCCTCCCTGCTTAATCCCAGCAAACCTGTCCTTGTTCGTCCTCTGAGGAAGTTTTACTGCCTTGGTTCTAGGGGGAAAATCTTGAACTTAGAAACTTAGGGGAATATTGCATTTCTCTGTGGACATCCAGGGCTCATGTTTGGAATTAAATAAATATGACTAAACAATTTGATGAAAAACAATCTGCTATTAACTGCCAGTGGCTTCATTTGTTACACCCGGGCCTATAGGGCCTTGAACCTCTGACCAGTCTTACATGGTCTGCAACACGTTCACTTGTCCCAGAAAAGCAAAAAAGAAGAGTAAATGGAGGGCATGGTGGCTGGGGAAGCTTAGAGGGGTGGATGCACCCAATTTTCCAGATCTTAAAAATTTATTGCCAGGACTTCTTGAGACAACATCTAGCAATCTAAGGTAACAAAGAAAGCAAATGAAGCACCATCACATTGTTGTTGTTAGATGCCATCAAGTTAGTTCTGACTCATAGAGGTCCCATGCACAACAGAACAACACACTGCCCGGTCCTGCTCTATCCTCACAATCTTTGCTGCCACTGCGCCAATCCACCTCATTGGGGATCTTCCTCTTTTTCGCTGATCCTCCACTTCACCAAGTATAACTTCCTTCTCCAGTGACTGGTCCCTCCTGATAACATGTTTGAAGTATGAGAGGCAAAGTATCACCATCCTTGCCTCCAAGGAGCATTCTGGCTGAGCTTCCAACACAGATATATTTGTTCTCCTGGCCATGGTACTTTTAACATTTTTCTCCAACACCATAATCTAAAGGTATCTATTCTTATACGGTCTTCCTTATTCATTGTCCAACTTTCACATGAAAATGAGAGAAATAACGATGGCTTGGTTCAGGCACACCTTAAGTCCTCAGACTGATGATATCTTTGCTATTAACATTTCCAGAAATCTTGAGCAGTGTATCTGCCTAATGAAATAGGTTGTTTGATCTGACTGCTGTTTTCATGAATATTGATTGAGGATCCAAGCAAAATGAAGTCTTTGACAACTTCAATCTTTTTTTCCATTTATCATGATGTTATTTATTGCTCTAGTGGTGAGGATTTTTGTTTTCTTTACATTGAGGTGAAATCCACACACTCATTACAGTGGTCTGTGATCTTCACCAGTAAATATTTTAAGTTCTCTTCGCTTTCAGCAGGCAAGGTTGGATCATCTGCATATTGCAGGTTGTCAATTAGTCTTCCTCCATACCACATTCTTCTTCATATAATCCAGTTTCTCAGATTATCTGCTTAATATACAGATTGAATAAATATGGTGAAAGAACACAACCCTCACACAGCTTTCCTGATTTTAAATCATTCAGTATCCCTTTGTTCTTTTCAAACAACTGCTTCTTGTTCTATATACAGATTCCTCATGAGCACAATCAAATGCTCTGGAATATCCATTCTTCACAATGTTATCCATAGTTTGTTATTCATAATCCTTTCCTCACAGTTGGAAGTCTTTGCACAGTCAGTAAGACACAAGTAAATATCTTTTGATATCCTCTGCTTTCAGCCAGGATCCATCTGATGTCAGCAACGAGATCCTTAGTTCCACATCCTCTTCTGAATCTGGCTTGAATTTCTAGCAGTTCCCTGTCAATGGACTGTTGTAACCATTCTTGAATTATCTTTATACAGCCGGTAAAAAGAAAAGTAATTCCTGTAATGCTACAATTGACCTATTTTGTTTTTCACAACACAGGTTATTAACGCAAAAAGTATGACAAATTCATACTGTACAGCAGACAATTTTAATGGATTTATATAACATTATGCATACAATGATCACCTCCCCCCATACTTTCATTCTCATCCTTCCTCTCTGTCTCATCCACACACTTCAGTACTCAAAGTGGTTCTTGGTGGTTCTGACTCCTAGCAACCCTGCATAGGGTTTATGAGGCTATAAATCTTTACTGAAGCAGAAAGCCTCATCTTTTTCCTGCAAAGCAACTGATAGATTCGAACTGCTGACCTTTCTGTTTGCAGCCCAATGCATAACCCACTATGCTACCAGGAAGAGCAGAAAATATGAGCCCACATACTTGTGGGTGGGCAGATGTGGTGCTGGATGGGTGTGAATGTTCATTTCTGATTACTCCTATTTTCTCAGAAAAAGAAGAAGCAAGGTCTCCAGCTGAGAGTGAGGTCTAAGGAGGAAGTTTTGAGGTTTGAGAGAAAAGAATCTTAGCTGTCTATGTGAAGTCTGTCTGTGATCAACAACAAGATTTTGCAAAGCACATGTAATGGTATTTCTAATGGGTCTTATCCTGTTGTTTCCAACTGTGACATAATCCCTATACTGGAAAACACCAGAAACTCACGCATATCTCATACACAAACACACATCTGTACATTCTAAAGAGACTGGAATAAGTGGCAGGTGCATCCCGCAGGACTTTCTAGAAGTAGCAGAGCTGCTCTGTTATCAACATCCCACTGCAGAAAACCAGGGATTTGAAGAATTCACTAGTCATTGTTCTGTGTTTTTTCTTTCCCCTCCTGAAATAGGGTGTTCCTTATACCCTGCAACCTGACAAATGACGGAGGGCCTACTGGCTGAGCGTGAGTGTAACTGTATGAATGACAATGACACCTTGCTTCCTGGCTGGGTGTCTGCTGGGCAGCCTGATCTGTCCTTGGAGTCCATTTGAGGGGATGGGGATATAGAGATGGCATAAGGTGGGACAGCCTACAGTACCAGCGATGGATGTGTCCAGGAACAGTGAGTTTCCCATGAACCCGTGGAAGACAGCTGGTTTGAGCCCTTCCTACCAGTATTCCACTTATAAAAACTGTCTGTAGGGCAATACTGGGGCGGAGGGAACAGGAACCTAAAAAGAGTGAGAGGAGGAATGAAAGGGTGTTTGTCCATGCTCCTATCTACCATCTAAGTCCCTTAGGCCTAGGTCTGACTGCTGGACCAGAGAAACAAGGGTGCGACATTCAAGTTTTCAAATGGCTTCAACTGAAGAATAGACTGGATTGAATTTTTAACCCTCCCGCCACCCCCAACCCCAATTTCATTCCTGTCCCAAGGACTGTCAAACTATAGGATTACACAAAATAATTTTAAGGGACAAGAGGCTCCAACAGAGTATTATGATGTAGTTAGAAATATATAGAAATAAAATCATTTGGGTTGCTTCTCAATAAATTAAGACTACTCATCAAACCAGTTACATTAATGAAAACTCGGTCATATTTGTTAAAATACTGTTTTGCCCTGTTCTACATTATAAGATGTAAGTATTTGGGTCTGTTGAATTTTTGTCCATGCAGCGAGATGGACTGGCAAAGTGGCAGCATCAATGGCTCAAGCGCGGCAACAATTGTGAGGTTGGCCCAAACAACAATCGAATTCCAGTGTTCAGCCTAGAAACTACAGGCTTTCCTAAAAACTGGTGAAAGCAATCTCGGAAAGACAAAGTAAAGAAGTTTTCTTTTCTCCTACAGCTACAGAAAAACCTACCCTATTCTACATTATAAAGTCAATTCAATGAAGTGCATGTGAAAGTTGGATAATGAATAGAAAAAGAATGATCTTTGAATTATGGTGTTGGGGAAGAATGAACAAATCTGTCTGGAAGATGTACAACCAGATTGCTCCTTAGAAACAAAGATGATGGTAAGACTTTTCCTCACATACTTTGGATGTATGATCAGGAGATACCAATATCTGGAGAAGGACATCATGCTTGGCAAAGTTGCGGGTCAGTGAAAAAGAGGAAGATGGGTTGGCAGTGGCTACAGCAATGGGCTCAAACATAACGATTGTGAAGACGGCGCAGGACTGGGCAATGTCTCATGCTACTGTACATAGGTCACTATGAGTCAAAACCAATTCAACAGGACCTACCAACAACAAGCCAAGTGGGAAATTGAAAACAATAATGATTGTTTCTACCTTAATTTTCTGTCCAGAAATCTTTTATGAAAATGTACACTCTTTATGTCTGTTTTCTATTACTCTATAACTGTCCTCTAAAGTATTTGTGCAAGAGTCTTTTAAGATACCTGGATTTAAGAGATTACTGTATTTTATGAACTATAATCCATGACTCCTAAAAGTCTGTAATTCTGATTGGTTATCCCACTTAAGAATTTTTTTTTCTAGTTTTTGCTATTTAAAATGACATCTGTTTTCTGTAACATACAAAGAAATATGAGCATTCTTTAAGCCAGAGAAATAACTTTGACATTTCCGTCTCCTTTTATGTAAAAGAATTGTAAACCCATGTCTCTGTTAGCATCTTTCTTCACATAAAGTTGAGAGTCTCAGTCTCATTTAAGGTAGAACACAGGTGTGGCTTAAGCATCAAACTCTCTCTGGCAGTGCATCTTGGCTAGGTAATTTCTGGCCATCAGAAACGCAGAGGCCATATGAAACAGATGTGGGACTGCTTATTGAAAACATTCACATCAGCACAGCTAGATGAGCTTACAGAAGATTTATTGAGTGTTTCCCATGAGCCAAGTGGTGTATGAAGTCAAAAAGTGGAGTAATATACATACACTCCCTGAGGAGACTAAGACTGACCCAGGAGACACACAACCAGCAAACAGGAACAGTTTGGTAAGAGGACAATGGACAGAAGGTTGTGGGCACAGTGAGGAGAAAGTGGACAAGTCAACTGGGACAGGTTTCATCCAAGGGGTTCTACTTGAGTTGGATCTTGAAGGATAAGTAAGATTCTACTTGGTGGGGGAAAAAAAAAGAGAAGAGCATTTAAGGAAATCAAGAAAGGGGGTGATATGTTGATTGAAAAATGATGAAAAAAGTTCAGCATAATTGATTTGTTATTTATGAAGATAACTCTGGAGGGCAATGAAGGAGGCAAAACTGTAGTTAGAGACACCAGACTGGAGGCTGTTCCTAATATTGTTATTGGGAGCTATTGAGTTGATTCTGACTCACAGTGACCTCATTCAACAAAGTAGAATTACCCATAGGGTGGGTTTTCCAGGCTGTAACGTTCACAGGAGCAGGTCATTTACCATGTTTTCCTCCTGTGAAGCCACTGTTGCTGTTTTCATTGCTGTCCCTTCTCACGTCCCTGTTCTCCTACCAGCACTTGTTGGAATTGCCTCCCAAATAAACTACTTGCACTCAAATCTTTGTCTAGGAGTCCACTTTAGGGGGAACCTAATCTAAGACAAACAGGAAAGAGTGAAAAAGTAGATGGTTAATAGGAAGACTCAAGCATGAAACAATGAGAGTTCCAATTTGGGAGATGCTGACCCCACCACCACCACCCCACCACCAACAACAACTGATAAAGTTTCTTCGTTTTTAAACAGGGATAGATTTGGAGAGAGTAGGAAGAATTTAGAAATAGTGAGTTTAATGTGCCCAAAGAACTTGTGATCTCAAAATTCCTTGACTCTTGACTTGGAAAAACATGAAAAGAAACAAAGCAGAAAAGGGATTACAGTGTCTATACCAAGAAAACAACCTCCAAAACGAACATCACATGTCCCTAGAGAGCAATTACAGTATTTCCTTTGAACCAAGAGAATATAAAGCCTTTCCTGTCTTTTCCAGACGCTTTCGGTATTCTAGTTTCTCATAGTTGGAAGGACTCACTCCTTTAAAACCATACATAACTCCCCACCAGCAACCAGCAATGGCAGCCGTGGAATCGCTGTCTCCACCATGGAAAAAGGCTCTGTGGGCCAGCTCCTTCCAGGAGTCTCCTGCAGCAAGGATGGCATCATAGGCAATCATGGGGGCATCGTGCCCACTGCTGCCACCCCAGCCAGAGTAGCTCACGGAGGTGTAGAACTGATCTCTCTCTTTCACACTGAAAGGCTTTGGGAAGGTAGGAGCTGATTTGCCATCCCAAATCCCTCTAAGTTTTAGATACTTTTCCCATTGGTCTTGGAAGTAGGACCTATAGGAAAGGAAAACAAAACAAGACAAAAACCTACATCAATTGACAAAATAAGTAAGGTCAAAAGGAAAGGTATAAGATGGATGTGTGGGAATGGGAAAAAGTCCAAGATGACTTCAATTTCTTGTACTAACCTATATACAAATCAAAAGTAGCTCTAAGCAACATTCATTCAATAAATTTTTGTTAAGGGTCTATATAAGAAAGGAATTGGCAACTATTGCTACATAAAGAAGATATATGCCAAGTTAGAGAGTAGAAAATAAAGGTTTATTTTTCCTAGGTTAAGGGTAATGTCAAGGTTTACCTTTCAAGGAGGAACTGTAGAATGTCATGACCACGATCAATTTCAGCAGAAAAAGACCTTTTTATTCTAAGAAAGGGAATGTGACGTGAGCTCACAAAAAAGGGAAGATGTGATCTGACTACCTGTTCATTGTTGTTGTTCATTAGCTCGTGGAAAAACCTATCTCTTGGGCATTCTAATCTAGGATGTCAAAATATTGTTAGTCAGTCAAAGTAACATTGAAAAACTAAGCTCCACGGAACTAAGAGATAAGCAGGAAAGCTCATTTCAGTATAACAGAACCACAAAACTAGAGGAAACTGGAACAGAACAAGATCCTCACACAGAGGGAAGCACTAAGGCAGGCATCCGCTTGACTACGTACGTCATGGTAACCATTGCTAGGAGTGAGCTTGAAATCTTTAGTAGATGGGCAGGGAGGGAGCTAGATAGAGTGGAAGAACACAGGAGGCGGTGCATGAACGCACCCAGATCCATACACATTCTAACATGCTCATACCCTGATAAACTTACCAGTTTTGAAGATTCTCCTCCACAAAGTAGCCTGATTGGACAATGTACTTTTTAGCTTCTGGCAACACCTCCATCAGACCTTTTCCCCACTGTTGGGGTGGTTTGCCATTCACGGCATACGCTGTAAAAAGAGCAGACACCAGAGCACCCAGGTAGCCTGTCGGGTGGTGGTGGGTCATTCGGCCACTCTCGATGCTCACTTGGATCAGCATATTCTTCTGGCTGTGGTGAGGGAACCTGAGACCGATACACATGGCCCGCATGGCAGCCCCACAGCCACCCTCGTGGTTGTTGAAGGGAATCCTCCAGCCATTGGCTTTCTGTGGCTCCAGCTGCATGGCATTCCTCATTGAGGCATTACCTGGGGAGAGTCCAATAGGGCACGGGCATCAGTGTAACCAATGCAAATGCCCTAGCAGAAAGGTAGAACCAAGCAAGTTTTTTCAATGGAAAGGGAAAGCAAACAAAATACGATAACTGGACTCCTGGTATGGCACTGTAGGATTAGCAATGGACTGCAAACTACAAGGTCAGCTGTTCAAACCCATTAGCTGCTCCTTGGAAACCCTATACAGGGTCATTATGGCACTTAACAACAGCAACAACAACTAAACGTCAAAGCCTATATCCACATTGGCTTACATGATGGTGGTGTGCTTCTGAGTCAGTTCCAACTCACAGGGACCCTGTCTAGGGTTTCCAAGGAGCAGCTGGTGAGTTGGAAGCACCAACCTTGTGGCTCAAACCAACCTCATGGTCCAGCGCATTATTCTACAGCACCATTGAAAATGGTAGGTGTTTGTGGCCCACCAAGGGGGTTGGATAGCTTGCTCATAATATAAATAAGTCCCATGGTACCTTTGAGGTGGGGTACCATGCTAATAAGGTATATGAATGCTCAAGTGGAGATTGGTCAGTTTTGCCATCCCATTAGGTTGAGAAAAGAGCCATCCCAGAAGCAGAAAGGGAAAATCTCACTACCATCAAGAAAGAAAAGGCAGGAGTGAGGTGTGTCTCTTGAACTCCTATACTGAACCTCTTCAATCCAAGAGACACCAGAGATAGAAAGAAGTGGTGGAATTGAAGCAGAGGAGTAGATCCAAGAGCACAAGACAGTGCGGTGGGATTCCCAGGCCACAAAGTGAGATAACTGAATTCCTTCAGGCATGAGGCTTACCAGTGGAATATATTGCCTCCAGGCACTTAAATTGGGGGAGCTGAGTTTGCCAATACACAGCTGGCGGGAATTAGAGTTGAATGCCTCAGGACTAAGGCTGACTAGTGCCATGAAGTGCCTTTGGGCATTTATCAGCAGAGCTAAAACAGTTTTGTAACACTTGCTCGAGCATGTCAGAGACCAATGGACGGACAGCCTGAGAGACCAAGGACCATGACTGAGAAGAGACTATCTTGATCAAAAAGTTAAACGTATCTTAAGTATTTTTGATTCTGAATTTATAACCTGTTAGCTTTCTTAATATACCCCATAGTTGTGACTACTGTCTGTGAGTTCTGTGAACTCATTGCAATGGATTAGTGAACCCAGCAGAGAAGCAGAGAGTGCAGAGGAAGGGTGGTGTCAGTAGGTACAAAGATTGGGTGGAATTAACCTTAGGCTGATATTGATAGTGATTCCCCTTTCCCCCCACCCTCACCCCAGTAAAGTGACAGGTCACATGATGACACCACCATGCCCTTGCTGCAACAGTGTACCCCTTTCATACTTAATACATAATAACCTTTCCATACCAGTAAATGAAGTCCTTTGGTAATGAATAGTTAATGTGCTTGGCTGCTATCTGAAATATTGAAGGTTTGACTCCACCGAAAAGCATCTTGGAAGAAAAGCCTGATAATCTAGTTCTGAAAAATCAGCTAATAGCTGGGTGGTAGAATCCCTGGGTGGTACCAATGATTGACTACTAACTTTTGACTACTAGTCAAAGGCTAGTTCACTGAATCCTCCCTGAGGTGTCTCAGAAATAGGGTCTGGTAATTAGCTTCAAAAAGAGCACAGTCTTGAAACTATGGAACAGCTCTACTCAACACACATGGAGCCGCCATTAGTCAGAATTGACTTCAGAGCAACTAGCCATTTTGAATCTGACAACCATATGATTTACTATGCCAGGAATGACAAGTTGAAGAGGAATGGTGGTGCATTCATTGTCAAAAAGAACATATCCAGATCAGTCATGAGGTACAATGCTATCTATGATAGAATAATATCCATGTGCCTACAGGGAGGACCAGTTAATACCAATATTATTCAGATTTACACATAAACCACTAAAGCCAATGAAGATGAAATAAAAGAATTCTACCAACTTCTTCAATATGAAATTAATCAAACATGCAATCAAGATATACTGATCCGAGAACAAACAAGATGGTGGATCAGGTAGAAGTGCAGTGAGGAGCTCCATCAGCAACAACACAGAATACCAGCAAAGCAGGCTCAGGGGGTGGTCCCAGAACTCTGAACCACATAAAAAGGAATATTTAGAAGGTTGGAAGGCTTACAGCTAGGGGAATTTGTAGCAGAAGCAAGAAATCCATTACTTTCTAATTCAAGATGCTCAGCTGCTCCAGGAGCCGCCATCTTAGATGAGACGGAACAGGGGAAGGATCAGAGCAGCCATGGACGCCTGACAGAACTGCAGAGATAAAGGTGTGGACACTCTTTTTTTTGTATCTGTTCATTGGTCTCTTGCTGTCTGCGCACCTCCATTCTGGTGATTAGAGGGGGTGCCAGAGTGAGTGGACACCCCACCCCCACCCCCAGAGTGTTCTACTACGCATACGAACAGATCTCCTCAAAATTTAAAGTGACAGTTTCCACTTAAAATCAAATGGCAGCGCAAAACAGCCATAGCTGGCCCTGAACTGTTTATCACTAGGAAAAAGGCCTAAACAGGGATTGTGAAGTGGGACAGGCAGACTAAAAAGGAAATAGGCCGAAAGTTAAATCCTGAGTTATGTCACAACTACTAACAATGGCATCTTGAAATTCCTCAGAAAGAAAAGTGAAAAGGGAAGTCCATCTCCGGATCACATCTACCTGGAAGCAATCAGAAACCATAAAAAAGTACCAAAATACATACCCATCTAAGTATTAAGGCCACAGATAATTCCTGAATACACCCAAAAAACAGAAGCAGATGACCATATCAGCACAGGTCCACAAACGAGATAAAGTGACTGAGGCAAATAAGCTGGGAGTAGACCTACACTCCATTTTGGAAGATGGGCAGGCTTTGGAAATGCCTGAGAAGGAATTCAGATAAAAATGATTATAAAATGTATCAAAACACTATACAATGGAGTTGAGAAAAATAAGGAAAGAGCTACAGGAACAATTAAATAAAATAGATACAGCATTGAAAACAATGCAAAACCTACAGAAAGAGGTCTAAATGATTAATAATAGAATATCAGAAATGCAATACACTGAAAGGGCAAAGGAGTAGAATCGAAGAGTTAGAAGCCAGAAGTAGTGAGCTAGAAGATAAATCTCTCAACACTACTAAAATAGAAGAGCAAACACAAAAAAGGATAAGAAATCTGAAGAAAGCCTAAGATTCACTTTGGACAACATAAAGAAGATTAACATAAGAATTATTGGCATTCGAAAACAGGAATAATCACACAAGCCCTCAGAGCAGATACCTGAAGAGCTTCTGGAAGAAAATTTTCCTTATATCTTGAAAAATGACAAGATAAGAACTCAAGAATCTCAATGAACCCCAGGAAGGATACACCCTAAAAGACAATCACCAAGACATATCATAATCAAGCTCTCCAAAATCAAAGAATCCTAAAAGCAGCTAGGGAAACAAAAGTGTAGCATACAAAAGCAAGCATATCAGATTAAGCTCGGATTTCTCAACAGAAACCATGCAGGCAAGAAGGCAATGGGGAGACATATATAAAACCCTGAAATAAAAAAACTGCCACCCAAGAATCCTCTACCCAGCAAAGCTGTCAATCAAATA
>NW_006408579.1:2870856-2883401 GCF_000296735.1 Chrysochloris asiatica
AGTAAGGTGGAGGGTCAGAGAAAAAGAGGAAGACTCCCAGCGAGATGGATTGGCAAAGTGGCAGAATCAATGGGCTCAAGCATGGCAGCAATTGTGAGGTTGGCCCAGGAATGGGCAGTGTTTAGTTCTATTGTGCACAGGGTAGCTATGAGTCGGAATCAACTCGATCACACCTAACAACAACAATAGGAACAACACTGCACTTCGAACCCAAGGTCAGCAGTTCAAACTCACCACTTGTTCCTCAGAAATCCTCTACTAGGGTCGCTATGCATCGGAACCAACTCCCAGCATATTAACCTGCAGTGCCACACCAGGACAAGGATGCCTTTGGTTCTGTTTTTTTCTCTATCCTCCCAAGACCTTCACTGGTTGAGCTTACCTGGTGCTCGGCCGTCCATGTCTTCCACGCAGTCTTGGTAATGCTTAGCAAGGAAGGAATACAGTTGGGCCAAGTCCTCAACTTTCTCAGCTTCTATGAGGGCTTCTGCTGTGGCCAGGTGCATCACTGTGTCATCACTGACCCTCCATGTCTCCACGTCTATGGCGTCCAAGCCACCAAGCTGGGCCAACTGCTGGTGAATCTTCTCCCCATCCCGGAGGAACTCCCAGTTTCCTTTGCAGTACCCCAGGGCATCTCCAGCTGCACTGAGCACCATGGCAGCCACATACTTCTCTATTAGTCCCCCACACATGGTGGGCTCTGAAAGGCTATCTCTGAGGAGAAATGACACATTAAGGAAGAGGAAGAAGAATTAGAAAAATAATAGTCCTGGTGTGGCACTGTGGGTTAATGAGCTGAATGGCAAAGTCAGTTTGAACCACAAGGTCGGCAGTGTAGGTTCACCAGGTGCTTCTCGGAAACCCTATACAGAGTCGCTATGGGTAGGAACTGACTCAATGACACTTAACAACAACAACAATCTACATTTTATTAAGCATTTAGTATTTGTTGTGTTAAGTGTCTTTGAGTCAGTTCTGACTCACAGCAACCCCGTATGGACTTCTAGTGTGGCGCTATGGGTTAAGCTCTGTATAGGGCTTCCAAGGAACCGCTGGTAGGTTTGAACTACTGACCTTGTGGTTAACGATCCAGTGCTTATCCTACAGCGCCTCAGCAGGAGTCCTTAGGCAATGTAAAAACCAATTGTCATGGAGTCAGTTCCAACTCATGGCAACCCCATGTGTGTCAAAGTGGAACTGTGTTTTCAGTGACTGATTTTTCAGAAGTAGATCACCAAGCCTTTCTTTTAAGGTACCTCTGGATGGATTTGAATTCCCAACTTTCCAGTTAATAACTGAGCATGCTAAGTGTTTGTACCACTCAGGGACTTTTGTTCTTATTATTAGGCGTCCTGAAGTAGGTTCTGACTCATAGTGACCATGTACAAAATTTCTGAGACTGTAAATCTCTGTGGGAGCAGAAAACCTCAAATTTCTCCCATGGAATGGTTGGTGGGCTCGAACTGCAGAGCTTGTGGTTAGCAGTCTGGTGATTATCCTCTGAGCCAAAATGCTACCAAGAGACTCTACTGTTGTTGTTAAGTGCTGTCAAGTCAGTTTCAACTTATAGTGACCCTGTATAGCATTTCCAAGGAGCAGATGGTGGGTTTGAACTGCCGATCTTGTGATAAGAAAATCGAGACTCATATAAACTAAATTCACATAACCATGGAGTGGAGGCACTGGAACTCAGAATTTCTGATTTTAAACCACAAAGCTTGATAATGTCCCTCCATCTCAGCCCAGACCTACTTAATTATCTGTGCTCAGTCTCCACATCTGTAAAATGGTGATAACTTTTGTGAATTTGCTGTGAGAAATGAATTAATTTGTATGAAGTACTTAGAACATGCTTGGCACATACTAAGTACTATATATATACTTTTGCATACACAACCAAGGAATTTTTTTTTTTTTTTAATTGAACGCCCCACAACCTTACCTCTAGTAAAAGACAAACAAAAAATGCAACAAACACCGTTGACACCAAGTCATTTCCAACTCACAGCAGCCCTATGCAGGGTTTCCAAGGCTGGAAATCTTTACAGGAGCAGAAAGTTTCATCTTTCTGCTACAGAACTGCTAATGGGCTTGAATTGCCAACCTTTCGGTTAACAGTCCAGTGTTTACCCTATTCAATATTTGATTTTTGTTTTTCTTCCAAATTATTAATTTCTGGAGTTTGAAGATCTCAGATAATAATAGATCCTCCATGATTTTACTGGTGTGGTGCTGTGGGTTAATGCACCAGACTGCAAAGCCGTTTGAACTGCAAGTTTGGTGGTTCAAGCTCACCAGTCACTCCTTGGAAACCCTATACAGGGTCGCTATGGGTCGGAACCGACTCGACGGCACTTAACAATAACAACAACAACAAAACAATACTGGAGCCCTGGTAGCGTAGTGGTTACGAATCGGGCTGCTATCCTCTGGGACAGCAGTTTGAAACTACCAGCTGTTCCGTAGGAGAAAGATAAGGCTTTCTGCTCCTGTAAAGATTTACAGCCTCAGAAACCCTATGAAGGGTGGCTGTGAGTAGGAACCGACTCCACAGCACACAACAACAACAATAACAGTACTGGTTCTCTGTGGATATTCCTAAATGTCTCCTTCCTTCAGCCAATTTCCCACTGGTGCCCTATTGCCTGTGGCATTCAGGTTCAAAGTCCTCCTTCTGTCTCACTGTATCCATCCAGTCCCATATGCACCAACTGCTGTTGTTAGTTGCCACTGAGTCAGCTCTGATGCATGGTGATTGTGCATGGTCCATTGTTGTGGTCCTTTAGAGACCTGGTAGACTAGATAATTCTGATTTCAGTTGAAGTCCTCCACCCAAGATGCCCTTCCTCCCCTCCACTTCCTAAACTTACTCCTAGTCGAAGGCCTACCCTTCTTCAGCAGCAGTGCATGGAACGCATGCTCCCCAAGCACCTGGAGATGGAGTGCATGATGGAGATTATACTAATAATGCTACTGATTCTGATGAATTTCTTGGCTTGCAAAGGGTATTAGTAAAATACTATTTATAGATTCCATTGATTTAATAAAGTTACTTGTTTTATTAACTATAACTGGAGTTTAAACTCTTTGTGAATAAACCATTCATCCTGGACCATGTGCAAATTTGAGGGTGGATGTGTGTGTTTAAAGTGGAGAATATCAGATACTCCCTAAGTAAGCGGGGACTTCACTATAATAGGTTTAGTTGTGTTTATGTTGTTGTTATTGTTTTTGAGGTACCTTCCTATGCTGAGATCTTCAAATGCCAAGTTTAGTTGGTTTCCGATGACTAACTTTAAACTCACTTTACCTCTGACACACAATTTCTTTCTGCTAATTCCTTCTGAGTCGACCCAATGTACGTGTGTTTGTATATTGACAGCCGGTGGGGTGGGGTACTAACCAATACATTTTCTGTGAAAGATTCTTTTTAATTTACACCCAGACCACTGTAGCTTCCCCCTTTCAGACAGAATGCTCCTATTCCTTAAACACCTCTGAATTTTTAGTTTGCATTCTCTCACCCGAAATGTAAGTTAAAACCTAAGGTCTGGGCAGCTGCTTGCGTGCAGTTCTGTTTTTTGGGTGGCTAACACCCGCCCCGCCAAAAACAAAAACAAAAACCCCCCACAGTGTCCCCGTGGACCCTGCGTCAGAACGATGCCCCAGGACCAAGCTGAACTGCTCCTGTGGTTTCCCAGGTTCTCAGCCTGGCGGAAGCAAACGGCCACACCTTCTCTCAGAACGCGGCTTCTGGTTTCCAACTGCACACCCTTCGGTAAACAGTCCAGTGCTTACCCTGCGCCATGAGGGCGCTCTCTCACTCACACTTTAAAAAAACAAAAACAAAAATACCCCACAAAAACCGGAAACTACTTTAGAGTGTTCGCATTTGCCTGGCTGTCGCCAGCCCCCCGCACCTCCCAGGCAGTGGGGCTTGCCCAGGCCTGCGCTCCAGGCCCGGCGTGGGGAGTTACCTGGTCCCGGCGGGAACGGAGCGCGCCGAACGAAGACTGGGCCGCAGCGGGCGCCGGGGCGCAGGGCGCAGGGAGAGGCCGGGCTGCGCCGAGTCTGCAGAGGCGGCCGGCGACACCCCAGGCTCAGAAGCGAGCAGGGCCCGGGCGGAGTGAGCCTGGCTTTCTCAGCCTTGAGCGGGGCCCTGACCCTTCGGCTTGGGCAACGCTTGTACAGACTGCCGGGCCACCAGAGCGGCTTCCGGCAGCGCCGCGCCTTAAAGCTCTGAGCTCGCGCGGACCCGACTGGCGACACGCACCCCGGGCTCCGGAGGGCGCTGGGGAGCGGCAGGCATCGCCAGTGTCACGACCCTGGGGACTGACTCTAGCTCTGCCTGACAGTAACTCACGTCTGGCTCCTGACCGACGCTTCGGCCTATATATACAGCCACTGTGTCCGCAGATACATGAAAAAGGGCATGAAAGGCCTTAGCCAGGTGATAAACCCTTCATTCATTCACAAAATGAGATCATGACAGTATCTACCTAAATCACCGAATCTAGAGACGGAACAGATATAACACATAAGGACAGAAAACTAGACAAATTGTGGGATGACATTAAAAGCATCAGACATGAAATCAAAAGATCATTAAAAAGTCAGATGGAAAGAAAAGGCCAAAGTGGATGTCAGCAGAGACTCTGAAACTTGTTCTTCAGCATAGAGAAGCTAAAGTAAATGAAATAAATTCTAAAGTAAAAGGAGCTGAACAGAAAATTCCAAAGGATAGCTCGAGAAGAGAGTTTTATAATGAAATGGGCAAAGATTCAGAGTTAGTAAATTAAAAGGAGGAACACCTCAGCATTTCTTAAGCTGAAAGAATTGAAGAGAAATTCAAGCCTTACTTTACTATATTGAAGGATTCCATGGAACACTTAATTGTGCTCCTGAGGAACCTGTACATACACCAAGAGGCAGTTGTTCAAATAGTACAAGGGAACACCAAAAGGTTTAAAATTAGGAAGCGTACACACCAGGGTTGCATTCTTCCACCATATTTATTCAATCTGTATACTGAGCAAACAATCCTGAGAAGCTGGTTATATAAAGAAAATGTGGCATCAGGAGTGGAGGAAGACTCATTAACAACCTGTGATATGAAGATAATACAGCCTTAATTGCTGAAAGTAAAGAGGACATAAAATACTGATGAGGATCAAAGACCACAGCCTTCGGTATGGGTTGCACCTCACCACTGGGTCAATAAATAATATCCACATACATGGAGAAAAGATTGAAGTTTCTAAGACTTCATTTTACTTGGATAACCATCAACATTCATGAAAGCAGCAGTCAGGAAATCAAATGATTTATTGCATTAGGCAAATCTGCTGCACAAGACCTCCTGTAAGTGTTCAAGAGCAAAGATGTCAGTTTGATGAGGACTAAGGTGCACCTGACCCAAGCCATGGTATTTTCAATAACATCATATCCACGTGAGCGTTGAACAATGAATAAGGAAGGCCATAGAAGAATTGATGCATTTGAGTTGTGGTGTTGGAGGAGAATATTAAAAGTACTATGGACTGCCAAAAGAACAAATCAATCTGTGTTAGAAGAAGTACAGCCAGAATGTGGCTTGGAAGCCAGAATGGGCAGACTTTGTCTCTCATACTTCAGATATATTATCAGGAGAGACCAGTCCCTGGAAAAGGTTATCATATTTGGTAAAGTGGAGGATCGGCAAAAAAGAGGAAGACCTCTAACCACAATGGCAGCAGCAATTAACTCAAAAGTAGCCAACGATTGTGAGGTTGGTGCAGGATTGGGCAGTGTTTTGTTCTGTTGTGCATAAGGTAGCTATTATGAGTTGGTACCGACATCATGGCACCTAACAACAACAACAATAATGGAAAAAAAATATTAAACAATGCAGGAAACATCAAAAGAAGATGGAAGGAATATAAAGAGTCACTGTACCAAAAAAGAATTGGTGGAAGTTCAATCAGTTCAAATGAATTGGTGAATATTCAATTTCAGGTGGTAGCTAGCATATGATTAAAATTTTTTGGTATTGAAGGATGAAGTCCAAGATGCATTGAAGGCAATGTCGAAAAACAAAGCTCCAGGAATTGATGGAATAGAAATTGTCGTTTTCCAACAAATTGATGCAATGCTGAAAGCACTCACTTGTCTCTGCCAAGAAGTTTGGAAGACAGCTACCTAGCCAACCAACTGGAAAAGATTCATATCTGTGTCCATTCCAAAGAAAGGTGATGCAACAGAATGTGGACCTTATCGAACAATGTCTTTAATACCACACCCAAGTAGAATTTTGCTGGAGACAATTCAAAAACCATTAACAGCAGCATATTGACACGGAACTGCCAAAAATTCAAGTTGGTTTCAGCGTGTTTCTAGCTCTAAAAAACCAAAAACAGCTTTCACTCCCTCACTTCCTGCCCCACAATACAAACCCGTAAGTTCACCTGGCTTTAATTATAATAAGGACACTTTTGTCTTATATAACAAACTGTTATATAACACTCCTAGAGGTAAGACGTGTTCAGGGTTAATTTAGCAATTCAACACTATCATCAAGGACCCAATTCCTTGCATCTTTCTGCCCTGTCATCCTCAGTGGGTCTGTTTTATCCCTTTTCTTATAAGTTGCTGTTGCTGCTAAGTGCCATTGAGCTGGTTTTGACTCAGATACTCTAAGTAGGGTTTCCAAGGAGCCATTGGTGGGTTTGAGCCACCAACTTTGTGATTAGTAGTCCAGTGCTTATCGTACAATGCTAAACCTTTATGAGAATGAGCTTACTAGCAGAGAAAATAAGAGTGAGTGTTATTTTGCAAAGAAGTACAAATATTTATTTGATAGTTTACTAGGTGTGAGGCATTATGAAGGAGCTCTGATAGCACAGTGGTTAAGTGCTAATTGGTCTGCATTTCTAACCCACCAGCCACTCTGGGAGAAAAATAAGGCTATCTATTTTCATAAAGATTGTTGCTTTTGTTGTTAAGTGCCATCAAGTCGGTTCAGACTCTTAGTGACCCTGATTAGGGTTTCCAAGGAGCGGTTGTGGAGTTTGAACCACCAACCTTGTGGTTCAAACCAACCTTGAGGCCCAGTGCTTTATCCTACAGTGCCATACTGTCCAGAAAACCCTGTGGAGCAGAAAACCTAGAGGTTTTCTGTGAGTCAGTAATCAACTTGATGGCAATGGGTCTGGTCTGGTCATTCATTAGTGAGGAGTCCTTGGGCAGCACATATGGCTAATGCTGTCAGCTGCTAACCCAAAGTTTGGAGGTTTGAGTCCACCTAGAGGCACCTTGGAAGATAAGGCCTGGTGATCTAACTTTGACAACACTATGGAGCACCATTTTACTCTGACATACATGGGGTTGTCAGGAGTCAAAGTCAACTTGATGGCAACTGGTTAGACATTAGTTTAGATGCTGAGATATAAAAATTATGAAGAACTAACTTCCTGCTCCCAATCTTATTGAAAAAGACACATTGTCATAACTTACCAGTTATTTTCATTACTGACCAATACGTAATATTTGTTATGTTGAGGTTTTTATTGAGATACAAAGTCAGAACTCAGACCTGAGCTCTGAGATACCTCGGGTTTCTCATATGTAAATTGGGAATAATGATAATTTCCTTACATAGATTCTATTATGTATGGGACACTCTGCTTATTCCATGGATAATAAGTACCTACTGTGTATCTGGTATATGATGTTGTTGTTAAGTTCTGTGGAGTTGGTACCCACTCATAGTGACCCTAAGCCTTAATATACTTTCATAGAATGGACATTAGTTTACTGACTTACCATATTCATTAAAAAAGAAAAAAAAAAGTTTATGTGCCTTCCTTAATGATAAAATAATACATGTTTTCAGTAGAAATGTTAGGAAAGCTTCCAGGAAATTCTCTTAAAATAATACTCGAATGTGTTCATTAAGATCAATGTTCCTGAATGTTCTTAGCAGAATTGTTTCTAATAACAGAAAATTGGAAACAACCTGAATATCCCTCTGTAGGAGAATATTAGTTTCCTTCCCCTCAATTATGCCATGCAATAGAATTGTTCAAAACCATGAGGTAGACACATGGATAGAGTTCACAGATACTTTGTTAAGTTACAAAAAAATCAAGTTTAAAATACTGAATATCATATGGTCCTATGTATGTTAAAAGAGAGAGAGAGCTGTGTATGTATGTGGGCACAAGTGTATAAAATGACTTGGAGAATACACATCAAATGTTTAATAATAATTATGATTACCCCTCAGAAAGGGAATGAAAGTGTATGCTTGGAGTAGGGAAAGAGATAAGATGAAAGTTTTAATCTTTTACAATAAAAATTTTTATGTATTATATGTACAAACAAATTTTAGAAAGCAAGAAAAAAAAAAGAAACCATGTACATTCTACCACTCAGACTATATATACTTACAGTCTCAATTTTATGCACCTTGTTTCTGAGAAATGTGGGTCACTTTGCATATATAATTCTATATCCATTTTATTTAATCATTTAGTTTTACATTGCAAACATTTCTCTCAGTCGTTTATTAAGTGTTTGTCTATGTTTCTCAGTGTTGCTATGACAGAAATACCATATTACTCAGCAGAAATTGACTTTCTCACAGTTTAGGGGGCTAGAAGGCTGCAATCAGAGCTCCAGCTCTCTCTGTCCGCTTTACGGGGAAATCCTTGTCTTAGCTTCTCGAGGGTTCTTTTCAATATTACTTGGGGATCTCCACATGACACCTATCTTTCTCCCTTCCATTCTTGCTTGTTTCTGTATCTAATCTACTTCGTAAGTATCTAAAAAATGATTGGCTTAAAATAACCCCACACTAATATGGCTTCACAACAAAGAAAACCGTATTCCCCAATGGGTTTGCATCCATAGATATAAAGATTAGGATTTACAACACATATTTTGGGGGACACAGTTCTGGCTGTAACAGTATTATTGCTATAACTGATTCCAAAAGTGCAGATAAAATAATACCCTTAGAATAAACTCTTTTCCATGTTGACACATAGAAATATAGGTTCTAGAGTCTCAATTGCTCTCTAACCACACCATGGGTAAGCTTGAGTATATGCTTGGTTCGACAGTAGAAAAACAGAAGCCCCGATCATTGAAAACCATGAGCTGAAACAAATTGCTGCCACTTCATGAGATTGAATGTGTAATATCAAAGTTGTCTGGTTAAATAAGAATAGCTAACAGAAAGTAGCTAAAAAGCAAGGCCTCTCGGACTCTCTGTTGTTGGTGTTAAGTGCCATCAAGTCTGTTCAGCCTCATAGTGATCCTGTACAGAGTTTCTGAGAAGTAGCTGGTGAGTTTGAATAGCAGACTTTGTAGTTCAAACCGACCATGTGGTCCAGTGCTTATCCTACAGTGGCACAATGGGGCTCCACTCTTTCGTTGTTGCCATTAAATTGATTCTGTTTCTAGCCAATAAAAAATAGCAAAAAAAATTTCAAAGGAAAACACACCACAAGACAGAACCTCAATATATATTTGAAATACTATCATCAATTTATTGTATATATAATGAAAGACTAGAGGCTTTTTGAAGAAAACAGAACACAACAAATATAAAAGAGACCAGAAAACAAAAGCAGCTGCTCACAAATCTTACATCATTGACTCAATTCAAAGAGACTTTTTGAGCACTTAAAATGTGCCAAGTGCTTTGCTAGTGGCTCTTTGCAGTTAGAGAGGTAAGGCAAGAGAAAACACTAATGGAGGAAACTTTGTTGAGTATGATGATATTAGGCTTTGAGGAGATGGACAAGGTGTAGACTTGGCAAGCATGAGAGAGAAAGAGAGAGACAACATGACTGACTCAGGCAGGATATTCAGAGAAAATTACTCCTGGTTGATTGTGTGTGTGTGTGTGTGTGTGTGTGCGCGCGCGCACACACACACTCCTGGTAAAAATATACATAACAAAACATATGCCTTTTCAACAATTTCTACACATACAATTCAGTGACATTATGGGTTGATTTTTGAAGAGTATTAGAAAGACAAACTAAAATTACCAGAAGCCCAGAAACAACCTAGCTGCCAGGCATGAGAAACAAAAGAAAAAAATAAGTCAGAAAGCAAAGATGCAAGTTTCCGTTAGCAGATGATCCCTGAATGTTGACAGTTGTTCCTTTCCACCTCAGTGTGGAGGCCTGCGTTAATTAATGTTCCCAGTTCAGCCTACTCACTGAGCTATGACAGTAGCCATTCTGTTTTCTTCTTTCTTAGTCAGTCCCAAACATACCATCTGTGAGACTGGTGTACCACCAAGTCAGTTCCAATTCACAGCAGATCCTGCAAGAGAGTTTTCAAGCTATAAATCTTTACAGGAGTAGAAAGCCTCATCTTTGTCTCATAAAGCAGCTGGTGGTCTTGAACTGCTGACCTTTTGGTTAGCAACCCAACATGTAATCACTACATTACCAGATTCTTTGTAGAAGTCAAGACTCCTCCTGAAAGCTTAAAAAAAGTACTGAAGGAAAAAAAAAAAATTCACAGATAAACTCAACAAGAAAAATGAGCTTTCTGGCCACTTTTCCTGAGGTAAAATATTTTTGATAGACACATACATAAAGGCAGATCTTAAATAACGAATATTAGTGCCAAAAAGAATGCCTGTACAATTCCTTCATTTTACAGCAAGGAAACTGAGGTCTAGTAAAGTGAAGAGAATTCCTCTGGGCCACACAAACATGAGAAGCAAGTCTAGAATCCGTGGTCTCAGAATTCTCAATCTAAGGCATTCTTCCTGCTGCCACTTAAAAATATATACTGAAATGACTTAATAGACTAAATACTGATTTCATTAATAATATAAATCTCTTGGATAATTTTCAAAATGTTTTACCTCTCAAAAAGAAGCTTGAGTCTCTACTAAATAATATTGCAAAAGTCATATTAAAATATAAGCAAACCAAAAAATATATATATAAACAAACTAGCATGTGTTATAATTCTAAAAGAAAGAAAGAAAGAAAAAGGCAGTCATCAAATACGGCAGGAAGTGGGGTGAGGGGCATTGTGTGAAGAGGTACAAAAGAATGTTGCTAAGTGCCCTCTAGTTGGTTCCGACTCTTAGCAACACTATATAGGGTTTCTGAGGAGCAGCTGGTAGCTTTGAACAGCCGACCTTGTGGTTTGTAATCCAGCGTTGACCCTACAGTACCACACCAAACGAAGGTAAGTATATAAAAATTAGTGCCCGAAAACTAGAAGTTTCTTCTTGCCTTCTATGCAGAACAGAAAGAGACACGGGAGAAACCCAAGTTATTACCCTCCTTCCCCCAGTGCAATTGCTGTCTTTTGTAGGTCAGGGGTTCCCAACCTTCTACCTGGGGATCCACCTGTAGATTTTGAAAGCTTACCTGGTACATTTCCAAGAGATGACCTGTACTGCTACCCTCCTCTTGGTCTTGCTGGGATTTCCACAAGTTGGGAACTTAGCTGGCTAACAGAGTTCCAAGCTCCTCTTCCCTGGTTTGTGTAGGGCACTCTGTGCTCCTGACCACAGCCGTACTCAAGAGACTTCATTGTTCATTTGGCTGTCAGTGGGTGAAAATAGTTTCCAGAAAATGCAAAGTAACTACTCCTAACAGAAAAACCTGGGAACCTTGCTGAAGATAAGTTGCTCAAACAGTCTTTGCCCCACAATCCTGCTATCAGGAGCAACTTGGGCAAGCCTACACGATTCTACTCTTATTTCAGTTTCTAAAAGAATACTTGAGCCTCCTGGTAAATAAAAATCAGTTGGGGTACATTTATTTGCTCTTACTTTTCCAGCCTTCTCTTCTTCCCTTTGATAAGGGTTAGCCGCTTCACCACTGGTCTTTGACATCTGTTCCTAAAATTGCTCTGTGAAGAGACCTGAAACTCTGGGTTGTTGTTGCTGTTGTTACATGCCATCGAGTAGGTTCTGACTCATAGCGACCATGTATAGAGGTTCAAGGAGCAGCTGGTGAATCTGAATCACTAACCTTGCAGTTCAAACCGAGCTTGTGGTCCAATGCAATAATAACCTGTTGTGCCAACTTCGGGTGGGGTATCTAAAACAAGAATAACCAATGATTCACAATGGCAGGCAGTTTAGGTGTTTCCTTGTGTCTGGAGGCAATGAGAAGTATAAAGCTCAAGAAGAGATTCAGTTTGAAAGTACTGTTAGATTCTTCACTTCATCCACTTCTATTCTTCACATCCAGTATCAGTGCTATCCCCTCTGTATACAGGGTAGATAGGGACAGACAACTTAGACATTGGCTACCTAAAATGAGGGGGTGATAAAGGCACGAAGTGATTGGCTTACAAGATTTCAAGGGGGCATTTAGTTTAAGAGTGTGAGGGGAAGATAGAGTCTCCACTGAATAGTTTTCGTCATGTCTAGACGGGTCAGGTAAAGAGAGATGGGGATAAGATTCTTATGATTCTCAATAATGAGTAATTGTTATCCTGAATAATTGCGATTGCTGCTACTGTAAAGGTAGAAGTTTTGTAACAAAAATGGAGGAGTAGCTAATGTTACAGTC
>NW_006408579.1:2884066-2892560 GCF_000296735.1 Chrysochloris asiatica
AAAAAAAAAGAAAGAAAGAAAGACATAACAGTTTAGTATGTCTTTGTAATGTATGTTTGCAGTATTGCCCTATCTGGGAAAAGTTTGTGAAACATACAATTTCTCTTTAATTTTATGTGAAAGTTGTTTTTTTCCTTCAGTTTATATTATATTGCCAGTAAGATACAAATGGCAACTTTCTGGTTCATTTTTCAGAGAAATATGGAAATAGGTAAGAAGGAGGAAGTTCTTTCCTTTATTTTGTTATTGTTAGTTGCCATCAAGTTGGCGTTGACTCATGGCGACCCCAGGTACTCTAGAATGAAACATTGGCCTTTGACATCTTCACAATTGTTAGCATCCTGGAGTCCATTGTTGTGGTCACTCTGTGTTTGGCGTGCCCTTCAGCCTAGAGGGTCTCATCTTCTAGCACTTTATCACAGTATTCTGTTGTGCTCCATAGTGGTTTCATTGACTGATTTTCTAAAGTAGTGTGTCTTAGATTGGATACTCCCCTGAAACCTGTCCATCTTGGGTAAGAACCTACAAGATGAATCAGTGGCATAGCTTACAGCATTTCAGCAACGTGAAAGTCACTACAGAACAAAACACTGGCAGATGGGTGGTGGTACTCCGTCACAAATAGCAACATTAAATAGCTTAGTATAGTTAGTGGTAAATAATACCCAAATGTTGACTATTTAACAAACTGTTCATGTGACTTTTCATCATTTATTAATGCTTGCTTTCACGATAGTAAAATTGAAAGTAACGAGATGATTTTGACTTCTTTTTCTACTGCATGATCTTTGACTTCTTACTCTTACTCTTGTAGCCAGGAAAACGGTTATCAACTGCCAGGACTCTGAACAAAGAGCAAAGTGTTTAGTGAGTATCAGTATGCATGAGGACAAAGGAATGGAAATCTCCTAGACCTGTTTCCCTGAGGGAGAGTGGTGGGAGGATTTATAGGAATCTCAGGTGAGGAATTTCAGAAACTTTTTTGTTGTCTTGCTGTTGTCTTGCTTTTGCTATCTGGGAAAAGTTTGTGAAACATGCAATTTCTTTTTAATTTTATGTGAAAGTTGTTTTTTCCTTCAGTTTATATTGTATTGCCAGTAAGAAACAAATGGCAACAGTCATGCTGACTGTTCCGGACATGTCTCCAATGAGTACCATTAGCTTTTCCCCAGCAGTGCTTATCAGTGGCCTTCACAAGAAATGTGTAGCTGTTTTTCTCCCTTCCTTGGATAGTCTTTGGAGTGAGGATTTGTGGTTGCTGTTAAGTGCTGTCGAGTCAGTTCCAACTCATAGCGACTCTGCATGAGTTTCTGAGGAGTGGCTACTGTGTTTGAATTGCCACCTTACTGTTTAAATTAACCTCAATTGTTTGATACTACTAACAGGTAGCCAGGGAAGAAGCTATGTTCTAATATAGCTGTTGTGACTATCTGGATTTCATTTTACATTGGCCAAGCTAAAACTTTCCTGATACCCTTAGTTTCTCACTGCCCCATTTCACTCTGTTCCTCAGAGGGCAGTGAAAACAGAAAAGAGTGAATTTTGAACTTTACTAGCAGCTCTGGTGCACAGTGCGGTAGGGGAGATTTGGTAAGCAATGGCTAGAGTCCTAGACTGACCTAGATTCCAGAACAGATTTCTACCCTTAAGCAGAGATGCCTTAACTCTCTTTGATGCAGGGTTTGTCTCTTCTTTTGCTAATGGATCAGAAAGTAAAACTGCTACCTCCTTTGAAAGTTGTCCTTTCTAATTTCATTATACAAAATTCTTCCTTAAGTACAACGAAAATGTCTCTTGCTCTCTTTTTAAACTACTTTCTCCAATTTGGTCATCCACAGAAACGGAGGCACATCCTTTACAAGTGCCTCACAAACCAAGCAGATAGAAATACCTTAAGGCCATAGAGAATCCTTGAAAACTCCTTGTTGTTTGTTATGACTCATGGCAACGTTATATATAACAGAGCAAAACACTGCCTGTTCCGGCACCAGCCATACAATTGTTGGCATGTTTGAACTGACATATGGTATGTTGCATCCATCATGTTGATCCTTTTCATTGGGGTTTCCCTCGTCCTCCCTGACTCGCCACTCTACCAAGCATGGTGTATTTTTCTAGCAATTGAAATGTGTCCAAATTAAGTGAGATGAAATCTCAACCTCCTCGCTGCTAGGGAGTGTTCTAACTGTACTTGCTCCAAGACTGATTTGTTAGTTCTTCTGGCAGTTCATGGTATGCTCCATATTCTTCAATGTGAAGATTAGCTCTGGATATCCACTTCTCTTTTCATTTTAAGAATTTCCGTCATTTCTCCTCAGAGAACCAGAAAGAGTGTGAGAGTTTTCTCAGAGGAAGAGATGGACGCTTTCACACTGTTGATGTTTGTGAGCAGCTTCAGCAGACTATGGCACTAGTTGGATGGCAACTTAACTGTGTCTGCTCTATGTTGGCATTATAAACCTGCTTGGATAGTGCAAGAAAAAGAGGGAGAGAAATGTTCAACTTCTCTACTGATAGGCTGAACATCATTATTACCATAATCCATTGTAGAAATTAGTGTGCTGGTCCTATAGTGGGCACCCTGTAGAACTGTCCTGGAACAGTGGCCAGATAGCTTCTTGTGACTCTTCATGCCAAGACCACAGTCATATGCAAAACTGGATTTCCAAACACCATGGGAGAGTCTTGTTAGAGAAACAATAAAAGGAATTTTCCTGAAAATGTTTGTCAGTGCAATTCTGGGCTTTCATTCCTTGGCAAGAGTGAACTCACTGTGAAAAATGTTGGGTTCTTTTTGCAGCATCTGGGAGCGTAGTGGTTATGAATCGGGCTGCGAACCTTAAGGTCAGCGGTTCGAAACTACCAGCTGCTCCGCGGGAGAAAGATGAGGCTTTCTACTCCCGTAAAGATTTACACCCTCGGAAACCCTGTACAGGGTCGCTATGGGTCGGAACCGACTCGACGGCATTTAACAACAACAATAACAAATGCTGCCCTGAGCAGAGCCCTGGTGTGGCACTGTGGGCTAATGCATCAGATGGTAAAGTCGTTTGAACTGCAAGGTTGGTAGTTCAAGCTCACCAGCGGCTTATTGGAAACCCTATACAGGGTCACTATGGGTCAGAATTGACTCGACGGTACTCAACAGCAACAATATGCTGCCGAAGCACCCTGGGCTCTGAGTGCTCATTATACACAGAAAAATTTGCACAGATCTGAGAACATGGTTCAGCTCAATCATGCCCTGTGGACTAGGAAGGGTAGAAAGTTTGAGTTGAGCAGCAAAGTTAAACCGCTCTAAAGTCAAAAGAGGAAAGATTGACTCATTCTTTCCATAAAGATCATCCTGTTCAGAGAAATAAGTACAGTATAAGGCCTCCTGGTCCCACATGGTTTCTTAACACTAAGATAGCATTTCCTTCTACTCATGTCTGCTGTTATTGTTTTAAGTGCTGTTGAGTCAGTTCCAATTCATAGCGACCCTGTATAGGATTTCCAAGGAGCAGCTGGTTAGTTTGAACTGCCGACCTTGTGGTTTACAGTCCGGTGCACATATAGGTCCTCAATAACTTGTCTTTTCATTTCTTGTGTTTTCATTTAATTTATGTTGCATTTCACTGAACACACATTTTAATTTTTGTGGCAGTCTTTTCATGTATCATGTGTCTTATATTTTGTTGTTTCTGGTTTTGCTTGTGCCTGTACTCTTGTTGTTGTTGTTGTTAAGTGCCGTCGAGTCGGGTCCGACCCATAGCGACCCTGTACAGGGTTTCCGAGGGTGTAAATCCTTACGGGAGTAGAAAGCCTCATCTTTCTCCCGCGGAGCGGCTGGTAGTTTCGAACCGCTGACCTTAAGGTTCGCAGCCCGATTCGTAACCACTACGCTACCAGAGCTCCTTCCTGTACTCTAAGATTATAAAAATATTCTTTAACAAATTCCTAAGTTTACTTTTTCAATAGTTTAGCTTAACTAATAAAGAATGTCTGCCTTGAGCATTAGGCTCTCTTAAGATCTATTTGTATGGGATCAAATTGCAACAGTAACTCAAAAGATTAAAAAAGAACTATAGGGGGACAGCAAATTTATGTTAATGGAGGAGGAACAAGTCAAAAAAAGAGGGTGAGAATGGTAGCCCCCCCAGAGGAGTGTAATCAGTGTCACTGAATTGTACATATGTTGCTGGTGTTAGGTGTTATCAAGTCAGTTCCATCTCAGAGCAATGTTATGCACAACAAAACAAAATATTGCTGGGTCCTGAGTCAGCCTCACAATTCTTGTTAAGCTATAGATCATTGCGCTGCCACTGTGCCAATCTCATTGAGGGACTTCCTCTGTTTCACTGACCTTCAAGTTTAGCAATCATGATATCCTTCGCCAGGGACTGGTCCCTTCTGATACTATGCCCAAAGTATGAGAAATGAAGACTTGCCATCCTGGTTTCTAAGGAACATTCTGGCTATACTTCTTCCCACACAGATTTGTTCTTCTAGCACACCATGGTACCGTCAATATTCTTCTCCAACACCATAACTCGAGTGCATCAATTCTTCTATAGTCTTCTTTATCCATTGTCAAACTTTCATATGCATACAAAGCTATTGAAAATATCATGGCTTGAAGGTCAGGTGCACCTTAACCTTCAAACTGACATCTTTGCCCTACAACATTTTAAAGAAGTCTTGTACAGCAATATACTGTTTGATTTCTTGACTGCTGCATCCATGAGTGTTGATAGCGGTGGTGGTGGTGGTGGTGGTGGTGGTGGTGATGTGCCGTGAAGCTCATTCCGACTCATTGCGACCCTGTACAGGGCTTCCAAGGCTGTAAATCTTTATGGGAGCAGAAAGCCTCATCTTTCTCCAGTGGAACAGCTGGTACTTTTGAACTGCTGACCTTGCGATTCACAGCCCGATTCATAACTACTATGCTACCAGAGCTCCTTGTTGATAGAGGATCCAAGCTAAATGAAATCTTTGACAAATTCAATATTTTCTCTATTTATCATGATGTTGTTATTTATTGGTCCAGTGGTGAGGATTTTAGGCTGTGGTCTTTGATCTTCTTCAGTAAGTATTTTAAAACCTCTTCGCTTTCAGGAAACATGTAAGGTTGTATCATTTGCAAATCGCAGATTGTTAATCAGTCTTCTTCCAATCCTGATGCCAAGTTCTTATTCATATAACCTTACTTTTTATTTATTTGCTCAACATACAGATTGAATACATATGATGAAAGACTACAACCCAGCACACATCTTTCCTGATTTTAAACCATTCAGTGTCCCTTGCTCTGTTGGAAAAACTGCCTGTTGGTCGCTGTACAGGTTCCTCATGAGAACGATTAAGTGGTCTGGAATACTCATTCTCCACAATGTTGTCCACAGCTTGTCATGATTCACACAATCTAAAGTTTTGCATAGACAATAAAGCACAGGCAAACATCTTTCTGGTATTTTCTGCTTTCAGCCAAGATCTATCTGACACCAGCAATGATATCCCTCATTGCACATTTTTGTCTGAAGTCGGCTTAAACATCTGGCAATGTAATGTTGTAGCCATTTTTGAATTATCTTGAACAAAATTTTATTTTCATGTGATATTAATATCGTCCAATAATTTCCACTTTCTGTTGGGTCACCTCTCTTTAGAATGGACACAAACATGGATCTCTTCTACTCAGTTGGCCAGGTAGCTGTCTTACAAATTTCTTGACATAGATGACTGGTTACCTCCAGTGCTCCCTCAGTTTGTTGAAAGATTTCCATTTGTATTCCATCAATTTCTGGAGCCTTGTTCTTTTTCAATGCCTTCAGTACACCTTGGACTTCTTCCTTCAGTATCGTTGGATTTTGGTCATATGCTACCTCTTGAAATGGTTGAATATCCACCATTTCTTTTTGGTACAGTGACTATATTTCTTCCTTCTTCTTCCTCCTCTTCTTTTTTTATTTTTTATTTAAAGAAAATATGTTATTATGTCATGAAAAAGGCATCATCAATCATCTAGACTCACACTGTTTGAAAAAAAAAAGGAAAATTTATTAATTAGACAGTATGTGGGCATGCTGTTCCACATGAGAATGAAAAGATGCCAGAAATTTTGTAAGTATTGAACATTGTGGGGGGGAAAAAAAAAAAAAAAAGGCGAAAAGGGGGAGAAATCACATGATCTGAGAACAACCTTACATTTTAAATAATCTACCAAGAAATGTTTTAAAAAGAAAACCCTTTGTTTCTACAGTAGTTTTGAGTTTATAAATCCCATATGCAAATATTAATAAAGGAAATAAATAAAATAATGCAATTTGTCTTTTGCCGTTATCGCAGCAATCGTGACATTTTTGAGAACTGTTTTGCTTGAAAAAAAGGATAAGCCATTCGTTTTGCCTAAAGCTCCACATGGGTAACCCTTTTGAGTGTAACATTGATTCGAAGCTGAAATCCCAGTGGAAATCTGGTGGGGTAGGAGGAGGGGTGTTAAAAAGGTCACTTTGTGTATTTGTAGTTGGTCCAGATTTACATGTGCCCTCTGGGTACATGAGAGAGATGTCTGTAAAGTTGCTGTGGTCTGCTGTACACTTGTGTTTTGTCCCACACCTATTGACTGACAGAGTAGGAAAGGCACATCTTCAGCTTCAGGCTCAACTTGCATATATAAGCAATTAATGGTCTGTTTCACAGTCTGCCCCTGGCCTGGTTTTGGTTAATGATATGGAGCTTTTCCATTGTCTCTTTCCACATTTAATTTCTGTGTATTCCATCTGGTGAAGTCCATGTGTATAACAATCTTTTATACTGTTTTAAAAAGGTATTTGCAATGACAAAGTCGTTGGTCTTGCAGAATTCTATCATGTGATCTCCAGCATCATTTCTATCACTAAGTTCATATTTTTCAACTACTGATCCTTCCTCTTTGTTTTCAACCTTTAATTCCAATCACCTGTAATTATCAATACATCTTTATTACATGTTTAATCATTTTCAGACTGATGAAGTTGGTAGAATTCTTTGATTTCATCATCATCACTGGCTTTAGTGGTTTGTGCACAAATTTGAATAATTGTGGTATTAAGTGGTCTTCCCAATGCATAGCAACCCTGTAAAGGGTTTCTGAAGAGCCTCTGATAAGTTTGAGCCAGCAACCTTGCACTTCAAACTGATCTTGTAGTCCAGTGCTTATCTGACAATGCTACATCAGCTGTATGAATATTATCCTATCACAGAGAATATTATACTTCAAGATAAATCTTTAAATGTTCTTTTTGATGATGAATGTGATGCCATTCCTCTTCAATTTGTCATTCCTGGCATGATAAACCATGTAATAGTCAGATTAAAATGGCTTAATACCAATCCAATTCAGCTCATTAATGCCTAAGATATTGATCTTTATGCATTCCATTTCATTTTTGTCAATTTCCAATTTCCTAAATTCATACTTAGTACATTCCATGTTCCAATTATTAGTGGATGTTTACAGTTGTTTCTCCTCATCAGTAAATGAAGTTTGAGTTGTGCCCCATCAGTAAATGAAGGTCCAGAAAGCTATACTCCATTCACATCATCATGGTCAACTCTACTCTAGGGCGACAGTTCTTCCCTGTTGCATCCAACAGTGGCTATACTCTATGACCCACATGAAGAGATTAAACCCCAGTCGGGGAGATTAGAAAAAAAAAGGAAGACTCAAGGCACAAAATCAAAATTGTAAAATTAGACCAGGTGGGACACAGCACTCTGATGGAGATACTGTGACACAGATCTAAATTCAGCATGTTTATTATATATCAAAGGCTAGTGCTGGGGGCAGGGAAAAGAGTGCAAAAAAACATCTGGTGTATCGATGCAAGCAGTAAGCGGGACTTTATCAGAAAATATAATTGCTAGGGAAACAGATATAGGGCAGCAAGATGTTTTTGCAGACTTGAACTGAAGGTCCTATACGGAAAAACCTTGCAAGTTCCCTGTCCCTGAGGCAGCCCTACAAGTTCCTCAGGGGGGACAGCTTGACCCAGGAGCAGCCCGATTCTCTGGACCACAACTGTTCAGTTGAAATCCTTTGGTTAAACTACCCCCAAATCTGAGACCTTCAGCTCAAATCACTCCCAACACTTCCCCAGTCATATTTTGAGTGCCTTCCAATGTAAGGGGCTCGTTTTTCAGCACCATATCTGACAATATTCTGTTGCTGTTCATTATGTTTCAATATTCAATATTTCCGGTGCTATCTGACAGTGTTTCACTGAGATTCATAAAATGTTCAGTGGTTAAGCATTCTGAACTAGTCCACCTCTCCTTCTGATTCTAACTTTGCCTGTTGTTGTTGTTGTTGTTAAGTTTGCCTGTAAGCACAGTTAAAACCTGTCCACCGTTGGTGACCTTGCATGCATTCAAAATACCTGTAGCATAGCTTCAAGCATCACAGCAACACACAAGCTGCCACAGTGAAACAAACTGACAGATGAGTGGTGGATAGATTGAGTAAGTATGGGGA
>NW_006408579.1:2893015-2895125 GCF_000296735.1 Chrysochloris asiatica
GTTGGAAGACACTCAAAATGCAACTGGGGAAGAACTGCCTCCTCAAAGTAGAGTTGACTGTGATGACACGAATGGAGTAAAGCCCTCAGGACCTTTATTTGCTGTGGGGCACAACTCAAAATGAAGGGAAACAGCTGTAAAGATCCATTAATAATAGGAACATAGAATGTATGAAGGCTGACTATGAAGATTGGAAATTGTTAAAAATGAAATAGACTGGTACTGGCCATTTTGAATCTGACAATCGCATGGTTTACAATGGCGGGAATGACAAATTAAAGAGGAATGATGTTGCATTCATTGGCAAAAAAGAACATATCAATATCTGTCATGAAGTACAACGCTGTCTGTGATAGGACAGTATCCATGTGCCTGCTGGGAAGACCAGGTAATAGCACAATTATTCAAATTTATGTGCCAACCACTAAAGTCAGTGATGATGAAATTGAAGAATTCTACCAACTTCTTCAGTCTGAAATTGATCAAACATGCGATCAAGATATATTAATAACCACTGCCAATTGGAATGCAAAGCCTGGAAACAAAGGGGAAGGATCAGCACTTGGGAAATACGGCCTTATTGATACAAATGATTCTGGAGACCACATGATAGAATTCTACAAAACCAATGATTTGTTCATTTCAAATACCTTTTTTAAACAGCATAAAAGACAGCTATACACATGGACCTCACCAAATGGGATACACAGAAATCAAATTGGCTACATCTGTGGAAAGAGATGGTGGAAAAGCTCCATATCATCAGCCAAAACAAGGCCAGGGACAGATTGCGGAACAGACCATCAATTGCTCATATGCAAATTCAGACTGAAGTTGTAGAAAATGAAAATAGTCCACGAGAGCCAAAACATAACCTTGAATATATCCCATCTGAATTTAGAGATCATCTGAAGAACCTATTTGATATACTAGACATTAAAGACTGAAGACCAGAAGAATTGTGGGATGACATCAAGAACATCATACAGGAAGAAAGCAGAAAGAAAGAAGAAAAAGATCAAAATGGATTTTAGAAGAGACTCTGAAACTTGCTCTCCAGCATAGAGATGCAAAAAGCAAGTGGAAGAATTGAGGAGGTACAAAAGCTGAACAAAAAATTTCAAAGGTCAACTTGAAAAGACAAAGTTAAATATTATAACAGAATGTACAAAGGCATGGAGGTAGAAAACCAAAAGGGAAGAACACACTCAGCATTTTTCAAGCTGAGGGAACTGAAGAAAAAATTCAAGCCTCGACTTTCGTTATTGAAGGATTCTCTGGGAAAATTATTGAGTGATGCAGAAAGCATCAAAAGAAGATGAAAAGAATACTCAGAGTCACTGTATCAAAAGGAAAGGGTTGATGTTCAGCCATTTAAAGGGATAACATATGATCAAGAGCCAATGATACTGAAGGTAGAAGTCCAAGGTGCTTTGACAGAATTGGCAAAGAACAAGGCACCAGGAATTGATGGGGAAAAAATGGGAATCTTTCAACAAACAGGGAGCGCTGAAGGCACTCACTCATATGTGCTAAGAAATTTGGAAGACAACTACCTGGCCAACTGATTGGAAGAGATCAGTTTTTGTGCCCATTCCAAAGAGAGGTAACCCAAAGGAATGCCAAAATCATCAGACAATATATTTGATTTCCAGTGCGAGTAAAGTTTTACTAAGTAATACAGAAATGGCTGCGAGAATACATTGACATAGAACTTACAGAGGTTCAAGCCAGATTCAGAAAAGGATGTGGAATGAGGGATATCATTGCTGACGTCAGATGGATCTTGGCTGAAAGCAGAGAATACCAGAAAGATGTTTACCTGTGCTTTATTGACTGCGCAAAGGCTTACAGCTGTGTGTATCATGACAAGCTATGAACAACATTGCAAAGTATGAATATTCTGGAACACTTCATTGTGCTCATGAGGAACCTGTACATAGACCAAGAGGCAGTTGTTTGAACAGACCATGGGAAAACCGAATGGTTTAAAATTAGGAAAGGTGTGTGACAGGGCTGTATTCTTTCACCATACTTATTCAACCTGTATGCTGAGCAAATAATCCTAGAAGCTGGGTTATATGAAGAATAACGTGGCATCAGGATTGGT
>NW_006408579.1:2895600-2914860 GCF_000296735.1 Chrysochloris asiatica
ATTTGAGTTATGGTGTTGGAGGAGAATATTGAAAGTGCCATGGAATGTCAAAAGAACAACAGATATGTGTTGGAAGAAGTGCAGCCAGAGTGCTGCTTGTAAGCCAGGATGGCCAGGCTTCGTCTCATACTTTGGACATATTGTCAGAAGGGACCAATCACTGGAGAGGGATATCATGTTTGGTAAGGTAGAGGGTCAGAGAAAAAAAGGAACACCACCAATGAGATGGATGGGCAAAGTGGCAGCATCGATGGACTCAAGCTTGGCAACAGTAGTGAGGTTGGCCCAGGATAAGACAGTGTTTCATTCTGTTGTGCGTTGGGTCACTATGAGTCGGTACCAACTGGATGTCACCTAACAACAACAACAACATGTCCTTGTCTGAATCTGGCTTGACCCTATAGAAAATTGAATTGGTATTTGTTTTTTCTGTGTTTATTTTCAATATCAACCAGCATAAATAAAACTATGAAAACAATGGGCTCAAACCTAACAATTGTGAGGATGGTGCAAGACTGGACAATGTTTCATTCTGTTGTGCTCAGGGTCACTGTGAGTTAAAACCAACCTTATGGCACCAAACAACAACAGCAACAAAGTTTATGGAAGTAGATTGCCAGGTCCTTCTCCCTCTAAGCCAATCTTAATGCTAGCAGCTGAGCACTTAGTGGTACCAGCATCCCATTGCTATCAAGTCTATTCTGGCTCCTAACAACCCTCTGTGACAGAAAGGAACTACCCCACAAGGTATCCAAGTTGCACTGTAATCTTTATGGAAACAGACTGCCGTATCTTTCTTGCATGGAATGTTTGGTAGGCCTGGAGCACCGTAGTTTTGTGCAAAAGTACCTTTCTTAAAAACAAACAAAACTATATATATATATAAAATTACTGATCACCGGGATGTATGGGATAAGAGGAAGGGAGGGAGGGAGGGAGGGAGGAGAAGATAGAGCACAAGGTAGGGAATAGACACAGGAAAACTTGGGTGCTGGGGTGCAGGGGTGGGCAACACACAAGAAGGGGGAAGGGAATGGGAAAACAGTTAGGCAGGTTAGCATGGGCTAAGTGAGACAGAGGTAACTGAAGATGTATCCACAACCTTAGAGCAACAGGTTTCAGGATACAGGGATTGAGGCATGGTTTGAAAGGGTAAAAGACGGGAATAATGTTAAGATGCTTGGCTGTCTTTTGAATCTTGGTTTCCCTTGCCTACCATTGTTAAATAGACACTTGAGGGGGGGAAAGGGGTGAAAGGAATAGCCAGAAACATCATAATAGAAATCTTGTAAGCCAGTCTTCAGCCTTCAACAGATTGGAATACCTTAAAGGGGGCTAAAAATTGCCCAGTGAAAGACACCTCCTGTGGAGCTTGTGCATTGCATAAGACCATAGGTGGAAACCAGAATCCCATCCAGAATTGTCTGAGGTGGGAAATTTCCACTGGAAAGGACAAGTAGACCAGCCTGGAGCGGCTAGAAGAACATAAAATACTTCATGAAGAAAGACCAACAGGAAAAATCAGAAACATTAATGGCAGTATGATTGATTACTACAAGAAACAAGTAAGCTGTTCACCCAGGAGCCATCAAGGCAAGTGGTCAGGTCCCCTCAGAGCAAACTCCCTTCCAAGACTAAGACTCAAGAGGAATACACAAGCAGGCATATGGTCTGGCTGGTGACCACGTTGGTCACTGATAAGGGGAAGAGGGGGAGAAACAGCAATGAAGTTGGGATCTAAGTTCAACCACATTCAAAAGACTCCTGTGAACCCGGGCAGAGACCTGGATGTTACGGCATGACTTGGGGACTCCTGGGCCCAGGGGCAGTGATGTGGCCACAGAGGACTGGAGCAGAGAGTGAAGCACCCAGCTGATATGAAGTGAGAGGAGATGCACAAGAACACCCATACTTGCAGATAGTACCCATTTGACCTGGCTTTGATGGCTGGATGATCAGGACTCGGCTAAAAGAAGAAAGAAGAGGGAAGAAGGGAAAAAAGAAAGAAAGAGTAACCCACTACAAGTTGATGAACTTTACCTATACATATGGATGTAGTACCTCAAAAAAGGGAACAAATCTTTACAGCAAGGACCACTCCCACCCCCTCAGTACACAGGGTTGACAGGGATGGGAAACTTAGACATTGGCTACCCAAAGTGGGGGTGGGGGGTGGGTGTGTGGCTATAAAGGCAAGAAGTGACTGGCTTACAAGTTTTCAAGAGGGAGCCTAGTTCCAGACAGGGCAGGGGTAGGCAGAACCTCCATTGAATAATTTCCAATCTGTTGGGACCGGGCTGGCGAAAGGAAATGGGGATAAGACTCTTGTGGTACAATAGTGAATAATTGCCATCAGGACTGACTGTGAGGGTCAGAAATGTAGAGGTAGATGTTTTTTGACAAAAGGAGGGAGTCATTGATTTTGCAGCCCAGGAGCAGAGGTCCCTGGGATCCTCAGGTGAGAAGAGTGGAGAGCAGGACCCTACCCAGAGAGGCAGTGATGGCCAGGGATGGAGACAGAGATAATGATGAGGAGAGATGGAGTGGCTGGGAACAATGGGAGAGGGGCTGTGCTCTGGAGGCCAGAGGGCAGGCCTGTGGGGTGTATCCTTTGGTTATTTGATGAAGCATGGAGGGGATTGTGATCATTACAAGGAAACGAAATGCGATAGGATGACTGTAAAACTGATGTTTTCCCATGTAAACCCACATAATTTACAATAAAAATTTATTACTAAAAAAAAAGTACCTTTCTTTCCAGCTTCTAGAATTAGTTTACATCAAGGTGCTGATGGCAAAGACTGTTTAATGTATGCGTCTCCAAAATACCTTGGAGTCCTGGTGTAGTATAACCACTGGACTGCAGGGTTGGTTTTAACCACAGGGTCAGTGGTTCAAACTCATCAGCGGCTCCTCAGAAACACTATATGGGTCATTATGAGTCAGAACTGACTCAATGGCACTTAGTAACAATAGGAGTTCTGCTGTTGCACTATAGGATAAACATTGGACTGCTAACCTGAAGGTTCATGTTGAAACCTAGCACCAAGTCCTTGGAAACCCTATGCCGAGTCACTATGTGTCAGAACCAACTTGATAGCATTTAACAACAACAAGTGGTCATTGTGAAGTCCTAATGTGTTGCTATAAGATAAGCACTGACCTGCTAACCACAAGATTGGTGGTTAAAATACACCAGCCGCTCCTTGGAAATCCTGTTCAGGATCACGATGAGTTGGAACTGACTCAGTGGCACTGAACAACAATAACATAGTAATTTTCAAATTTTTTTGCTAGAGAAATTGGAAAACTATGTATTTCATTGCTTGTTTGTATGTTAGTATCTATAATTTTGTACTAAATTATTACAAAAATATAACTTCAACACATTATAATGTTTAATTTAAAAATAAAAGTTATACCACTCTTGGAGTCCTATAGGATCAGCACTGGACTGCAAACCACAAGATCAGCAGTTCAAATCTACCAGCTGCTTCTCAGAAACCCTGTGCAGGGTCGCTATGAGTTGGATCCAACTCAATGGCACATAACAACAACAACAACAACACTCTTAAATATATTGAATAGAATCTAAATTGTACTGCAATGTGATATCAACCATTCTTTCGAAAAATACAAATAAACTCTTCTTTGATGGACGTTTTCTGCTTTAATTTCATTTCACAGACCCTGGAGTATTTTATCCTAATGTAATGTATTTTATGACTTAAAATCATTATTTTAAAATTTCCCTTACTCCTCTGTTATAAAAATGTTTGTAAATTGAAATTTGCTATGAGTGATAAAAATTTTCTCAATTATATTACTATTAGCTATAATTAATATTTGATTGATCAAAATAACATAAATATATTATCTTTTCATAAGTAATTATTAGAAGTAGAACGTAAAACTCCACTGGAAATGCATCTTTTAATGAGATGGATGAACATTACTGCTGGAATGAATATGGGTTAAGCATCAAATTCTATTTCTATTTTACATTTTTATACATGTAAGTATGAATAATCTTTTTCACAAAGAGATTTGGAAATGAAAGATGTTTTGTTATAGCAATGCATGCAACTCTTTGATCACCTTCCAAGTGATACTCCAAAAATCACATAGTAATCTATCATCAACAAATATTTCATAATAGCTAGTGACCAGGAGGCAGACTTGCAGAATGTGCCCTTTAAAGGTGTAAATTATTATATATGCCTGAGTGTTTTTTGCTTTTTAAAAAAAGCTAAAGTGAATAGAGAGAAATACTGTTAACTGATGGTACATGGAGGGGATTATAATCACTGTAATGTAACAAGATGTATGATTTATTGAATGTAAAACAATAATCTGCCCTGTAAACATTCATTCAATCCACAATAAAAAACCTTCATATATATATATATTTCATTTCATTACAAGTAACAGTTGGAAAGCATTTGACTTACAATAGGATCTGTACATAGAAGAATCATATGTTTTCTCAATCTTGACAAAATAATACCAAAAGGATTTTATCAAGACTTATCAAATTACTGTTAGTTGTATTGATTATTCCTCATTCACTTAGAGGCAATTTTTTATGGAGCTAAAATTAGAGAAGACTGGGGTAAAATTTACCACATAAAGTTGAAATTGGACATTTTAAGATTTTCCCATTTTTGTGAACAAAGATCATTATATTCTTGTCTTAAAAGATATCCCAATGTGCCTTTAAAGAGCATGGCATATGAATAGAAAGAAACAGAACTTTAGAATGTTTTGTATGTTTGTATAGAGAAATTAGTGAATCATTTAATGAAAATATTAAGGTTTATATGCATTTGGGAAAATTAGAAGAATCTATAACATCTGAGAAGGAAGACAATTTGAACTAAATGAAGTTGGCTTTCAAAAGTTCTGAGCATTTTAGAACATTTGCCTTATTCCTGTACACAGATAGATGTTTCGCTCTTAAGAAGGTTATGTATGGACGTTAGTAGCAAGAATAAAAGAAAGTATTAGGCCTGGAGCCCTGGTGTGTGGAGCTGTGGGTTAATGAGGCTGATTGCAAAGGCGTTTGAACTGGAAGGTTGGCGGTTCAAGCTCACCAGCTGCTCCTTGGAAACCCTATACAGGGTCGCTATGGGTTGGAATTGACTTGACGGCACTTAACTACAAAACAAACAACAAAGAATGGGCATTTAAAGTGTAGATCAATTACTTTTTGTTAAGTGCACTATTTACAGATGATTCCACCACACATCCCCATTATATTAATCTAAATTTAATCATATGCACAACTCTTATCATTGTTGTTAAATACCATCGCATCAGTTCCAACTCATAGCCATCCTGTATAGGGTTTCCAAGAAGTCGGAGTGGCTGGTGAGTTGAATCGCCGACCTTGAGGTTAGCAGCCCAGTCTTATCCTACAGCGCCATATCAGGACTCTATATACACAGTGTTGTTGTTAAGTGCCGTCGAGTTGGTTCCAACTCATAGTGACCACATATAGGGTTTCTAAGGGTTTAAGGTTATGAGCTTAAACTGCCAGTTTTTCAGTTCAAACTGACTTTGCAGTCCAGCGCATTAACCCACAGTGCCATACCAGGACTCCATATACACACTTGTTGTTGTTGTCATTAAGTGCCACTGAATCAGTTCCAACTCATAGTGACCCTGCACAGGGTTTCTAAGGAGTAGTTGGTGGGTTTGAACTGCTGACCTTGTAGTTCACAGTCCAGTTTTGATCCACAGCGCCACACCAGAAGTGAATTAATGAGCAAACAATTGGTTAAATGGTGACAGAAGCCAGAACCTTGGGTCCAAGTCAGTAATGAATGTGAATTGGTGGCATCCAAGACCCCCAACAAAATGGATTGGCCAAGTGGCAGCATCGATGGACTCAAGCGTGGCAACAGTAGTGAGGTTGGCCCAGAATCGGGCAGTGTTTCGTTCTGCTGTGCATAATGTCGCTATGAGTTGGCACCAATTCGATGGCACCTAACAACAACAAATAATCCACTAGCAAAAATCAGTGAAAAGATTTCTCTTAAAATCTAAATAAATATTCAAGAATATAAAAAACAAGAACTTACCTCTTAATATATATATATATATTCTTTTAACTTGAAAGTGTAATATTGATCTTCTTGCAAGTATTCAAAATACGTATCTGAGAGAGGAAGCAGAGAGCACTCATCAAGTTCTTTCTCAAAATACAAAATTATGAAAATATAAAGGGTTAACTCATGGCATGTGTTACAAACCTTGATGATTCTAAATCTAAGATAAGCAGAGAAGTCACTCATTGAGCCCTGCCAAGAACTTGTTTCTGGAATGAACTAAAGTAATACTTGTTGTCTTCAGTGTTTGTCACCCACACTGCCTTTGTCCTCTTTCCTGGACTCTTATCTTTAGCAAGTAAAATTTTGCTCATGATAATTCAATAACGGTTGCAACAGTACATTAACAGGGAGCTGCCAGAGGTTCAAACCAGATTCAGACAAGGATGTGAAACAAGGGATATCATTGCTGATGTCAGATGGATCTTGGCTGAAAGCAGAGAATACCAGAAAGATGCTAACTTGTGCTTTATTGACTATGCAGAGGCTTTAGACTTTGGGGATCATGACAAATTATGAACAACATTACAAAGAGTGAGTATTCGAGAGCATTTAATTGTGCTCATGAGGATATGTACATAGAACCAAAGGCAGTCATTCAAGTAGAACAAGGGGACACTGAATGGTTTAAAATTAGGAAAGATGTGTGGCAGGGTTGTATTCTTTCACCATACTTATTCAATCTGTATGCTGAGCAAATAATCCAGAAAGTAGAGTTATATGAAGAATAATGTGGCATCAGGATTGAATAATGACTCATTAACAACCTATGATATGCAGATGATACAACCTTACTGAAAGTGAAGAGGACTTAAAATACTTACTTATGAAGATTTAAAACCACAGCCTTCAGTATGGGTTGCACCTCAATGTAGAGAAAACAAAACTCATCATGATAAACACTGAAGTTGTCAAAGACTTTATTTGCCTGGATCTACCATCAACACTTAAGAAAGCAGCAGTCAGGAAATCAAATGACGTATTACATTAGGCAAATATTCTGCACAAGACCTCTTTGAAGTGTTTAACCAAAGATCTCAGTTTGAGGAATAAGGTGTGCCTGACCCAAGACATGGCATTTTCAATAGACTCTTATGCATGTGAAAGTTGGACAAAGAATAAGGAAAACAAAAGAAGAATTGATGTGTTTGGGTTATGGTGTTGGGGAAGAATGTTAAAAGTACCATGAACTGCCTGAAGAGGAAAAAATCTGTGTTGAAAGAAATACAGCCAGAATTCTCCTTAAAAGCCAGGATGACCAGACTTCTCTCATACTTCAGACATATTATCAGGAGGGACCAGTCCCTGGAGAAAGACATCATGCTTGGTAAAACAGAGGGTCAGCCAAAAAAAAAAAAAGACCCCCAATGAAATGGATTGGCAGTGGCAGCAGCAATGGGCTGACATGTAGCAAATGAGAGGTTATGTTCTGTTGTGCATAATGTTGTCATTGTTGTTGTCAGGTGCCATCGAGTCAGAACCGACTCATAGTGACCCCATGCACAGCAGAACAAAACAATGTTGGATCCTGGGCCAACCCCACAACCGCTGCCAAACTTGACGCCATCAATGATGCCACATGGCCGATCCATCTAGTTGGAGGTCTTCCTCTTTTTCTATGACCCTCCATCTTACCCAGCATGACATCCTTCTCCAGCAACTGTTCCCTCCTGACAATATGTCCAAAGTATGAGAGACAAAGCTTAGCCATCCTGGCCTCCAAGGAGCACTCTAGCTGCACTTCTTCCAAAACAGATCTATTGGCTCTTTTGGCAGTCCATGGCACTTTTAGTATTCTCCTCCAACACCACAACTCAAAGGCATCAATTCTTCTATGGTCTTCCTTATTCACTGTCCAGCTTTCGCATCCATATGAGGTTCTTGAAAATACCATGGCTTGGGTGAGGCGCACCTTAGTCCTCAAGCTGACATCTCTGCTCTTCAACACTTAAAAAAATTCCTGTGCAGCAGATTTGCCCAATGCAATACATCGTGTGATCTCTTGACTGCTACTTCCACTAGTGTTGATAGTTGATCCAAGAAGAATGAAATCCTTGACAACTTCAATCTTTTCTCCGTTGATAAGAATGTTCTTTATTGGTCCAGTGGTGAGGATCTTTATTTTTCTGACATTGAGATGCAACCCATGCCGAAGGCTGTGTTCTTTGGTCTTCATCAGTAGATGTTTCAAGTCCTCTTCACTTTCAGCAAGCAAGGTTGTATTATCTGCATATTGCAGGTCACTATGAGTCATAATTGACTCGATGGCATGTAACAACAACATCTTAGGAGAGATGGTGGCTTTGACCATAGACAGGAAGTAGAAGAGGTACAGTTCATTTATAAACACTGCCATCACTCCTGCCACCCCAGTCTACATCTGTTCTTAAAGCAATGTCAGGAAGGGCACAAAACCCTGTCTTGGGCTTGTTGTTGTTGTTGTTGTAAAGTGCCATCGAGTCGATGCTGACTCATAGCCCTGTATAGGATTTCCGAGGACCAGTTGATTTGATCTGCCGACTTTGTGATTTGCAGTCACCAGTGCACATCATACAGCACCACACCAGGAATCCTACCTTGGGCTTGTTTTTTAATTTAAGCAGGCAACCTTGATCAAAGCACTTTTGTTTCAAATTGTCCCTTTAATTGACAGCCTGAAGCTTTTTTTACTTTCCAGAACATTGCACCATTGTAAGATTAGCAAGCCTTTCTTTTTAAGCTAGGAGGAACTCAAGGCTCTACTCACAGCAGGTAAGCTTTAGAAGTCGGTACATAAAGAAACAGAAGCTTTGGAAATTGATTCTTTTAAAACTGTAAGTGCCCTTTGAAAATCTTCTAATGATTTAGCCCAAGTAAATGCATCTTCTGATAGGGAAACGTGGGCATTATACAATGCTGGTTAGAACGATTCTTCAGTAGTAGAATCATAGAAGCTGCATCTCACTCACTGGGAGATAAGGCGTGTCTCAAATGTATGCAATGATTCTATGAGGCACCACTAGCTCAGCCTTGGGACATACTCCCTCTGGTGAGCAGCCCTGGTCTGTGTCTGAAACACCACAAATCTAAGCAGAGCATGAAGGAAAAACCCCTATCCCTTCCTCTCTTTCATTCCTCCCTGCCTGTGATACCTGCAGGCTTGTCCTCCTTCCCTACAAGCTTCTAATGTGAAGAACTCGCAGTGCCTTTGTTGACACTGATGGAGAGTAGCTTCAACTATGATCTTTGCCAGGAAAGTTTGCTTTCTAACAGCTGTAAGCCAATATTGCAGACATTTCTATAACATAGTCACAATGTTTGCCACATTCATATACCACATCCATTCTTATTTTTCCCCTTCTGAGTAAACTCTCCTTTCTACTTCTACAAATTTGTTTTTAAAAGAAAATTATTGTGTGGCTATCACATTGAGTATTCCTGCAATCAGACCAGGGTTCCCCAGAAAGCAGAGACAGAAAAAAATCCTAAATGAAATCGTTTGTTTGAAAATGTGAATCTGGGGTACAGGGAAGTGATCGTGAAACAGGAAAAGGGAAAACGGCAACTGGTACTTGATCCCATTGGACCTTTTTATCTTTTGAGGATGTAAGGAAGGGGAGTGAAGAGACTCATATCTCTCCCCTTGGTCCAGGGTGGCCCCATGGCCATTGGCTTCCCTACATGCCCAGGCTACACATGCTTCCAAGCTTCCAAGTAGATCCCAAGGCCACCGGAAAGCCCTGGAGCCGCAGACACATAGGCAAGGTGCTGCCAGACTAGACCTGTGTAAACTGGTCAACTGGTCCAGCTTGGGTCAGTGCTAGCCCATGGGATGCTCCAGAATTATCCCACACAGGAGGGGCACAGGGATGGTTGGTGTGAAATGTGGGCGGTAGAGGATGAAAGGATTTATTGCAGTGACCTGTGGGTATGTGATGGAGATTATGGATTGGAGGGACTACAATGTTCCCAATCTCAACCCTTGGTTCTATCCTGTGTTCACCTTGTTCCAGGCCAACATGGTTAAAGTGACTGGGATGCATGTCCAACATGCTGCCAGGAGCCCATCCAGTGAAGGCAGGGAAGAATGGGGAATGCAGCTAAGGTTTGTCTTTGTGAGCTGAGTACTCTCCCCAAAGTGTCCACTCCCTGTGAGATCTAAGGCCTGCCCCTGCAGCGGCAGGACAATGACTAAGGAGAGTATTCCTGGTGCTAAAATGAAACAAAACCAGTACAGAAACAGCCAGCCAGAAATATAAAGTTCATATATTACCTTCCAGAGGAGCACAGTGGCTCTGTAGGATAAGCACTGGACTGTGAACCACAACAAGTTCAGTAGTTCGAGCCTACCAGATACTTCTCAGGAGAAAAATGAGGCTTTCTGCTCCCACAAAGATTTATAGCCTCAGAAACCCTATATAGGGTCGCTATAGGTTGGAATCAACTCAACGGCACTAAACAACCGCCCTCTCCCCACCCCTCCAACACAGCCAACTGTCCTACTCCTCCCATTTTTGAGGTAATTTCTGCCCTTTCCTCAAGACTGCCCAAATAAGTCACCATTTCCTGTTCATGCATGATAATGAAGGAGGAGACTTGTAGTTGCTGCAGGCAACCCCACACCCTCTAAGGAGGTGGCTGAAGAAAGGAGCAGGCAGATGGAGCTTCTTCAAATCACACATTGCACCAAAGCTCCCCTGCTTTGATTGAATGTATTTCTAGGTGACCAAGACTCAGATCCTCTGTCAAATAAAAAAGGAAGTTCAGAGGGGAAACGCCACCTCTATGACATTTTAGTCCCTGAAAATCTGAGTGGCCTGCCATTATTTTGAAGACAGCAAGAAAGGAACATCGCAGAAGTGAGGCTTGCTTCACCCTTTAATTTTTTACCACAAAAGAAAAAGAGAACTTTTTCATCAGCAAGAACAGTAAGTACATTTACTATTATCTTAATATCATATAATTTAGTCTAACTTGTTACTAACAACCTGACTGTTTTTTTAAGTAAACACACCCTCACTAGTACCTCTGAGATGAAGGGTGTTGTAGTTGTTGTTCGTTGCCATAGAGTTGGGCCTTACTTGTGGGAGCCCATTGCACAGTGGATTTAACCATTGTGGTCCATAGGGTTTCAGTGGTTGGTTTTACAAAAGTAGATCACTAGGCTTTGTCCCTAGCCTGGACGCTTCACTGAAAGCTGTTCAGCATCACAGCAACACAGATAAATGGTGCCTGAACATGAGGTATATTGACTATGGGGAATTAAACTTGAATCTCCTGCACAGCAGATGACAGTTCTACCACTAAGCTAGCCATTAGCCCTCTCTGAGACACATACTTGCTCCAAAAGGAGTTTTGCCAGGATGTCTTATTTCCAGGGAGGCTGCAGTCTCCCAAAAACATTTGGAGAATCACTATCAAAGTTGTAGCCCATTCTTTTAAATTTCCTGGATGGTGCCAAATACTAATTTTGTAGACTGAATTTGAGTTGGTTTAGCCACTAAAATTCTGGTGAGTAAGTGTGTTCAGAGTCCTGGTGTGGTTTTGTGGGTTAATGCGCTGGACTGCAATGTCGGTTTGAATAGCAAGGTCAGCAGTTCAAGCTCACCAGCTGCTCCTTGGAAATGCAGGGTCACTATGGGTCGGAACCAACTCAAAGGCACTTAACAATAACAAGAAGTGTATTCAAGCCATTCTTGCTTAAAATGGAATGTAACTAATTAAATAATCTGGTGTGACTAGACAAACTCTGGAGGACAGGGAGGGGATTCCCCAAGATAAGCTCCAAACACTTTCTGGACAGTACCATGGGGTTAGGTCTGTAGTAGCCTCCGGAGAGAACCATTTTAGAGTAAGCCTTCATTTCCTTCCTAAATTAGTATATATTTACTTAAAAAAAAAAAAAAATTCTGCTTCTTCAAATTATAGTACATAAAAATAAAATGAAGAAGTAATTTTTCAGAGTGTGCCTTTTTCTCTCGCCTTTCACGGATAGACTTTTTCTGTTGATTGCGAGTGTCTATGTTTAAGACATTGCATTCTGTTTAAGAATGGAGATACTTGACTTTCTTTGTTAACATGTTAAGAAGGAAGTTGTATCCTTACTCAAACCCTGCCTTGTACAGAATATGCCCTCCCTGGGTGCTCTGTTTTTCAGTATGTTCTAAAGAGGATCTGAACTCTCCTGAGTTGGCTAACTGAACCTTATAGTTCTCTGTATTTTCAACAAAGTCTTAGTAACACCTCTTGAATGAAAGACCACAGGATAGAACCATCTCGCGACATAGTTCAGTCCACTTTTGCTTTACATTCAGTTCATGATCATTTCCTGGTTTGAAATTCTCTCAGGTTAAACAATCACCAGATTATTTCTCCTGCTCACTTCAGCCAGACAACCGGGAGGTTTGTATCCCATAGTGGACAGATCTTCCTACCTGGGTGACTTTTATAAGTACATCTTTTCCGGTTTTAAGATTATTAAAATAAGTTCACAAATTTTTATAAGCAGGGGGTTGGAAACACAGATAGACTAACCACTAGCCATTACATTTTGCAAACTTCACTGGAGAACCTTTGATAGCGGGTGATTGAATTGTCTTCCACCCTTGCCTGAGTGGGAGGCCTAGTAGGTGTCCAGCTCTTACTTGGTTCTAAATGATCTGCTTTCTTTTCCTTCCTAAGCATCTGAAACAATGTGGGGAACATCACCACCCCAGGGGCCACACTTCAAGCTTTTTCAGCTCTTAGTGTTGACTGGTCTTTTCTACTACTGCTCAGGTAAGAAACTTTCAGGAATTCACCTGAACACACTGTTAAGGGGTTAAGAGAAAGGAGATGGTGCTACCTTCTTCTATCACCCTATGAGCAATCTTCAAAGCACTTCCTGTCCATCTTATGGATGAGAAAACTAAGGCCCAGAGAGGTTAAGGTGCCTGTCCACGATTGCACAGCAATTAGTGGCCATGTTAGCCAAATAACTTAGATCTTATGAACAGGGCAGGCCAGTATTATTTGTAACAAACCCATAAAGCAGATGCAAAAGTCATCTTAGAGTTGTGTTTGCATTTATATTTGTGATGTACTAAGGAGCCTTACCAACTGCTCCTTGGAAACCCTATACAAGGTCGCTATGAGTCGGAATCGACTTGACGGCATTTAGCAACAATAACAACAAGGTGTATTGGTGGCACTGTGGGTTATGCATTAGGCTACTAACTACAGGGTTTGCAGTTCAGCAGGAGAAAAATGTCTACTCCTATAAAGATTCACAGTTTCTGAAACTTTACATAGAGTTGCTATGAATCAGAATCAACTTGAAGGCAGTGAGTTGTTTTTGTTTTTTAAAGGGTGTTGGTAGCACTGTGGCTAAGTGCTCAGCTGATAACTGAAAGGTCAGTGGTTCAAACCCACCAGGAGGATGATGTATCCATATGCTTCTGTAAAGATTGATAGCCTTGGAACTGTGGGGCAGTTCTAGTGTGTCCCATAATGTCACTATGAGGCACAGCACACAACAACGATGGTGTTGGCCCTAGGCTCTGAGTCTCTTACTGTGTGTTCATGGAACAACTCAGCTAGTGTGTTCTGCCTGTAAAATTGAATTAGTGCTCCACAGCTATGCTATTCTAAATGGAGACTAGCCGTGGAATATAATTTTCTTTTTAGTAGTGCTCCAAAATTTTATTCTAAAAAATTTCAAACCAACAATGAAGTTGAAAGACTAGCACATGAATACCCACAATTAGAAGCACAAATTATTAACATTTGCCACCTGTGTTGTCTGAATACAATTTTCTTAATGTTAAGTTTTTCTCTTTATATTTGTTCTGATATTTTGCATGTTGATAACCTTTATCGACACTAGCATCTGACATTGTATTATCATCTTAGTTATTTTTAAGGAGCATTGGTGTGGCACTGTAGGATAAGCTCTGAACTGCTAACCACAAGGTCAGTAGTCCAAATGGTTTTCTGTTCCTGTAAAGATTTACAGCCTTGAAAACACCATACAGAGTTGCTATGAGTCATAATTAACTCGATGGCAGTGACTTTGGTTTGGTTTGAGATACTTTTAATTTACTACATAGATATTTCAGGTAGGTTGCGCAAATGACATTTTCCCTTCTAGGGGCTTTTTTGTTCCAGCTCTGGTAGTTCTAGAGGTGCCAGATTTAAAGGACTCTCGGGGAGAGTAGAGCACCTTACTGGCAGAATGACATTCTTATTTATTTTGTTGTTGTTAAGAAGATATACAGCAAAACATTCACAACTTCAGCTGTTTCTGCTTGTAGAGTTGAGTAGCATTGATTGCAGGCTTGGAGTTGTGCAACCATGCTCACCCTTCAGTGTGTGTATAAGTCAGCATCGTTGGTTTATTCATTTATCCATTGATTAGGTTGGTGCCATCATTTTGCTATCGTGAATAATGCGAATGTAAATTATGAATGCGCGGACATCTATTCTTGTCACGACTCGTACTTCTCTGGGATAAATATCTAGCAGTTAGGCCACTGGATCATATGACATTTCTATTTCCAGTTTTTAAAGAAAACTCCATGCCATTTTCTATAGTGGTTGTACTATTTTACAGTTCCATAGAATTTTTTCATGGTTGATTTTTTGAAAGTGGTTCACCCGGATTTTTTCTAAGGTATGTCTGAATAGACTCAAACTGCCAACTTTTGAGTTGCAAATGAGCACATTAACTGTTTGCATCAATCAGGGAATCCTCACTGCATTTGGAAAGGTATCTGAAAAAGACACTTCCACTGGGAGGATATACATAAATCACTAACAGCAAAATCTCTGGGTGGTGAGATTATTATTGCTATTGTAAAGTGCCACCGAGTCAATTCTGATTCATAGCAACCCTGTATAGGATTTCCAAGGTGGTCCAACTTTATACCTTTTTGCAGAAGCAGAAAAACCTCATCTTTCTCCCGAAGAGTGACTGATGGGTTTGAACCACTGACCATGTGGCTCGAAGTCCAGTGCTTACCCCGTACAGAGTCACTGTGCTCTCATGGTGAAATTATAAATGACTTTTTATGCTTTTCTATAGTTTTCATTCTCTCTAAAAGTAATGTGTTTTGCAGATGGGGAAAATCTTTGTTTAGAAAGCACACTTACATCCTCAGTGACTTCACCTATGTTACAGCACTGTGTGCATTCTAAAGTGCTGTACCAGCAGTTTTTTTCTTGTTTACATTAGAGGAAGCGGTGGTGCAGCATTCATAGCTCTCTGGCTGCTGCTGAGACTAAACTCACTGAACAGAAACTCATGACCAAGTTGCTGGGTCACACTGAAAACTCTCACCTTTTCAAGGAGCAAACAGTGAAGCACCGACTCCTAGCTGGAAGCTTGGTGGTCTGAGCTCACCTTGAGGTGCCTTGGAAGACAGGTTTGGCAATCTGCTTCTGAGCAATCACAGCCTTGAAAACCCAGTTCTACTCTGTACACAGGAGATCATCATGAATGGCAACTAACAAAAACAATAACTCATCATTTTAGATGAGTTTTATTTTTCCTTTTAAGTTATTCATGTACTTGTATTATTTATCTGTCTCTCCCAATTTTCCTTGCAGTTTTAAAAATAACATAAAATGTACCACTTTGAAGTATACACTTTAGTGGCACTGTAGGATAAGTACTGGATCAAAAGGTCAGTTTGAACTGCAAGGTCAGTGTTTCAAACTCACCAGTTGCTCCTCAGAAAACCTACACAGGTTCACTCTGAGTTGGAATAGACTCAACAGCACATAACAACAGCAACAATATAGTCTAATTACAGAAATTTTTCGTTACCTCAAAAAGAAAACCGCACTCATTAAAAGTCACAGCCCAATCATTCCTGTCTTCCAACCCCTTGTTCTTGGCAGCCGAAAATCTACTTTCTGTCTCTATGAATTTTCCTATTCTGGACATTTTGTATCAGTGGAATTATACAGTATGTGGACTTTTGTATCTAGGTTCTTTCACTTAGCATAATGTTTTCAAGTTTCACCCATGTTGTAGCATGCATCAATACTTCATTCTTTTTTATGGGAGATTGACAATGCACACTGAGTTCTTGAGAGGTGCATGACTTGCCTAGGACTAGTGGTCTCCACACTTGGCAAATAGTGTCCCCTCCTAATGAGCTGTGTTGAAGAGTTGAAGTGACCAGAGTAGCAAAATGGCAAGGCAGTGAGGAAAGGCAGGGCTAAGGGATAACACTGTTGAGACTCCCCAGTGGGCAGTTCACAGACCTCCATATGGAAGGTAAGCAGAATTGCCTTCTCTATCTATCTTGTCTTCACTCCTTCTCCCCTCTCATAGCCTCTGTCCTTTCCTGAGTGCTACTGGGTGGAGGGGGCTAGCAGGCACTCAGTTCAAACCAAATGGCCTCCAGTTACCAGGGTGATGGGTGTGGTTCAACAAATCAGGAGGCTTTACATGAGAGAATAGCTTGTTTAAAAATAGGACCTTAACCTGAAAAGCATTTCACAATTAAGAAAGCATCCCTGTGATAATTATATGGTGAGAGCATGGAAGATCTTATATCCATTTTGCCAAAATAAAACCTGAGATCCAAAGAGGTTAGCCAACTTGTTCAAGGCTGTGATTCTGATATGCAGTGGGTAGAATCAGACCTTGATTCTTAATGTCCATCCATGCATTTCCCAAATGACTGATGATGCTGAACATCTTTTTATGTGCTCACTGGCCATTTATATATCCTCTTTAGTGAACTGTCTATTCAAATCCTTTGCCTATCATGAATATGTACAAACTAACTTGCATTTAACAAGTATTTATTGAGTACCTACTATGGGCTATGGAGCCCTGGTATTACTGGACCTCAAGGTCGGTTTGAACCACAGGGTCAGTGGTTCAAATCCACCAGCCACTCCTTGGTAACCCTAGACAGGATCACTATGAGTCAGAACCTAATCAACGGCACTTAATAACAACAACAATGTGGGCCATATACCATTCTAGACACTGGATAAGTTAATGATGAAAACAGACAAAGCCCCTGATCTTATGGCTCAATAAGTAACAGTCGTTGTTAAGTCTTATCAAACAGGTTCCAACCCATAGCAGCCCTGCATACAGTTTCCAAGGAGCAGCTGGTGGGTTTGAACCACCAACCTCACTGTTCAAACCCACCTTGTGGTCCAATGCTTTATCCCACAGCGCCAACTGGACATATAACTAGATCAGCTGGAGATGAGTGTCATGAAGAGAAATCAATTGGGGTATGGGAATAAGAAGTGGCAGGAAGGATGGGGTCAGGAAGGGAGGTGCTATTTAGGAAGAGTCTAAGAAGGTCTCTCTGACAAGGAGACACTGGGGCATGTGGATATCTGGGAAAGGTGTAGGCACCTACTACGTGCCAGGTGCTCTGTAGGAGCTGTCCATGCATTAGCTCATGTGAATCCTCCCACACACTGTGTTAGGTAGGTGTGGTGACGTTCATTGGAAAATGGTGGAATAATTCAGAAATGTATGGATGTTCTTGGGTGGTTGCTGTGATTGTCGACTGCCGTCAAGTCAACACTAACACATGATGACCTCACATACAACAGAATGAAACATTACGAAGTCTTTTCATGTGGCCACTGTGTATTTTGAGTAGCTTCTGACCTAGGAAGCTCATCTTCCAGCACATATAATGGAAAACATTCTGTTGTTATCCACAGAGTTTCATTGGCTAATTTTCAGAAGGAGATCACCAGGTCTTTCTTCCTGGTATGTTTGAGTCTGGAAGCTCCACTGAATTCTGTTCACTATGAATGACCCTGCTGATATTTGCAATACCAGTGGCATAGGTTCCTGCTTCACAGCAACATGCAAGCCACCACAGTATGGTGAACGACAGAGGTGACTATGCTGAGAGATTTCATGAATCCAACTGCCCCCACTCCAACCCAGAGTCACTAAAGCAAATTAAGCTATTCAAAGACTTTTCAAGTTTTCTCATTACTATCTGGATGTGGTAAAGTCTCTGAGTATGGAAGCTGAGTCCCTGTGGGAATTTCCAAATTGCCCAGAAGATTTTTGGTTCCCCTTTTCAGTCTGGTTCTTTCACAGCACAATCATTTGGTGAGAGGGTCTCAGATAGGAGCTTCAAGACGCCCACAGAATGGTATGTCACTGACCTTTAGAAAGACACCCACACTTCTGCTCAGATAGCTGGACAAAAACTCCTGAGGAATTGACATTGAAACTAGATATCTTAACTTTCAGTTATGATTTCTCTTTTGACATGCCAAAATCAGTAATAAATCCTGGATTCTTTCTGAGTATGAACAAACAGATCTCGGGGTGGGGGAAATGATTATTTGGGACCCAAATAAGTGACCTGTTTTCTGTCATGGTTTTTGTTTGACCCATAGAAAGACCAGAGTGCTATACGAGGAAGATTCAAAAAGTTTGTGGAAAAACTCCATTATCTTTTCATTCCATTTTTTCCATGAACTTTTGAAGCCCCCTAATATATTTAGCAAGGAGCTCTGGTAGCGAAGTGGTTACGAATCGGGCTGCGAACCGCAAGGTCAGCAGGTCGAAAATACCAGCTGTTCCGCGGGAGAAAGATGAGGCTTTCTGCTCCCGTAAAGATTTACAGCCTCGGAAACCCTGTACAGACTCGCTATGAGTCAGAACCGACTCATGGCACATAACAACAACAAGAACAATGTATTTAGCATACCCCTGAGTGAGATGGAAGGGCTCTGAAAGGTCAGAGAAGGGGTAGGAGGAGAAAGAGAAAGAAAAGGAAACGTTTGCAGAAGACCTGCTATGTACTAGGAAGTTTCTCTACTTATAATATCACTAATCAATTTTAATTTCACAATAATCCTGTGGGGGTAGGTAATATACTCATTTTACAGAAGAGGAAGCTGAAATTAATCATGACTGGCCAAGCTGGGACTAGAATCCAAGTGGGAATCTATGGTCCATATTCCTTTTACATATCACTTACCCTTTTGTTGTATCTCTTTTTAAAGGAAATTCAGATCACCTTAAGTATATTTTTAATTTCTTCTTCCTTTAAAGTTATAGCCCCTAAAATAGGGACTGGCAATGTTCAGCACAATTGTCCAAAGGGGTTCCTGAGATCACAGTAAATTCTAAATTGCCTCAGTTGTTGTTGTTGTTAGGTGCCATCAAGTTGGTACTGACTCA
>NW_006408579.1:2915961-2928513 GCF_000296735.1 Chrysochloris asiatica
TCTGCTTTCAGCCAAGATCCATCGGACATCAGCAATGATATCTCTCATTCCATGGCCTCTTCTGAATTCGTTCTATGAAAATGCCAACCATCACAAAACCCTCTTCCTAAGTGGAGTCCTGGTTTGGTGCTGTAGGAGATGTCTTGGACTGCTAACCTTGAGGTCAGCAATTCAAACCCACCATTGTGCCTTGGGAATCCTAACAAGAAGGGTCGCTACGAATCAGGAGTCCTGGTGTGGCACTATGGGTTAATGCGCTGGACTGCAACGTCAATTTGAACTGCTATGTCGGCAGTTCAAGCTCACTAGCCACTCCTTGGAAACCCTACACAGGGTCACTATGTGTCGGAACTGACTCGATAGCACTTAACAAGTGCTATTGTGGGGCCTTATTTAGTTTGACCAAGTCTTGAAGAATGACTGGTGCAATGGAGAGATGAGGTTGTTATTGGGTGCTGTCAAGTCGCTTTTGACTCATAGAGACCCTATGTAAAACAGAACAAAATCCTGCCTAATCCTACACCAGCCTCATAATCATTACCATGTTTGAGTCCACTGTGTCAACCCATCTCATTGAGCATCTTCCTCTTTTTTTGCTGACCCTCTACTTTACCAAACATGATCTCTTTCTCCAGAGAATACTTCCTCCTGATAACATGTCCAAAGTACAGGAGGTAAAGTCTCACCATCCTTGCTTCTAAGGAGCATTCTGGCAATTCTTCCTCCTGCACAGAATAGTTCATTCTTCTGAAAATCCATGTGCTTTTAATATTTCTTGCCAACACCATAATTCAAATGCATCAATCCTTCTCTGCTCTTCCTTATTTATTGTTCAGCTTTTGAATGCATATGAGGTAACAGAAAAACCATAACCTGGGTCAGGCATACCTTAGTTCTCAAAAGCAAAGATGACATCTTTGCTTTTTAACACTTTTACAAAGTCTCTGGCAGCAGATTTTCCCAGAGCAATACACTGTCTAATCTCTTGACTGCTGCTTCCATGAGCTTTGTTTGTGGATCCAAGTAAAATTAAATCCTTGGCAACTTCAATTTTTCTTTGTGTATCATGATGTTGTTTATTTGTCCAGTTGTGAGTATTTTTTGTTTTATTTATATTGAGGTGTAATCTGAAGGCTATAGTCTTTGATCTACATCAATAAGTATTTCAAGTCTTTTTCACTTTCACCAATTAAAGTTGTGTCATCTGCACATCACAGGTTGTTAATGAGACTTCTTCCAGTCCGGATGCTTTGTTCTTCTTCATATAATTCAGTTTCTCAGATTCTGTGCTCAGCATAGAGATTGAATAAATATGGTGAAAAGATACAACCCTGACACATACCTTTTCTAATCTTAGACCATACAGCATCCCCTTGTTCTGTTCAAACAACTGCTTCTTAATCTATGTACAGCTTCCTCCTGAGCACAATTAAGTGTCCTATATTTCTTTTCTTCACAATGCTATCCATAATTTGTTATGAACCACACAGTTGAATGCCTTTACATAGTCAATAAAACATCTCTGGTGTATTTATTCTCTGCTTTCAGCCAAGATCCATCTGATATCAATGATAATATCTCCCGTTTCATGACCTATTCTGAATCAGGCTTGAATTTCTGACATCTCCCTGTGGTTGTAGTGCTGCAATCATTTAAAAATTATCTTCTGAAAAATTTTACTTGTGTGATATTAATGATATTTTATAATTTCTGCATTCTTTTATAAAACCTTCTTTTGGAATGGGGGCACAAATATGAATTTCTTCCAGTCAGTAAAGCAGGTAGCTGTCTTCCAGATTTCTTTGTGTAGATGAGTGAGCATTTCCAGCATTACAGCTGGAGAGATACTAGTACCCACATATTCCTCTTGCCCTAGTAGAATAAGGGCCTGGAAATGAGATTCCTGGACATGGGCCTTCCTAAGGGGATCTATGCATATAAGAATGAAATGATGAGGGTTTAAAAGAGGATGTGGGTACATGAATATTTGCCTTTCTTGCAAACACAACTATGAATGTGGTAGAGTATACAGCAGGCAAAGTGATGAAAACTTCTTAGCTATCATCAAACATCTTGAGGCAATGAGTAGCTGAGCCTGAGGGCTCAGGAAGATAGTCTCAGGAGACACTGTGCTCAGTTTGCATAGCAGTCTACAAAGACAACGTTCTACATCCTACTTTGGTGAGTTATTGTTGTTGTTAAGCACCATCAAGTCGATTCTGACTCATAGCAACCCTGTGTAGGGTTTCTGAGGAGCAGCTGGTGAGCTTGAACGGCCGACCTTGCAGTTCAAATGGCTTTGCAGTCTGGCGCATTAACCCACAGTGCCACACCAGGGCTCCTAGTGTCTAGGATATTAAAAATGATCTAAGATGCAGGTCTCTCCATGTGCAGAAGTAAAATGAGTGATGAAAATTGAAAATACTTGGAATCAATTAGTCCAGCAGACTAATAGGACAGATGAACACCAGTCTCCATGACTGAACCAGATGGTGCCCAGTTACCACTACCAACCGTTCTGAAAGGGATTGCATTAGAAGGTCCCAGGTAGAGTAACAGAATATGTGGAACAAAACTCGAAATCATTAAAAAGAAAGAAAGAAAGACCAGGCTTACTGATCAGAAAAAGACTGAAGAACCTAAGACTAGTGCCTTCAACCACCATTCAGGTCTGGCAAGGAGCTAATCCTTGTGGCCCAACTTTCAGTCAAGTAGTAGATAGGTATACAGAGGGAACAGCAACACTAGTAAGGTATGTTCACCATGAATGATGGAACCGTCAATCATTCTAAATCAAAGGGGCAACACGTACCTAAGGACAAAGGTGAGAAGGGATGGGAAGATGGGTGGAATGGAGATGGGAGCCACAGGGAGAAAGCGGGATAACTGTTGTTACATGGAGGGGATGGCAATCATTGAGTTCAAACAAAGTGTATGATTTGTTGAATATAAAACTGTTGAGATTGTCTGCAAGCCTTCACTCAATTCATAATGAAGTTTTAAAAAAAGATGAAGAAGAATGGCATGATGGAAGTGTCTGACCTCCTCTAACTTCAAGGAGAGAGGGGAAATTAAGATCATTAGCATCAGTCACCCACAGATGATTCCTATTAGGAGGAGATCAGACATGGCTTCACTCTCCAAAGTTTTTACCAATTTTAATAGCAACCATGCCACCTAAGGCATTCTCTGCTTTTCTGCTATGTTCAATAATGAATTGCAATGGCCACACAGAACTCACATACATCATTTACAATTATGGGGTGACCTTTGGCACCTGCTTTCCTCAGACAAATGTTACAAAGTTATTTTAGCTCTGCTGATTCAAAGCACAGAGGCACCCCACTCTTTCAACAAGCATTCTGCCCTAAAGTATTCAGCTTTTTGGCTCCATGAATTAGAGAGCCTAGCTTCACTAGCAAGTGTGCTTAGGCATCCCACATTACCTACCAACAAGCCTCCTGCAGGGACACATTCAGCTTTTTCCATCTGTCTCCTGCTGGGCTCCTGGGTTTGCTGCCTCTGCTACCACCATTTCTCTGCTGCTGCTGCTTCTCACTGTTTCTCACTATCACAGCTGTCTCCTGGATTAAGGAGATTCGGCACAGGGATCTTGGGTCCAAAAGACATTATCTACATCTGGTTTTTCTTTCTTTGCAATAGTGAGAGTCCCTCTTTGACTCTAGGATGGCTCATTTCAAACCCAGTAGGATGGCAAAACTGACCAACCCCCATATTAGGGTTCCATAAACCTTATTTGCATGGTTCCACAGTCCTGGTGTGATGCTGTGAGTTAATGTGCCACCAGACTGTAAAGCCATTTGAACTGCAAGGTTGGTGGTTCAAGCTCACCAGCTGCTCCTCGGAAACCCTATACAGGGTCACTATGGTTTGGAACTGACTCGATGACACTTCACAACAACAACCCCCAAAGGGTGCCATGTACCTTATTTACATTATTTAGCAAGTGAGATAATCCCCATTAGCTGGGTATTCCAGGGCTGCTTCCAAAACCTTGCCTGAGTGGAAATGAAGAGGGTCCTTTCAATCTGAAACCATGGGGTTAATCCAGGCCTGGACATGAAATTATTCTATTTCTCAAAGCAAAGGAAATTAGAGGTGAGGGCAGAATGGGGTGAGGGCAGTGTTAGGGGTTGTTGTTGTTGTTGTTAGATGTTATTGAGTCAGTACTGATTCATAGTGACCCTATTCACAACAGAAGGAAACACTGCCCGGTTCTGCACCAACCTCATTATTACAGTTGAGCCCATGACTGCTGCTACTGTGCCAATCCATTTTATTGGGGGAGGGGGTCTTCCTCTATTTCACTGACCCTCCACTTTACCACTCAGGGTGTCCTTCTCTAGGGACTGGCCCCTCCTGATAATATATCTGAAGTATGAAAGAAAAAAATCTCACCATCCTGGCTTCTAAGCAGCATTCTGGCTGTACTTCTTTCAACACAGATTTGTTTGTTCTTTTGTCAATTCATGGTACTTTCAGTATTCTCCTCCAACACCATAACCCAAATGCATCAATTCGTCTATGATCTTTTTCATTCATTGTCCAAGTTACACATGCATATGAGGTTATTGAAAATACCATTACTAAGGTCAGATGCACCTCAGATCTCAAATTGACATCTTTGCTCTTCAATACTTTAAAAGAGGTCTTGTGCAGCAGATTTGACTAATGTAATACATTGTTTCTTTTCTTCACTACTGCTTCCTTGAGTGTTGGTGGTTGATTTGAGCAAAATGAAGTCTTTGACAACTTTTTCTCCATTTATCTTGATGTGATTTATTGGTCCAATGGTGAGGATTTTTGTTTTCTTTACATTGAGATGCAACCCATAGACTGTGGTCTTTGATCTTCATTAGTAAGTATTTCAAGTCCTCTTTGCTTTCTAAAAGCAAGGTTGTATCATAATGCAGGTTGTTAATGATTCCTCCTCCAATTCTGATGCCATATTCGTCTTCATAAAATCCAGCTTCTCAAATTATTTTCTCAGCATATAATCCAGCTTCTCTACAGATTGCATATGTATGGTGAAAGAATACAACTTTGGCGCACACCTTTCCTAATTTTAAACCATGTAGTATTCACTTGTTCTGTTCAAACAGCTGCATCTTGGTTTATGTACACGTTCCCCATGAACATAATTAAGTGTTCTGGACTACTCATTATCTGCAATGTTGTCCATAGCTTGTCATGATCCACACCATCGAAAGTCTTTGCATAGTCAATAAAGTAAAGGTAAACATCTTTCTGATATTCTCTGATTTCAGCCAAGATCCATTAGATGTCAGTCATACCATCCCTCATTCCACATCCTCATCTGAATCCAGCTTGAACCTCTGGCAGCTGCCTGTTAATGTACTGTCACAGCTGTTTTTTAGTTATCGTTAGCAAAATTTTAATGCATGCGATATTGCTGATATTGTCTGATGATTTCCACATTCTGTTGAGTCACCTCTCTTTGGAATGGGCACCACTATGGATCTCTTCCTAGCCATTGGCTTTGGGAGTTGATGTATAAATTTGAATAGTACTTGTATTAACTGGTCTTCCTTGTAGGTGTATGGTTGTTATCCTATCATGGACGGTGTTGTCTTCCAAATGTCTTGGCATAGAAGAGTGAGTGCCTCCAGTGCCGTGTCAGTTTGTTGAAAAATTTCAATTTGTATTCCATCAATTTCCAGAGCCTTGTTCTTAACCAATGCCTTCAATGAACCTTGGACTTCTTTCTTCCGTACCATTAGCTCTTGGTTATCTACTACCTTTTAAAATGGTTGAACATTGACCTTTTTTTTTTTTTTTTTGATACAGTGACTCTGTGTATTCCTTCCAGCTTCAACAGATCTTTGCACATTTGCTCTTCTTGAGCTGTCCCTTGCCCTGTGAAATTTTCCATTCAGCTCTTTTACATCCTCATTTCTTCCATTGCTTTAGTATCTCCTCTGACATCCATTTTGGTCTTTTCCTTCTGTCATGTCTTCTTAATGACCTTTTGCTTCTTTCTGTTTGATGTCATCCTACAACATTTATGGTATTCTGTCATTAGTGTTTAATTCATCAAATCTTTTCTTGAGATGATCTCTAAAATCAGGTAGGATGTGTTAAAGATGATATTTTGGCTTTTGTGGACTTGTTTAATTTTCTTCAGTGTCAACCTGAACTTGCATATGAGCAATTGATGGTCTTTTCTACCATCTGCTCCCGGCCTTGTTTTGGCTGACGATATGGAGTTTTGTCACTGTCTCTTTCCACAGATATAGTCAATTTGATTTCTACTTATTCCATCTGGTGAGGTCCATGTGTATTGTCTTTTATGTTGTTTACAAAAAAAGGTATTTGCAATGAAGACGTCATTGGTCTTGCAAAATTCTCTCATGCAATCTCTAGCATCGATTCTATCACCAAGGCCATATTTTCCAACTACTGATCCTTCCTTCTTGTTTCCAACCTTTACATTCCAATTGCCAGTAATTATCAATACATCTTGATTGCATGTTTGATCAATTTCGTACTGAAGAAGTTGGTAGAATTCTTCAATGGCTTTGGGAGTTGATGTATAAATTTGAATAGTACTTGTATTAACTGGTCTTCCTTGTAGGTGTATGGTTGTTATCCTATCATGGACGGTGTTGTACTGCAAGATAGATCTTCAAATGTTCTTTATGATGATGAATGCAATGCCATTCCTCTTCAGTTTGTCATTCCTGACATAGTAAACCATTGTGATTGTTAGATGCAAAATGGCCAATACTAATTCATTTCAGCTCATTAATGCTTAGGATATTGATGTTTATGTGTTCCATTTCATTATAGACAACTTCCAATTTTCCTAGATTCATACTTCGTGCATTCCATGTTCAGATTCTTAATGGATGTTTACAGCTGTTTATCTTCATTTTGAGTTATGCCCCATCAGCAAATGGAGATCCCAAAGGCTTTACTCCATTCTCATCATCATGGTCAACTCTACTTCGAGGAAGTAGCCCTTCCCAAATTGTATTTTGAGAATCTTCTAAGCTGAGGGGTTCATCTTCCAGCACTATATCTGACAATGTTCATCTTCCAGCACTATATCTGACAATATATAGTAGTGTGCCACTATTATTCATAAATTTTCAGTGACTAAATATTTGGAAGTAATCTATCTCTCCTTCCTAATCTGGAAGCTCATCTGAAAGCTGTCCCCCATGGGTGACCCTACTGGTATTTAAAATACCAGTGGCATAGCTTCCAGAATCAGTGCAACTCCCAAACCACCACAGTATGACAAACTGACAGATGAAAGGTGTAGTGTTAGGGTACTTATTCTGAAATTGGGGCCTAAAGTTAGGGAAACTAGTAAAACAAACAAGATTTGTGCTTGGTAACTGAAAGATCAGTGGTTTGAGTCCACTGAAATACACTGTGGGAGAAAGGCCTGACTGTCTGCTTCTCTAAAGATTGCAGTTGTGGAGTTTCACTGTATAGCATGTGAGGTTGCTGCATGTGGGAATTGACCACTTAGCAACAGGTTTAGTTTCCTTCCTTCTTCTTTTTTTTTTTTTTGCTTTAGTACACACAAAAATGTAATCCTGGGTCAGAAAGAAAAACTTTGTGAAATATGGGCAGGTTACTATTCGCAGCTCAGTTCCTTCATATGTTAAATGAGACCACCCAAATAAATGACCATGGAGATCCCTTCAGATCTCACATTCTTCAACTGTCACTTCATGTCCCCTTGAATTGAGTATATTGTTTAATCCATAGACTACCTTCTTGTGGGACTAACAGACTTTCTCCCACACCAGGCCTTCCTGTCTCTGGCCCCAACTTCTGGTCCATACGTGTCTGGCTACTGAAATAAGACAAACCAGTGTCTTTCCATATTCCTGAATGCTCCAATGTGAATATTTTGTATCCTTCCTGAACCTCTCAGAGCCTCAACTGCCTCACTGGCAAAATGCAATGTTAATACACATCTCGTATGGCCCCTAAAAAGGGATGAAATAAAATTGCACTTGTTTTCCTCCACATGGGAGCCATGTTGTTGTTGTCAGTTGTTGGCGAGTCAAATTTTGACTTGTGGTGATCCCATGTGTGCAGGCTAGAACTAACTGCTTCATAGGGTTTTCAAGGCTCTGAACTTTCAGAAAACAGATCACTAGGTCTCTTTCATGGTGTCTCTAGATGGTTTTGAACCAACAACCTTTTGACTAGTGGCAGAACACTTAACCATTTGTACAACTCTGGAGCCCCTATAAGTGCAACTGTTGTTGTTAAATGCTGTCTAGTCAGTTCCGACTCATAGCAACCCTGTATAGGGTTTCCAAGGAGCAGTTCGTGGGTTTGAACTGTCGACCTTGTGGTTTGCAGTGCAGTACTGATCCACAACAAAAGTGCCATTGTTGCTGTTGTTAAGTGCCATCGAGTCAGTTCCAACTCATAGATAAGGTTTTCAAGGAACGACTGTGGCGCTTGAACCACCGACCTCGCGATTCAAACAGACTTTAAAGTCCAGTGCATTTACTCCCAGCACCACACCAGAACTCTAGAAGTACCTAAGAGGAAACAAAAAATTCAGGGCACGACAACATCTGTGATACTTCCAAGTATCTGGTCAGGGATGATTGCTCTTAAAAGTGGTGTTATAGTGGGTACAGGAAATGACAAGTTATAGAACTAAAAAATGGAGTCCTGGTGTAGCACCGTAGGATAAGCACTCTACCGCAAGTTCGGTTTGAACCACAAAGTTGTGCGGGAGTCCAGCTCTGGCAGGGTCGGAGACTCGAGAGGAGATGCGCAATCCGCGAAAGTGAAAGTAATTGAGGAGTCTCCGGCTTAGTTGGCTGATGGAGCTCACTGCCTCGGCTTAGCAATAGTCCTTATTTATACTTAAAGTTACACAATGCATAATGATCTGATGCATTGATATTTTTCTTTGAAGTACTACACATTTTTAATTATATCATTCATTTACCTTGTGATTATAAAATCTTAACGAAAGTATTTCTATCATGTCCCACTTGACCTTTCCATATCCTGTTCATTTTCTGACCATTAGGTACTTTTCTTCTGATATCATCTCTTCTGCTACGTAAGTGATAGACTGTCTTTTCTTATTCCTACTAAAAGGTCAAGTTGAACTTTATACAGATCATTTCCACCTCCCAAACCCCTAACTATATTCTCTTTTTACTATAGGTTTCTATTGACTCAATCATATTGACTCAATCATCTTTGCCTACGCTATTTTATTGTTTTTTCTAGCTATTTATTAATTCTCTACCCTATATAAGGTACTACTATTTTCCATAGCAACAGCATTGCCAACATCTATTCAATTGCTTTGTTTTTCTAAAGTATTCATTAAAGAAATAGTATTTCTATGTTTCTTTCTTTCTTTTGGGACCATGAGGCATGCTAAAGGGCCCAACCTGGCTAATTGCTGCAGAAAAGGTAGACTATTAAATTTTGTCCACTTTCCATTTATGTTTACCATCCTCTGCCTATTTATGTTGTTGTTGTCAAGTGCCGTTGAGTCGATTCAAACCCATAGCGACCCTGTATAGGGTTTCCAAGGAGCAGCTGGTGAGCTTGAACTGCCGACCTTGCGGTTCAAATGGCTTTGCAGGCTCCTGTATATGGTAGTGAGGGGTTTGTGGGTTCTGGCCAGTAATAGGTAGCCCATTTCCCTCGAGGGGGTCACCATAATTCACCACCTATCTTAAGTGGGACTCATGGGGGGTTGGTTGGCTTCACTTTTGCTTTTTATCTGCTTCTGTGATCTCATAAAAGCAGCTGCTTTGTATTCAGGTTTTTTTGCGGGAGGCAATAGGTCATGCTGCCTTAATTTATTTACAGTTCCCTTTTAATCTAATCCAGTGAAGTTGAGACAGTTGTTGCAAGACTGGTTTTTCCTAAGCTTTGCAGAACTCACAGTGGGAGCCGTGAATGTGGCAGTACAACGTGTCCCCACAAGTGAAATCAGAACCATCCCAAAAAGGAGAGATAAAGGGTGCTTTCCCACAAAACATCTGCCATGAGGATGCTTCTCCTTTGCCGGAACTGTGTCAACGGGCAATGGGGGGCTGGCTTCCAGCAAGGTTGGCAGTTCAAAGTCAACCAATCACTCCACAGAAACCCTATACTGGGTTGCTTTTGGTTGGAACTGACTCGATGACACCTAACAATAACAAAAGGACTAATAATCACCTGGTCTGAGAGAAAGCTCATGCTAATTCCAAATCGTGCATACCTTTGGAACGTCCTCAAGAAAAAGGAAGTGCATGGATTACACTATAATTACTGGTCCATGAATGTGTTTTTTTATTGGGGGCTGGGAGGAGGGACTGGTTCTTGATTTTTTTTTAAAAAGACACTTGTCAATTTTTAGTATCAAAGCAGTGGCACTATTGGTTTTTCTTTCTTCTAATCGGACCCCCAAAGAAACCACATCAAAGGAGAATACATTTGAAGCCACTAAGCTGCAAGATGAACACCTGACATACTTCACAACAACCTCATCAAAAAGGGGGAACTGAGTGGAAAGGATGAGCACACACTGCCAGCCTACAAACTGCAGAGAGAAATCAGCCAGATGGGGTGGCCAGTATACCCCAACCCCAGAGAAGCAAAGTTTCAAAATCATAAATAAATTTCCAAAAACAAACTTTGCATATAAGATATTCAAGATTTCTCCAGCAATGACTGATACAAAGCACTCTGACATGGCACTTTGAGAGACAGCAGCTTCAGACCCAGAATAGGGTGATGCGATGAGTTTCATATGGTGAAATCAATGGCAAATCATTTTTTTTTTCTGTCTTTTATAAAAGGAGGCAGGAGAGCAAATAAGTGGTCACTCCAACAGAGGGGCATGTGATCCATTCTGTCAGTATTTAGGAAGGGAGTGGACAAAGGATGGGACAATGCTGTGATCTCAGCTAGAGGTTTCATCATATTAATTTGTTTGGTCACTTCTGACCAAAGATACCTTAAAGCTGAAAACTTGAACAGCACATTTAAAAAAATTTTTTTTTTGCTGGGCTAACTCCTCCTGGAATCACCTTTCTGGCTTGGCTGGTGCTTTGTACAGTGCAACGAGGTCTCCCAGAGTAGAGTCTCTCCCTTGGCTAGGTTCTGTTCTCAGAAAGGCAGGTCAATACTTCTTTTCCTCCTCTATGGAGAGGGCAATATGTATTAAGCTGAAAGGTTACTTTTCAAAAGAAAGGGGTTAGATTGCTGTTTCAGAGCTGTTGGAATTCTTTGGAATGCTTTACATACGGTGGTACAACCAAAAAGGTAATTACGAAATGTGTACATCACAACATGCTTTTAAAGACACTTGCACTGTGCTCAAATTCCCTTAAATGTTGTTCCCAAAGGTGCTCAGCCCCTAGGCCCAGTTGGTGTCTCTGGGGAGAGGCAGAGACAATTAGGCAGAGGGGGAAAATGCAAAACAAAACACGATTGAAGGGGGGAGGGTGGACAGTGAGATAAGAAAGTAGCCTTCCAGTTAAAGAAATGAAATGATGTATTGCATTTGGCAAATCTGCTGCACAAGACATTTTTAAAGTGTTGAAGAGCAGAGATGTCAGCTTGAGGTCTAAGGTGAGCCTGACCTAAGCCATGATATTTTCAATAACCTCATATGCATGCAAAAGTTGGACAGTAAATAAGGAAGACCCTAGAAGAATTGATGCTTTTGAGTTATGGTGTTGGAGGAGAATATTGAAAGTGCCACAGGCTGCCAAAAGAACCAAAAGATCCGTTTTGGAAGAAGTGCAGCCAGAGTGCTCCTTGGAGGCCAGGATGGCCAAACTTCGTCTCTCATACTTTGGACATATTGTCAGGAGGGACCAGTCACTGGAGAAGGATATCATGTTTGGTAAGGTGGATGTCAGAGAAAAAGAAGACCCCCAGCGAAATGGATTGGCAAAGTGGCAGCATCAATGGGCTCAAAAGTGGCAACAATTGTGAGGTTGGTCCAGGACCGGGTAGTGTTTTGTTCTGTTGTGCATAGGGTCACCTAACAACAGATCAGCCCTCAGTTGAAAAGCCTGCTTCATGTAGGCTGGCCTCAGGCGGAGTTAGAGTCAAGGGGAGGAGAAGCGGCAGGACAAAACTGCGTGCTCTACACCTCATTCAGATCAAGCAGATGGTCCAGCATCTTTTGTGTACAGAAGTGCTCCTCTTTGGAACATTTCAGTTTATCTTGCAAATCATCAATTGTCTTCTCCAGCTTGGCTACTGATCTCTCAGCAAACTCGGCTGGAGTTTATCAGTAAGAATATTTACGTCTTCCTCAATTTGTCTTCTTTTTGAGAGTACTTTTCTTCGGTAGCACTCAGACACTTCAGATTCAGATTCACCAGTCTGATCTGCTCATCTATCTCTCAGCAACAGGATTCTGCCAACTCAGATCCAAGTCCCCTTCAATAATCAACTTACGAGTCACCTCCTCGTGCTTTTGATCTGCCCCTTCTGCAATATGCTTAGTTTCATTGAGCTGGATTTCCTGAATTTCTGTCTTTTCTTCATCTTTTTTTTTTTTTT
>NW_006408579.1:2928613-2929414 GCF_000296735.1 Chrysochloris asiatica
ATTCTGTGTTGTTGTTGGCGGAGCTCTCTGCTATTCGTCCACCCAATCCGCCATCTTGTTTGTTCTCCCTTCTTCATCTTTTAAGGCCCAGTTTTCAATAGCCTTCATTCCTGTCTCACTCTCATCCGCAGCTTTCTCTGCCTTCTCTAGCTTTTGCAGGGCAATGGCCAAGCCCTCCTGAGTGCAATCCAATTCCTTGTTTACCAGCTGAATCTGAGGACGGTTCAAGGAGGCCACATTCGCCTCAGTCTGTTCCCAGGTTTGGCTTTCTCCCTCCACTTTCCACTGGAAGCATTTGGCCCTCTCAGCATCATAACCCTGCTGCTGCAGCCTGAAGCTTGTGCTTCACTTCTTCAGTGATGGTCCCAGCCTTGGTGCCCACCCAGCTTTTGCTCACACTCCAGTTCCTGCCTCCTCCCCATGAATGTATTTTTTTTTAATGTTTTATTGTGGATTGTGTGACAGTTTACATGGGACAACATTAGCTTTACATTCATCCTATCGTATATCATTTCATTGCCATGGTTACAATCCCCTCTATGCATCACCAACCAACCAAAAGTTATACCCTGCAAGCCTGTCCCCCTGGTCGTCAGCACACAGCCCCTCTCCCTCTCTGGGTCTAAAGTACCCAGCTGCTCCATCTCTCCACGTCATAGTCTCTGCCTCCATCTCTGGCATCAGTGCTTCTCTGGGTAGGGTCCTGCTCTCCGCTCTTCTCCCTTGATGGTCCCAGGGACCTCTGCTCCTAGACTGCAAAGTCAATCACTCCCCTCCTTTTGCTACAAAACATCTACCTTT
>NW_006408579.1:2929918-2961975 GCF_000296735.1 Chrysochloris asiatica
CTCTTCTTATCAGCTGGACGCTTCACTCTCCACTCTAGTCCTCTGTGGCTATATCATTGACCCTGGGACCAAGAGTCCCCAGGTCTTGCCACACTGCTGGCCAACCAGGTCTCCACCAGGGTTCATAGGAGTCTATTGAACATTGTAGGGCTTAGCTCGCAGCTTCATTACTGTTTTTCCCTCACTTCCCCTTATCGGTGACAAATGTGGTCACTAATCAGAGTGTGTATTCCCATTGAGTCTTAGTCTTGGAAGGGGGTTTGCCCTGAGGGGACCCGACCACTTGCCTTGATGTCTCCTAGACGAGCAACTTGCTTGTTTTTATAGTAATCAATTGGAATGCCTATATTGTTTTGTATTTTTCCAGCCGGTCTTTCTTTCAAGAAGTATCTTCTGTTCTTCTAGCCACTCCACCCATGAATGTATTTTTAATGATATGTCTTAATTATTTTAGAAACCAAATTTTTTTTCATGCAATCATATTCAGTTTTCTAAGCAGTGATTTCTAAAACCTTCAAAAGCACTGGGGACTAAAAAGATTGAGTGCTCTGATTATGCACAGTTCCTACATGCAACACCCTGAGTTCCTATAAAATCTTATTCTTTTTACCTCCTCTCAGGTGAGAGCCAGCTGACCAAGATGGTGAAGGAGAGTGCACTACTATCCTGTGACTACAGTGTTCCCCCTAACGAACTTACAAATTTTCGAATCTATTGGCAAAAGAATGATAAAGTGGTGCTCACTATCATCTCTGGGAAGGTATTGGTATGGCCCGAGTATGAGAACCGGACCATTGCAGACATCACCAATAACCTCTCCATTGTCATCCTGGCTCTGCGCCTGTCAGACAAGGGCCAGTACACTTGTGTTGTTCAGAAGAATGATCAAGGATTTTTCAAGCGGGAACACCTGGCTGTGGTGAAGTTATCAATTATAGGTTGGTGAGATTTTTTTTTAATTTATTCTAGGTCAGCACACTCTTATTGCTTTAAAGACATACTCCCAATGAGTTGGGTAGAGATTTTGCCAAAGAGCAGTGTATCTCATTTAATTTAGGTAAGACTGTATATTTTACAATAAACCCTGTTTTCTCAAGATGTCTTAGAAATATCTATTAATGTACTTGCTATTGCTATTATTGTTGTTAAGTACCATCAAGTCAATTCTGATTCGTAGCAACAGGTATAGGGTTTCTGAGACTGGAAATCTTTGTGGGAGGAGAAAGTCTCATCTTCTCCAGCAAAGTAACTGAATGGGCTTGAACCACCGACCTTGTGGTTAACAGTCCAATGCTTATCTCACAGAGCCACAGCACTCCCATTAATGTACTAGGAGGCTTCATAAAGTTCATGAAACAATTTAATTCTGTTTTCAATCCATTTTTTCACAAACTTTGCACTGTGGATTAATGCGCCAGACTGCAAAGCCGTTTGAACTGCAAGGTTGGCAGTTCAAGCTCACCAGCTGCTCCTTGGAAACCCTATACAGGGTCGCTATGGGTCAGAATTGACTCAATGGCACTTCACAATAACAACAACGTATATTTCTTGCACTTTGACAATCCAAGTCCATGATGATTATCCTGAAATGTTGTAATGCTCTGAAGTGCCTTATGGATTATAAGAGGAAATCTTTGATTTGATGTAGCTGTGCTATTAACTACATATGCTCCAGTAATGTATTTTTGTGAATATAGGTTAAAAGGTATAAGAGCAATGCAGGCATATTTTGCAAACAGTATTTAAATGACTATTACTGTAGCTATTGTACTATTATATTCTGCCACTCTGGTAGCGTAGTGGTTACGAATTGGGCTGAGAACCACAAGGTCAGTAGTTCAAAACTACCAGCTGTTCTGCGGGAGAAAGATGAGGCTTTCTGCTCCCGTAAAGATTTACAGCCTCGGAAACCCTGTACAGGGTAGCTATGAGTCAGAACCGACTCCACGGCACATAACAACAACAACTTTCAAAATGCAGATTGACTTATTTCATATTTTCAGCTTTCACCCAACAGAGATCCCTGGCCAAGTAGTTGTTAAAGAATTTTCTGCATAATTTATGCCTACCACAGGGAAGGAAATTAATTCACAAATCAAAGCCCTGTTTGGGCAAGTCCTTCTACTATTGGGTAAGAAGGATATTTGATCTTTTTTGACATACAACCTATCTCACAGTGTTGTGTGGAGATTTTGTTGTTGTTGTTATGTGCCGTGGAGTCGGTTAGACGAAGTAATATCCAGGCCTAGCAAATATCAAGAGTTCCAAAAACGTTACCTATTAGTTTTCTCTCTATTTCGTACAAATGTAAGAATATGCCAATATTTATTCACGTAAACCTACTTTTTCACCTTTTTCTAAAAGGTGTCTTCGTCTCCCCATATAGTGGGGGGAAATTTATATAACAGATTCATATTAGTCCTTGTACTGTACAGCAGTATTAATGAGAAAAAACAGCTATTTTAACCATTAATAATTGGAATATGAGTAAGTGAAGTACATCATATCAGACAAGCATATGACCTACTATGACAAGAATAACGAATTTAAGAGGAATAGCGTAACATCCATTATCAAAAAAAAAAAAACTCCATGCTGAAACAGAGTGCTATCAGTGTCTACATGTACCTACAAGGAAAATCAATTCATATGACTAATTGATTGATTTGTGTCCCTGAAAAATATGTGCTGCAATTCCTAACCTCTATCTGAGAAACTGGATTATATGGAGAAGAACATGGCATCAGGATTGGAGGTAGACTCATTAACAACCTGTATTATGCAGTTAATGCAACCTTGCTCTTTGAAAGTGAGGAGAACTTGAAACCCTTAGTGATGGAAATCAAGGACAAGAGCCTTCAGTATGAGTTGCACATCAATGTAAAGAAAACAAAAATCCTCACCACTGGACCAATAAATGCTGTCATGATAAATGGAGAAAAGATTGAAGTTGTCAAAAAGACTTCATTTTGCTTAGACCCACTATCAAAACTCATGGAAGCAGCAGTCAAGCAACCAAATGATGCATTGCATTAGGTAACTCTGCTGCACAAGGCCTCTTAAAAGTGTTCAGGAGCAGAGATATCAGTTTGAGAAATAAGGTGCACCTGACCTAAGCCATGGTATTTTCAATACCTTCATATGCATGTGAAAGTTGGGCAATGAATAAGGATAACCATAGAATAATTGATGCATTTGAGTTACAGTGTTGAAGAAAAATATAAAAGTACAATGGACTGCCAGAAAAACAAACAATCTGTGTTGGAAGAAGTACAGCCAAAATGTTCTTTAGAAGTCAGGATGGCAAGACATAGCCTCTCATGCTTTGGACATATTATCTTAAGGAACCAGTTCCTGGAGAAGAATATCATGCTTGCCAAACTGGATGGTCAACAAAAAAGAGAACGACCCCCGGTGCGATGGATTGGCACAATGGCAGCAGCAATGGGCTCAAGCTTAACGACAATTGTGAGAATGGTACAAGACCCAAAAAAGTTTCATTCTGTTGTACATTAATGAAACAATATTGTCACTATGTGGTCACTAGGCGTTGGAACTGACTTGCCAGCACCTAACAACAATGGGTCTGATTAAAATCCCACTTGGGAGTGGGTTATTTTGTTATGTTAATTAGGCGGGATCAGGATAGGGTTTATCTTGAGTCTTTCTCTTTTGAGATATAAAAGAGATTTAAAAGCAAGCTAAGAAGCAGAGAGATGGGGAAGATACACACCAAGCCACATGAAGACCACCCAAGAACAGAAGCTCAGAAGAGATAAGGACCTTCGTCTACAGATGACAGAGAAAGGAAGCCTTCCCAAAGAGCTAGTATCCTGAATTTGAACTTCTAGCCTCTAAAATTGTGAGAAAATAAATAATTTTCTGTTTGTTAAAGTGGGTACACTTGTGGTATTTCTGTCAAAGCAACACTAGATAACTAAGAAACACACCAACCATGAATGTCAATGATGAAACAATTGAAGATTTTTACTAACTTTTACAGTCTGAAATTGATCAAATATGTAATCAGCATGCATTTACAATTACTAATGATTGAAATGAGAAAGTTGAAAACAAAGAAGAATCTGTATCGGACTTCCAGCAGGATGGCAGAGTGGGCAGACATGCCATACAACCCGTTACAGGAGACCAAATGAAACAGACACAAAGAACAATCCTGGAATCCTGAGTTCCAGAGAAAAAGTTAGAGAAGTGAACTGAATACCTACCTACTGGGAGTAGAAACTGAGCAGGAATGGTGAAAGAAGACTAACTGGTGAACACACTGCCAGCCAGATGCAGCCTGCCTGTCGAGAATTTTCGAGAACATCTTTGGAGAGACAGACAGATGGCAGAGATTCACCTGGAAAATGTAAAAGCTTGGATTCCTTCTTGAACCCCATTCCCCCACCAGGTTAACAGAAATGGCCTCCATCCTCATCTACCCCCAGCATACACCTTGCTCTTTCAGGGTTCTGAGGCCATGTGAGGCAGGCTTGGTGCCTGGATTCAGATGGTCTCTGTTCCAGATCTACAAAACCCACAGAGCCTCTAGACCAGAATTAGAATAGCAGGAAACTCTATCATCAGCCACCCTGACCCAGCTGCCCGCTGGTTTTGACAGACTCTGAACTAGTAACCTCCATAAACTGCTTCGGGATTGGGTGCCCTGAACATAGACAACAGCTGTTGTTGTTGTTAAGTGCCGTCAAGTCTATTCGGACCCATAGCGACCCTGTATAGGGTTTCCGAGGAGCAGCTGGTGAGCTTGAACGGCAGACCTTGCAGTTCAAACGGCTTTGCAGCCTGGAGCATTATCCCACAGCGCCACACCATGACTCCATATATATATATATTTGTTGTTATTGTTGTTGTTGTTAAGTGCCAGTGAGTCGGTTCCGACCCATAGCGACTCTGTATAGGGTCTCCGGTGAGCTTGAACCACCAACCTTGCAGTTTGGTGCATTAACCTTGGAGTCTGGTGCATTAACCCACCGCACCACACCAGGACTCCAGACAACACCTAGGGATATAGAAATTCCATCGCAGCCATAATGTCCCTCCTCCACCCACCTCATGAATTCCTTGGATGGAAGGAGCTTCCCCAAATTTTCTCTTCTCTGGATCCAACTACTGCACTGGTGTTTTTTTGTTTACGTTTTTCATTGTTTTTGTTTCTTTAGTCTCTCTTCTTCCTCCTCTCCTTCCCTTCCCTTGATTTTTATCCTTTCTTTCTCCACTTTTGTTTTCATTCTTTTCTTCTATTTCTCATTCCCACTCTCTTCTCTCTTTTTTCTACTAGATTTTTCTTTACCACTCTTTAGTCTCTCTTTTAATCTTCCGTCTCTATTTTGTTTGGTTGGTTTTGAGATTTTTTGTTTGTTTGTTTTGGTGGGGGTTTTTTAGGGCTTTTCCTCTTCCATTTATTTTTTTTTCTTATTTTAATCTATTTTCCTGTCCTTCTTTTCTCTTTTTACATACATTATTTTTTTCTTGCTACTGCCTGTTTTTATTTCTTTTCTCTTCTTTATTATATTTTTGTTTTTCCTGCTGTTTGCTTGTTCTGTTTTGTTTTCCTCTATGTGTTTTTTCATGTTGCCCTACCAAATGGAAGACAGCAACTATGTCAAAATAGCTCAGCCACAACTGTACCCTCTGAAACTCCACTCACTGGACTAGAATAAATACCAGCTCTTATGCCAATTGATAAACAGTGGACACCCACCAACACCAGCCAAACGCACCCTAAACTGGATGCACAAGTGGCGAATGGATAACAGTGTACCTTGCCATTCTCTAATCACACCCACTAAGGAAAAGTTGTTAAGAGTGTAAGAACACACCAAAGTACTATCATCAATTAAATACAAATACAACAACATCACAATATCTTAGAGAAAACAAATGACTTTAGCTCACACACACACACAAAAAAAACAAAAAACAAAAAAAACAAGAGAGAGTGGCTCAAACAAATGACCAAAGCCAGAAACATTTCTGACAAAGAAAAGGTAACAGAACAACCTGAGAAGAAATGATATTTATGTACCTTCAATAGATTGACAAAAATATCTAGGAAAACTAGGAGAGCACAGGAAAAAAAAAAAAAAAGAAGAATTTAAGAAAATACTACAAGAACAAGCAGACAAAATAAATACAAATTTTATAACAATACAAAACCCGCAAATAGGAATCCAGAAAACTAATGCTGATATCTCAGAAATGGACAATATATTGAAAGAAGTAGATTTGAATCCGTGAAACCCCAAATCAGTGACTTCATCTCTCAATATTAGTAAGCTGGAAGAACAACCTGATTGGAGAAAAACCTGAACCAGACCCTTCTGGATTTGCATGCTGTGGGTGCTACCCATACGACCCCCATCTCTGTGACTTTCTGGAGAACCATTTCCTAGACAAGGAGGCTAAAATTATCAAGAAGATGGGCGACCACTTGACTAACCTCCGTAGGATGACCGGTCCCCAGGCATGGCTGGGCAAGTATCTCTTTGAGAGGCTCCCTTTTCAAGCACAACTAGGAAGAGCCTGTGGAATCCCACAACCTGTGGAGGGCCTTTCAGCATTCCTCTGTTCTCCTCAGACCTTCTGCCTGAACCTTGCTCTCCAGCCACAGAGGCAGCATAGTCAATATGCTGAAGGCCCTCTTCTTCCAAGCCCTGGACCAAATGAAAATAATAAAGCTTCCTTTTACAGCACACATACAAAAAAAGAATGAAAAATTAGGAAGAAAGTCTGAGATTTATGTGGGACACCATAAAGAGGAATAACTTACAGGTGATTGGAATTTCAGAACATGAAGAGAAAATAAAAAACACAGAGAAAATTGCTGAAGAGTTGCTGGATGAAAAGTTTACTAACATCATGAAAGACAAGAAGATAACCATTCAAGAAACTGAGCAAACCACAGACAGGGTATATCCCAAAAGTAAATCACCAAGAAATATTGTAATTAAACTTTCCAAAACCAATGACAAGGAAAAAATCCTGGGAGCAGCTCAAGAAAAATGAAAAGTTACTATAAAGGATAAATCCTGACTTCTCAGCAGTAACTATGTGGATAAGAAGGCAATGGGATAGCACCTACAAAACTCTGAAAGAAAAAAAATTGCCAACCAAGTATCATATAACCAGCAAAGTTGTCCCTCAAACATGATGACAAAGTTAGGATATTTTCAGATAAATAGAAATTAAAGGAATTTGTAATGACCAGTCTAACTTTACAAAAAAATACTAAAAGATATTCTTTGGATTGAAAACCAACAACATTAGACAACAACTTGAGATTAACATAAATGACAACACCACTGAGAAGTCAATTCAGATATAGAAATATCCAAAGTACAACAAACCTACAAGACTCAAAACAGGGAACAAGAGATATCAATTTATAATGAAACAAACTGCAAAATAAAAAGAGGGAATAATGTAGATCCAGAACTTTCAAATGGTGAGGAAGTCAAGTTGATTTCAAGATAAAAAATGGGGGAGGGATGAATACATTACAAGGTAAGCTCAAAGAAAATTAACATACCTTCATATCAAAATAAAAAAGAGGAAAATCAGAGGTCTTAGTAAACATTAAAACAACAGCAACAAAGATAATGAAAAGAAAACCCACAAACAAAATGAACTCAGTGCAGAAATTTATGTGGAATAAATAAACTAGCAGCATCACACACACACACAAAAAAAAATCATGCAGCAAAAGGGAAGCAATCAATTAATACCTACCAACACTTACACTGAACATAAAAGGATTAAATGCACCAGTCAAGAGACAATAGCCGAATGGATACAAACTCTGGTACATACACACAATGGAATAGTACACAACATTGAAGAATAATGACAAATTTGTGAAACATTCAGCATAACATCAATGAACCTGGAGGACATTATGTTGAGTGAAATTAGTAAATCACAGAAGGACAAATATTGTATGAGACCACTACTGTAAAATGTTATGAGAAGGTTTTCTTGCTTAAAAAAAAAAAAAAAAAAAAAATCTATGATAGTTACCAGGAGTGGGATGGAAGGGAAAATTATTAACTTGGTGTTAACAAGTTAATTGGTTAATAACAAGTTAATACATGTTAACTTGAGTAATGGGGAAGGCAATATGCAAGAGGGAGATTGGCACAGGAAAGATGAAGACACAGGGAGGAGTGCAAGAGTTGAAGTGAATAGAGATACATATTGTTAACTGATGGTAGGTACATGGAAAGGATTGCAATACTTGTAACAACACTAAATGTATCTGTTCTGTAAAGTACTCAATTCACAATAAAAAGTTTGGAGAAAAAGAGAGAAGGATCTATAGTAGGGAAATATGATCTGGATATCAGAAACAACTCTCAATAGAACTTTGCAAGACTAAATACTTTAAAAACAAAACATAAACAGCTAGTATACATGTGAACCTTGCTGGCTGGAATATACAGGAATCAAACTGACTACATCTATAGAAAGAGATGATGGGGAAGCTCAGTATCATCAGTCAGAACAGGCCAGCCAAATGCATAACAAACCATCAATTGTTCATGCGCAAGGTTAGCAGTTCAAACCCACAAACCACTCCTTGGAAAGCCTATACAGGGTCACTATGAGTCAGAATGACTCCATGCCACAACAGCAACAAAGTTCAAGTTGAAGTTGAAGAAAATTAAAATAGGTCCACAAAGTACAACCATGAGTATCCCACCATGTTAAGAATAGATCTGATACACTGAACACTAGTAATTAATGGTCAGACAAATTGTGGGATGACATAAAAGATTTCATTATACATGAAGATAGCAAAAGGTAATTTCAAAGACAGAGAAAAAAAGAAAAGACCAAAATGGATATCAGAAGAGATTCTGAAACTTGTTCTTGAATGTAGAGTAGCTAAAGCAAATGGAAGAAATGATGACGTAAAAGAACTGAGCTGAAGATTTCAAATGGTGTCTCAAGAAGACAAAGTAAAGTATTATAATGAAGTGTGCAAAGACCTGATGTTAGACAACCAAAAGAAAAGAACATGTTCAGCATTTCTCAGGTTGAAAAAACTGGAAAAAAAAATTCAAGGCTTGCAATATTGAAGGAGTGTGTGGGCAAAATAGAAGTACACAGAAAGCACCAAAAGAAGATGGAAGGAGACTTCCAGAAAGATGGCAGATTAGGTAGATGCACTACACAGACCCTCTACCACAAAGATGTGAGATACAAAATAAAACAGACACAGATGAATATTCTGATACCCTGTTAGAGAGGTGAGTGGAGTGCTTTCTGGAAGTAGAGGATGAGCAAGGATGGCAAGAGAGGGGGACTGACTGGTGAACAGCTGGCCAGATATGACTTGACAATCTTGTGAGTAGCTTTGGCAGTGGACGGAGGCCTGGAAGAACAAATTCACAAGCTTGATGAAAAAGGTACAATTTCTTCTTTTTCCTCATGCTGCCCTAGTGACCAGAAGTTTGACCTGTTCCCATCCTCGTGCACCCAGCACAGACCCTGCTCTCCAGGAGTTCAGAGCTGAAAAAAGTCATGTCAGCATGATGTGGGAGCCGGCTGTACTGCTTTTGTGTGTCGTTTTGGTGCCTGGATTCAGGTGGGTTTGGCTCCAGACCTTCAAAACTCAAAGAGCTACCAGACCAGCATTTAACCAGTCAGCCTGACCCAGCTTACCTGTCATCCTAACAGACAGTGAAACTAGTTCCATCAAGGGCCTCATGAACTACTTACAGATTGAGTGCCCTGAACATAGATAACACTGAGGCTAATAGGAACTCCATCTAGGGCCAGGAACTCTGTTGTCACACACCCTTCCACAACAACCTTGTGAGCTCCTTGAATTGCAGGAGCCTCCAAGAAATTTCTCCCTTTTGGAGCCAACAATTGCACTGTTTATTTTACAAATATAAAAACTTTACAATGTCCCATAAAAACAAACAATTTTAGTTCACACTAAGAAGCAATAGGGAATGGCTCAAATAAATGACCAAAATTTAAAGCCAGAGACGTTTTTGAAGAAGAAAAGGTAAAAATAGATCTAATTGAAAAGAATTATAATTAGGTACCTTCCAAAGATTAATAGAAAAAGCAATGAATGAAAAGAGAACACAATGAAAAATTTGGAAGAATTCAGGAAATCATTACAAGAAAAAGCAGACAAAATAAATGCAAATTTTGAAACAATATATAACTTGCAATTAGAAATCAGAAGATTATAACTGAGATCTCAGAAATGGACATTGAAAGGGCAAAGAAGTAGATGCAAAGCTACTTAATTAGTGAGACGAAAGATAAATCTCTCAATACTAGTATGTTAGAACAATCAGAAAAAATAATGAAAAAATCCAAAGAAAGCATAAGAGTTATGTAGGACACTATCAATAGCAACAACTTATGGGTGATCAGAATTTCAGAACAGGGAGAGACAAGCATAGAGAAAATTGTCAAAGAGTTGTTGGAAGAAAGCTTCCCTAACATCATGAAAGACAAGTAGATAGCCATTCAAGAAGCTAAATGAACCCCAAACAGGATAAATCCCAAAAGAAAATCACCAAGACATATCATAATCAAACTTTCCAAAATCAAAGACAAGGAAAGAACCCTGAGACAGCTTGAGATAAATAAAAAGTTACCTGCAAAGGAGAACCAAAAAGACTAACCTCTGATTTCTCAGCAAAAACTATGTAGGCAAGAAGGCAATGGAATGACAAATGCAAAACTCTAACAGAAAAATTGCCAACCAAGAATCATATATCCAGCAAAGCTGTTCCTCAATTATAATGGTTAAATTAGGATATATCCTGATAAACAGAAATTAAATGAATGTGTAATGACCAGACCAACTTTACACAAATGATAAAGGGTTTTCTTTGCACTGAGAAACAACAGCAGACAACAACCTAAGATTACGATTCATAACAACAACACCAGAACTCAATCCAGAGATAGAAGTTTTTAAAGTGAACCAAAGCTACAAAACCAAAAATAGGGAGCCAGAGATATCAATGTATAATGGAGTCAATTACAAAGCAAAAAGAGGGAATCATATAGATATAGAACTTGTGATTGTTAAGGAAGTCAAGCAGATCTCAAGATAAAACAGACTGTTTTAAGCAACAAAAAATTAATAATTTACATGATAACCTCAAAGAAAAATAATACACCTGCACATCAAAGTAAAAAAAAAAAGGCAAATTAGAAAGATTTAGTAAACATTAACATAACAGAAATGAAAATGATAAGAAAACAAACAAACAAAATGAACTCAGCATAGAAAATTATGTGGAACAAAGAATCCAGCAGCACCACACACACACACACAAACCACACAGAAAATAACAACAATCAATTTATACCTACTGATAATTGCACTGAATGCAAATGGATTAAGTGTACCAGTCAAAAGACATAAAGAGCAGAATGGATAAGAAAACAGGATTCTTCTATAGGCTATCTACAAGAGACATATAAAAAAGATAGAGATAGTCTAAATGTCCATCAACAGAAGAATGGTTAAACAAATTTTGGTACATACACACAATGGAATAGTACAAAATGTTGACGAGAAATCTGTGAACACCTCACACCATGATTGCACCTGGAGGACATTATGCTGTGTGAAATTAGCCAATCATAAAAGGATAACCACTGTATGAGACCAATGTTGTAAAAAGTTTTTCTTGATAAAAGAAACAATCTAGGATGGTCATGGGGGTGGGGTACTCATGGGCTAGAGGGTAGATGCATGTTAGCATGGGTGACAGAGCAAGCAATATATAACAAGAGGGAGATTAGCAGAGGAAAGATGAAGGTAGCGGGAGACACAAGGAGGAATGTAAAAATTTAAGTGAAATGCTGTTAACTGTTAGTACATGGAGGAGATTGCAACCATGTAGTGAAGTAAAGCATACGGTTTGTTGAATGTAAAAACTGATGATCTGCACTGTAAACCTTCACTCAATTTACAATAAAAGGTTTTAAAAAAAAAAAAAAAGAAAGAAAGAAAACGGAAGGAATATAGAGTCACTGTATCAAAAATAATTGGTCGATGTTCAACCATTTCAGGAGGTAACATATGAACAAGAACTGATGGTACTGAAGAAAGAACTACAGACATTGGTAAAAAAGCAAGACTCCAGGAATTGATAGAATACTAATTGAATGTTTCAACAAATAGATAAGCTCCCTTGTTTATGACAGGAAATTTGAAAAACAACTACCTGGACAACTGAATGGAAGAAACACATACCCATGCATAACCCATAACCTAACAGAATGAAGAAATTATTAAACAATATCATTAATATTACATGCAAGTAAAATTTTGTTCAAGATGATTCCAAAATGGTTGCAGGAGTACATTCACAGACAACTTCCACAAATTCAAGCCAGATCAGTAGAGAACATGTAATGAGAAATTTCACTGTTAATGTCAGACAGATTATGACTGAAAGTAGAGAATACCAAAAGATGTTTACCTGTGTTTTATTGACTATACAAACTTATTCAACTGTGTGGATAATAGTAAATTATAGATAACATTGTGATGAATGGGAAATTCCGAATGCTTAACTGTGCTCATAGGAAACCTATGCATTGACCAAGAATCAATCATTTAAACAGAACAAGGGATACTGTGTGGTTTAAAATCAGGAACGATGTGCATCAAGGTTGCATCCTTTCACATACTTATTCAATCTGTATGTTAAACATGGATTATATAAGAAGAACATGATATCACAATTGGAAGAATGCTCACTAACAACCTGGATTATGCAGATAACATAACCTTGCTTACTGAAAGCAAAGAGGATGCTAAGTACTTACTGATGAAAATCAAAGACCATACCCTTCAGTATGGATTACACATAAACATAAAGAAAACAAAAATCCTCAAAACTGAACCAAAAACAATATCATGATGAACAGAGAAAAGGTGACGTTGTCAAGGATTTTATTTTACTTGGATCCACAATCAAAGACCCTGAAAGCAGCACTCAAGATTTAAATAATGTGTTGAATTGGGTGCATCTACTGAAAAAGATCTCTTTAAAGTATTAAAAAGCAAAGATGTTGTTTTGTGCCTAATCCAAACCATTTTCAGACATCTCATATGCATGTGAATGCCTATTCATTATAAGAAGACTGAAGTAGAATTGATGGCTTTGAATTATGATGTCAGTGACAAACTGTAAATATACCATGGACTTCCAGAAAAAGAAAAAAATCTGTCTGGAAATACAGCCAGAATGCTCTGGCTCCATAGAAGGCATTAAAAGATGGCAAGACTTCATCTCATGTACTTTGGAAATGCTATTAGGAGAAACTATTCCCTCGAGTTTGGACATATTGTCCGGAGGAAACAGTCGCTGGAGAAGGATGTCATGCTGGGTAAGGTGGAGGGTCAGAGAAAAAGAGGAAGACCCCTAACAAGACGGATTGGCCAGGTGGCATCATTGATGGACTCAAGTGTGGCAGCGGTAGTGAGGTTGGCCCAGGATCGGACATTGTTTCGTTCTGCTGTTCATGGGGTCGCTATGAGTCGGTTCTGACTCGATGGCACCTGACAACAACAACAACAACATTCCCTGGAGAAGGACACCATGTTTGGTAAAGTAGAGGGTGAGCAAAAAAGAGGAAGGCCCTCAAAAAAACAGATTGACAAAGTGGCTACAACAACGAACTGAAATATAGCAATGATTGTAAGGATGATGCAAGACCAGATTGTGTTTTATTTTGTTGTATGTAGGAAGGATCACGATAAGTTGGATCTGACTCAACAATACCTAACAACAACAATAATATTACTAATGATTTATGTGAAATAGCAAATCATAATTTATTTTATCATTCTTATTAATGTTAGGTAATTTATTTAAAATATATGAACTTCAATATGTGTGTTCCTATGTTTGTGCATACACACACACAGCTATGAAGCTGTATGTTCTAACATCTTCATTATTTCTTCAGTAGACTTCCAGGATCCTATTATAACTGACTTAGGAAACCAATCTACTGACATTAAGAAGATAAATTGTTCAACCTCTGGAGGTTTTCCAGAGCCTCACCTCTCCTGGTTGGACAATGGAGAAGAACTAAATGTGATGAACCCTGCAGTTACCCAAGATCCTGAAACTGAACTCTACACTATCAGCAGTGAACTCTGTTTCAATCTGACAAGAAACCATACGTTCATTTGTGTTATCAAGTATGGAGACAAAGAAGTGTCACAAAACTTCTCTTGGATAATATGTAAGTGACATTATTTGGGGAGGTTTTTACTGAATAGAATCTAAGAAGAAAATAGCTCAATCAGATATACATTAGAATTGTGTGTATAGACTTTGATAAGTATTTTTAGATCAATAAATAAAATGATCATTAAAGTGCTGCTGTGACTTATTAAGGTCATCGTACAAAGGTATAGCTATAATATTATGAAACTACTTTTATTAGAGGCATAGAATAGGTATCAGACAATGGGAAACACTTTAGATCTGAAATTATTATATTTTCCTTCACAGCGAAGCCTCTTCCTGAGAATTCATTCCCATTGTGGATCATCATCTTCATCATAGTAGTTGGTATCTGTGGTATTTTATTCATCATATGTTGCTGGCACAGATGTAAGTACTATTGCACATTACAATTTCAAATCCTGGAAATCCAAATTCTATCAGTATAGTTCACCATCTCTCTGAGGTTTGAGCCTATTCTGGTCTCATGTTTTAAGCAAGGAGTCCTGGTGTGGTGCTGTAGGACTAACACACAACTGCAAATTGGTGGTTTGAACCGCAAGTTTGGTGATACTCCGAAACCTTATAGAGGGTTGCTATGAGTCGAAACCAACTCCACGACACTTAATGTCAACACGGAAACTTAGTGTCTACCTTTACTTGTCTTAGCAGGTTCTGTTCATACACTGAACAATTTTCTTGGACACCTGCTGTATGCCTGATCCTCTACTAGGTACTGGAGTCACAAAGTAGGGACCTCACATTGCCTTCAAAATAGATTCTAGTTTCATCCACTTATTCCCCCTAGCTTTATAATGGAGTCTTGGTGTGGCACTGTAGGTAAAGCACTGGACAGATAATTGCAAGATCAAGGATTCAAACCCACCAGCCACTCTTCAGAAACCCTATATTGGTTTGCTATGAGTCAGAACCAACTTGTTGGCACTTGAAAACAACAGCTTTATAATTTTTTTCCTGCAGACATTGAAACTTTCTAACTGAATTGAATACATTTCTGATGCTAAGTGATATTCTAACCTCTGAGTTGGAGTTGGAGAAAAGATTGAATGATGAGATTTGGAGATCCGAGAATCATTTTCTTTTTTTTCTATTAGCAAACATTTATAATTATTGACATAACACAAGGTATAGCACAGATCATCAGTGTATATTTTGCTGGATTTTCAGAGGTTGGCACAAGAGTTATTCCAAAAGACTAAATTGATTGATGAAAGAACAAACAAGATGGCTGATCAGGTGGACGTGCAGTAAGGAGCTCCATCAGCAACAACACAGAGTACAGGACCAAGCAGGCTTCAGGGGATGGTCCCAGAACTCTGAAACACATATAAAGGAATATTTAGAAGGTTAGAAGGCTTACAGCTAGGGGAATTTTTAACAGAAGCAAGAAATCCATTGTTTTCTAATTCAAGACACTCAGCTGCTCCAGGAGCCACCATTTTGGGAGAGACCAAGAGGGGGAAGGATCAGAGCAGCCTCGGATGCCTGACAGAACAATGAAGATAAAGGTGTAGACGTTCTTTTCTTTTGGTATCTGCTCATTGGACCCTGGCTGTCTGTGCACCTCCATTCTGGTGACTATAGGGGTGCCTGAGCTAGTGGACACCCAAGCCCCATTCTCAGAGGGTTCTACTACACATGCGCACATATCTCCTTGAAATTTAAAGAGACAGTTTCTAACTAAAAGAAAATGGCCACAGCCGGTCCTGAACTGTTTATAACTAGAATAAAAAGTCCTGAAAGGGGATTGTCAAGTGGGACAGGCAGACAAAAACAGAAATAGGCCAAAAATTAAATCCTAAGTTACATCAAAACAACCAACAGTGGCATCTTGAAATTTCTCAAGAAGAAGAGTGAAAAGGGAAGCCCATTTCATGATCACTTCTACCTGGAGGCAATCAGAAAGCATAAAAAACACCAAAATACACACCCATCTAGGTATTAAGGCTACAGATAATGCCTGAATATGTCCAAGAAACAGAAACAGATGACCATATCTGCACATGTCCAGAAACAAGATAAAGTGACTGAGGCAAATGAGCTGGAAGGAGACCTACACTCCATACTGGAAGATGGGCAGGCTTTGGAAATGCCTGAGAAGGAATTAAAAAAAATGATTATAAAATATATCAAAACACTGTACAATGGAGTTGAGAAAAATAAGGAAGAAGTCAGGAAAGCACTACAGGAACAATCAAATAAGATAGATACAGCACTGGAAACAATTCAAACCCTACAGAAAGAGGTCCAAATGATTAATAATAGAATATCAGAAATGGACAATAAAATGAAAGGGCAAAGGAGTAGAACTGAAGAGATAGAAGCCAGAACTAGTGAGCTAGAAGATAAATCTCTCAACACTACTAAGATAGAAGAGCAAGCACAAAAAAGGATTAAAAAAACAAAAACAAAAACTGAAGAAGGCCTAAGATTCATGTTGGACAACATGAAAAGGAATAACTTAAGAATTTTTGCCGTTCCGGAACAGGAACAATCACACAAGTCCACAGAGGAGATAGTTGAAGAGCTTCTGAAGAAAAATTTCCTAACATCATGAAAAGTGAAAAGATAAGCATTCAAGAAGCTCAACGAACCCCAGGATGGATAGACCCTAAAAGACAATCACCACAGCATATAATAATCAAGCTGTCCAAATTCAAAGATAAGGACAGGATCTTGAAAGCAGCTAGGGAAAAGAGAAGTGTAACATACAAAGGCAAGCAAATCAGATTAAGCTCAGATCTCTCAACAGAAACCATGCAGGCAAGAAGGCAATGGGGAGACATATATACAACCCTGAAAGAAAAGAACTGCCACCCAAGAATCCTTTACCCAGCAAAGCTGTCAATCATATACGATGGTGTATGAAAAACATCCAAAAGGAAGTTCTGTGAACTAAGAACCAACAAGAACAGACAACAACAAGAGAATGACGTACATGGCAGCATCACCCTGAACTCAAATTGGCAAATGGAAGAGTCAAGAACAGAATAAAATTTTAAGAACAGAGGATCTGGGAAGTCAGTCTATGGTCAAAACAATTACAATGTGAAAGAAGGTAAACACCGAGGAACAGAGATCCAGGTGGTGGGAAGATCAGGTAGATTACTGGATAAAATAGACTGTCTTTAATGGAGGGAAGAACTAATGGAATATAAGGCAACCACAATGGGATTGGTGTGGGGGGGTTAGTTTGGGTGTTGGGGAGGGCAATACAGGAGGAGGGCAGGAGGCAGAAGAGCAAGCTAGATAGGGGAACACTGAGACAGGTTTGCATGGCCTAGTGGGACAGAGGTAAATAGTGATGCATACTCAACCTTGGAACTCTGGGATACAGGGATCTGGGTATAGCTTGAAGAAGGTAAATAATACTAAAATCCTTGACTGCCTTATGAATATTAGTTTCCCTTGCCTACTATTGTGAAAAGACACTTGAGTGGGATAGAAAAGAAAGTTGGGAAACATGATTAGAGAAAACTTGTAAGCCCACCTTCAGCCTATAACTGATTGGAATACCTAAAAGGGGTTCTACAACTTGCCCAGTGAAATAGACCTTGTGCAAAGCCTTTACAGAGTATAGGACCTGAGATGGAATCCTGAGTCCCATCCAGAACCTTCTGAGGTGGGATATTTCCACTAGCAAGGACAAGCAGACTGGAACAACTACAGTGACAGAAAATACATCTTCAAAGAAGGATCATCAGGAAAAACCCAAAACAAAAATGTCAGCATGACTGGCTACTACAAGAATAAGCAAGCTGTTTGCCAGGAAGATATCAAGGCTAGCAATCAAGTTCCTTCAGGACAAACTCCCCTCTAAGACTGAAACTCAAAGGGAATACACAAACTAGCATGTAAACTTGGTGGCGACCTCATTGGTCTACTGGTGAGTGGAAGAGGGGGAAAGGCAGCAATGAAGAAAAGGGCTAAATTCAACCCCAGTCCATTGAATCCCATTGACCTGGAGATGAGAGAGAGAAGAGGAAGGGCTGGTTAGTCCAAAGTATGGTGAGACCTGAGGAAACTTCAACCCATGGACAAGGACTTAGCCACAGAGGGCTAGAGCTGAGAGTGAAGCATCCAACTGATATGAAGTGAGGGGAGATGCACAAGAACACCCAAACTTGCATACAGTACCCTTTGACCTAGCCTCGATGGCTCAGTAATCAGAACTTGACTAGAGGAAGATTGAAAAAAAAAAAAAATTTTTTTTTTTTTTTTGATAAAGGAAACAAGGGTAAATTGCTTCAGTTTGATGAACCTGACCTATACTCAGAGCAGTAGTTACTCTAAATACCAACAGAGAGGAAAGGAGTTTTCACATCAAGTATCAATGCTATCCCCTCTGTACACAGGGTAGATAGGGACCAGCAACTTAGACAAAGCTACTTAAAATGAGGGGGCGATAAAGGCACGAAGTGACTAGCTTACAAGGTTTCAAGAGGGAGTTTAGTTTAAGAGTATGAGGGGAAAGAAAGAGTCCCCACTGAATAGCTGTCATCTTGTCTAGATGGGTCTGGTGAAAAGAGATGGGAATAAGATTCATATGATCCAATAGTGAATAATTGTTATGACTAATTGCAACTGTCACAATTGTAAAGGTAGAAGTTTTGTAACAATAACAGGGGAGTGGTTAATCTTACAGTCCAGAAACAGAGGACCGTAGAACCATCAAGAGAGAAGAGCACAAGCAGAATGCGGGACCTTATCCAGAGAATCAGAAGTGCCAAAGGTGGAGGCAGAGATGGGGACATGGCGAGGGGGAGTGGCTGAGAACTCTAGATTTATGGGAAGAGAGGGACTAAGAGCTGGTGGCCAGGAGGCAGACTTGCAGAATGTGCCCTTTAGAGATGTAAATTATTATATATGCCTGAGTGGATTTTTTGTTTGTTATTTAAAAAGCTGAAGTGGATAAAGAGAAATACTGTTAACTGATGGTACATGGAGGGGATTATAATCAATGCAATGAAACAAGGTGTATGATTTGTTGAATGTAAAACTGGTGATATGCCCTGTAAACTCTCACTCAATCCACAATAAAAACCTTAAATAATAATAATTTTTTTAAAAGACTAAATTGACTCATCTCACCTTACTGAGGCTGCCCCTGGGAGCATCGTAGTTACTATTCATACCTCAGGAGGAGGCTTTCCTTAGCCTGACTTCTGACACTAGAGTTTAATTTTGCTTGGTTTTGAAGTTTAAGTCAATGCAATTATTTACTATGTGTGCTCTTTCTGTGTCTGGTTTATTTCATGTACTATTACATTTGACCACATTAAAAATTGCTTTTAAAATTTTTTGAATATCGCCATTTTTAAAGTTCAAATAGGATGGAAAGATTAAAATGGAAATTTGTTCTTTCTCCCATTCCTTTCCACAGTGTTACCAGTTTGTTTGGTGTTTTTTCAAGTTTTTAGAGAGACATGTTAGGCATAAACAGACATCTACATATATTCATAGACAAAAACTTCAGGAGGCTTGCTCCATCGGTATTTCCTGAGTTGACGTACTTTCTCGACCTCCCTGTTACGAATGTTTAGTCTATTTTTGACAAATACACAGGGCTGTGAGTTGGTGTCCTTCAGTTAGCCTTTGCCTGTCTGGTGTTTCTTCCTGGTCATCAGTATATGCCCTTTGGACGGTGATATACAGAGGAGAGGTGGTGTCCTCCCTAGTGCATCCTCTTGTCAGTTTGTACCATTACAAGTTAAGCAGATTTTAGTCTTCCCAGTTTCTCAATGACAATTTTCTTTTATAATTAATACATAGCCTGTGAGGAAGATTTTTTTGAGACATTATCTTATTCTTCAAACACTCAAAAGATTTTAACGTCAATTGATATATTTTTTCTGTTTTTGCTTGAATCGATGAGAATGATTTTTAAACAGTATTATTAAATTTTTTCCATTGCTCTGCAACTTTCTTGAAGTCTAGTCAGGTGAGATTAGAAAGGTGGTGGGATGTCTCTTACACATACCTAGATCTCCTTCAAGTTCTGGTACAATTATCAGAAGGCTCCTCTTATCATCCTGAGGGTGAAAGAAGACATTTCCAGGAAGAATGGGAGATAGGTTTTGGGCCTCAAGTGACAACATCAGGGATACTGGATATGTTTCTACAAGGCTCATTCTGAATCCAGACAACTAAAGTCACTGGTTTAGGTTGTCTTATCTCGTGTGGCTTCAGTACTCTGAGGTCTGTTATCTCGGCTCTTTTGTTTCTCAGTCTCACTGTCTGTGGTCTCTTCGGGATCTTCTTTTATCTGGGCAAGTAATCTAGATCTTAGATTTTGAAACTGAACTTGGATTCTTGATTCTGAAACCCTGATTTCTTTAGCAAATTGTTCTCTACATTCAATCCCAGGATAAGCGTTGTTCTTAAACACCTTCATCAAGGTGCATGATTGAGATGTATTATAGTAGGTACGACAATGTCTGACTTGACTTCTTTCTTCAGGGTTATCTTACCTATGTTCTTAGCTGGATTTTAATGCCTTGTTAGGTTTTTATCTTTTCTGGATTATGTGTCTAGCTCTCTGATTCTGAAACCAAATCTGGATTCTAGACTCTTCTAGATTTCTAAAGCAAGCTTCTGTCTAGTAGTATAGTTTGGGTATGGTTCGTAGTTGAAGACATTGATGAGAATTTTCAACTGCTGCCTTATGAATTTTGTGCAATTTTGCCTAGTATAATCCATCACTAGAATGTGTTTTAGAAGGCTGCCCCAGGACACATTGGGAGAGGATCTTAGTTTCCAAGGAGTAGGAAAGTAGTTAGCTTGAAGGTTGGGTTTCATAGGATCTGCTCAAGAATCATTTTCTTTGAGGGGAATAAAATGCATTTAGTGAAATTGACACACTATGTGTTGCTCTCAAATGTCTTATGCTGATTTGAAACCCTCACAATTCATTCACAGGTCTACCTCATTACAATGTGTCAATGATTGGTTGATATGCTCGGAGGAAAAGTTACAATTGGCCCAACCTTCTGTAAAATATCTGAGACATATAATCTCAGCAAAAGGAATCATTATCAATCCCCAAAGAAAGGAAACTGTCATAGCTTATCACAAAAAAAGTAATGAGTTCTAAATACCAACAGAGAGGTAAAGAGTCTTCACATCAAGTATCAATGCTATCCCCTCTGTACACAGGGTAGATAGGGATGGGCAACTTAGACATTGGCTACCTAAAATGAGGGAGCGTTAAAGGCACAAAGTGCCTGGCTTACAAGGTTTCAAGAGGGAGTTTAGTTTAAGAGTATGGGGGCAAAAAAGAGTCCCCACTGAATAGTTTTCATCTTGTCTAGATGGGTCTGGTGAAAAGAGATGAAAATAAGATTCTTATGATCCAATAGTGAATAATTGTTATCACGACTAATTGCAACTGTCACAAATGTAAAGGTAGAAGTTTTGTAACAAAAACAAGGGAGTGGTTAATCTTACAGTCCAGAAACAGAGGACCCTAGGACCATCAAGGGAGAAGAACACAAGCAGAAATTGGGACCTTATCCAGAGAAGCAGTGATGCCAGAAACAGAGGCAGAGATGGGGTCATGGAGAGGGGCAGTGGCTGAGGACTCTAGATTCAAGGGAAGAGAGGGACTAAGAGCTGGTGGCCAGAAGGCAGACTTTCAGAATGTGCCTTTTGGAGGTGTAAATTATTACATATGCCTGATTGTCTTTTTTTTAAAAGGTAAAGTAGATAGAGAGAAATACTGTTAACTGATGGTACATGGAGGGGATTATAATCATTGTAATGAGTGAGACAAGGTGTATGATTTGTTGAGTGTAAAACTGATGATATGCCCTGTAAACTTTCACTCAATCCACAATAAAAACTTTAAAAAAAAAAACAAACAATGAGGATTCTTAGGACTTTGTAGCTATTGTAAAATTTGCATACCTATTTTTTCTTTAATGACTCAACCCCTTACATATACCTGAAGAATTCAGAGTCTGGACCTTTTTGGCTTGCTGAAGATGGCCTAAATACCATGTTGTTGTTGTTAAGTGACGTTGAGTCAGTTCCAACCCATAGACACCCTCTATAAGGTTTCTGAGGAGCAGCTGGTGAGCTTGAACCGCCGACCTTGCAGTTCAAACAACATTGCAGTCTGGCGCATTAATCCACAAAGCCACACCAGGACTCCTATACCATAGACCAGCTAAAACAGGCATTAGCTAACACATCTTCTTTAGAGTTTTGTAATTATAACAGATTTTTCACAAGAATCCTTGGCATGCAGAGAACAGCAAAGACCTATAGGGGAACACATAGGGGCTTTTCCAGTAGTGGCACTAAATTCCCTGGGAGAACCTAATATTCAAATTAAGTCACCCAGGGCTTCCCCCCATGTATTTGGGGAATTGTTGAGGTATCCCATCCACTGCCAGATTTAGCTTTAGGGAATTCCTTTGATGCCCATGTCTTCCATGTGTTGTCAGCCACTTTAAATTCAAACTTAATGCATCATCTTTTATCCAGTCTTGATCCTAGTGGCCTCTAAAATCAGATTGCATGTGGTAACTTATTTAAATCCAATCCCATTGTGACCTTCACTCACTGGTGATGATTTCCCACCACACAATTGTTTAGACCTAACTGAACAGCTTTTGTCACCCTGATAGGATTTACAAGAGACCCTTCTTTCCATCCCCAGGTGAGTTATGTTGTAGCTAGAGCTTATCTTAAAACTAATTCTGTTGTTGTTAGGTGCCATCGAGTCCGTTCTGACTCACAGGGACCCTATGCACAACAAAACAAAACTCCTGAGTCATCCTCACAATTGTTGATATGTTGTTGCTATCACTGTTTTGATTCATCTTGTTGGGGGTCTTCCTCTTTTTTGCTGACCCTCCACACTTTACCAAGCATGATGTCTTTCTCCAGGGGCTGGTCTCTCCTGATCATATGTCTAAAGTACTAGAGATGGAGTCTTGCCATCCTTACTTCTAAGGAGCATTCTGGCTGCACTTCTTCCAAGATAGATTTGTTCATTCTTCTGGCAGTCTATGGGAATTTCAATATTGTTTGCCAACACAGTAATTCAAATATATCAATTCTTACTTATTCATTGTCCAACTTTCATATACATATTAGGCGACTGAAAATATCATGGCTTGGATAAGGCACACCTTAGTCCTTAAAGTGACATATTTGTTCTGTAACATTTTAAAGAAGACTTTTCAGCAGATTTGTCCAATGCAATGCATCATTTGATTTCCTGATGGCTATTTCCATGAGCATCAATTGTAGATTCAAACAAAACCAACTCTTTCACAACTTCAATCTTTTGTATTTTCATCAAGATGTTATTTATTGGTCCATTTATAAGGATTCTTGTTTTCTTTACATTAAGGTGCAGTCCATACTGAAGGATGCAGTTTTGGGGTTGTTGTTTTTTTTTAAATCAGTAAGTGTTTCAAGTCTTCTTCATTTTCAGCAAGTAAAGATGTGTCATTTGCATATCGAAGGTTGTTAGTAAGTCTTCCTCCAATCCTAACGCCAAATCTGATCCTACCAGCTCTCATCAGCAGGGAAGACACTGCCACTGTTTCCACAGAAGTTCTGGGAAGTAGTCCTGTACCTGAAGTTACTTCAGCATAACAAGCTGAATTGATAGCACTCATAAAGGCTTGTGTTGGCTTCAGGATAGCCAGTAAATATTTATACCTATCCAAAGTATATTTTGGAGGTTATCTATGTTTTGGGTAATTTGTGTGGTGCTTTGGATAAGTAATGAACTGCTAACCACAAAGTTGATAGTTCAAACCCACCAGCCATTACTCAGAAACCCCATACAGGGTCGTTGTGTGTCGGAACTGACTTGATGGCACTGAACAACAACAACAATGGAAACAGAGAGGGCCCCTCACATCTTCTGGAGACCTTTTGTTTCCCTCGTCTAGATTGCTGTGATAGAAATCTAGGCTCATCAACCTAAAGATGTCTCTCAAACTGATAAAATTAAAGGAAACAATTTGACCAACTCAGCTGCAAAATAATAGGTTACCTCCCAAGTGCTCATCACCCTTTTCACCAAAGTTTTTTTTGGATAGAAAGGAGATAAGAATGATAAAGCTCCTACACATGATACTATAAATGATGAACTAGATCTCAAGGCAGCTCTAAAGTGTTTATATTTTTCTTGTTGTTAAGTGCCTTTGAGTCGGTTCCAACCCATAGTGACCCTGTGTAGGGTTTCTGAGGAGCAGCTGGTGAGCTTGAACCACTGACCTTGCAGTTCAAACCAACCTTGTGGTCTAGCACATTAACCCGCAGCACCACATCAGAACTCCAAAGTGTTTATATAGCCACCAAAATCTGGCCCCGAATCTGAAATTTAAGTTTGGAAAGACTTGGGTTGCAAGCAAGATGCAATCATTAACTTAATGCTCCAATCACAGGGCAACATAGTATTGCCATGACTGTTGCATGCTTTTATTACTAATAATGTTAATCAGGATTACAACTTAAATTTGGAAGACTTGATCACCTATGTGGAAAAATACTAGTGGGCAATTTTACTGAGGCACCCTGCCATACCATAGGCTCCCATTTCAGATATTTACCTTCCTTGTCTCCATTAACGATACCAGTCATAAAGAAAGAAGGCCCACTCACGAGTTGTGAATTTTTGTAAATATTTTAACCCTAGATGCTACTATGGAATGAAAAATTTGAGGAATATATGACAATAGCTTTGAACATAGTTTATTTTTGTTGTTGTTAGGTGCTATCGAATCGGTACTGACTCACAGCAACCTTATGCACAGCAGAACAAATCCTGGGCCAACCTCACTACTGTTGCCACGCTTGAGTCCATCAATGCTGCCACTTGACCAGTCCATCTTGCTGGGGGACTTCCTTTTTTCTCTGACCCTCCACCTTACCAAACATGATATCCTTCTCCAGCGAATGGTCCCTCCTGATAATATGTCTGAAGTATGAAAGATGAAGTTTGGCCATCTGGCCTCCAAGGAGCATACAGGCTGCACTTCTTCCAACACAGATCTGTTGGTTCTTTTGGCAGTCCATGGCACTTTCAATATTCTACTCCAACACCATAACTCATAAGCATCAATTCTTCTATGGTCTTCCTTATTCACTGTCGAGCTTTTGCATGCATATGAGGTTATTGAAAATACCATGGCTTGGGTCAGGTGCACCTCAGTCCTCAAGCTGACATCTTTGCTTTTCAACACTTTAAAAAGGTCGTGTGCAGCAGATTTGCCTAATGTAATATGTCATTTGATTTCTTGACTTCTGCTTCCATGAGTGTTGATAGTTGATCCAAGAATGAAGTCCTTGACAACTTCAATCTTTTCTCTGTTGATAATAATGTTGTTTATTGGTCCAGTGGTGAGGATTTTTGTTTACTTTGCATTGAGATGAAATCCATACCAAAGGCTGTGCTCTTTGATCTTCATCAGTATTTAAAGTCCTCTTCACTTTCAGCAAGCAAGGTTGTATCATCTGCATATCGCAGGTTGTTGATGAGTCTTCCTCCAATCCTGATGCCACGTTATTCTTCATAGAACCCAGCTTCTCGTATTATTTGCTCAGCATACAGGTTGAGTAAGTATGGTGAAAGAATACAACCTCATCGCACACCATTCTTAGTTTTAAACCATTCAGTGTTCCCATGATCTGTTCAAATAACTGCCTTTTGGTCCACGTACAGATTCCTCATGAGCACAATCAAGAGTTCCGGAATACTCATACTTCGCAATGTTGTCCATAGCTTGTCATGATCCACACAATCAAAAGCCTTTGTACAGTCAATAAAGCACAGGTAAATATCTTTCTGATATTCTCTGCTTTCAACCAAGATCCATCGGACATCATTAATGATATCCCTCATTCTACAGCCTCTTCTGAATTCGGCTTGAACCTCTGTAAGTTCTCTGTCAATGTATGCTTGCAGCCATTTCTGTATTATTTTTAGTAAAACTTTATTCGCATGAGCTATCAAAAATATTGTCTGATGATTTTTACATTCTGTTGGGTCACCTCTCTTTGGAATGGGCACAAATATGGATCTCTTCCAATCAGTCGGACAGATAGTTGTCTTCCAAATTTCTTGGCATAGCTGAGTGAGTGCCTCCTGTACCACCTCACTTTCTTGAAAGATTTCAATTTTTATTCCATCAATTCCTGGTGCCTTGTACTTTGTCAATTCTTTCAATGCACCTTGGACTTCCTCCTTCAGTATCATTCACTCTTGATCATACAATACCTCTTGAAACAGTTGAACATCAACCATTTCCTTTTGGTACAGTGACTATGTGTATTTCTTCCATCTTATTTTGCTGCTTTCTACATCATTCAATCATTTGCCCAAAGAATCCTTCCATAATGAAAGTCCAGGCTTGAATTTTTTCTTCAGTTCCCCCAGCTTGAGAAATGCTGAGCATGGTCTTCCTTTTTGGTTTTCTGATTCCAGATCTTTGCACATTTTGTTGTAATATTTGGCTTTATTTTCTCGAGCTGATCTTTGAAATTTTCTATTCCGCTCTTGGACCTCCTCATTTCTTCCATTTGCTTTAGCATATGTACCCTGGAGAGCAAGTTTCAGTGTCTCTTCTGACACCCATTTTGACCTTTTCCTTCTTTCTTGTCTTCTTAATGACTTTTAGCTTTCTTCATGTATAATGTTCTTGATGTCATCCCACAATTCCTCTGGTCTTCGGTCTTTAGTGTTTAAAGTATATAGTCATCTCTTATGCTGTCTAAAGAAGGTATTTGAAATGAACAAATCATTGATTTTGCAAAATTCTATCATGTGATCTCTGGCATCATTTCTATCACCATGGCTATATTTTCCACTACTGATCCTTCCTCTTTGCTCCCAACCTTTGCATTTCAATCACCAGTAATGATCAATCAATACATCTTGATAGCATGTACGATCAATTTCAGATTGAAGAAATTAGCAGATCATAATTTGGGGTCAGAAATGCTCATGGCACAGTTGTTACAGTCAGCTGCTAATAAATGCTCATAGGACACACCACTCTACCACAAGCCTCAGCCTGAAGGCACTCAACTCTACTTCCATTGGTCAGCAAATGCAGTCCCACAACTTAAGTGCTTGGAGGCACCCCAATATATAAGCAAACTTCCTGCCCAAAAATCACTTTCCTTGCTCTGTGGGCTGGGAAATCCACTGCTCTGTTTCATATTCTGGTTCTTGGTTTGCTGCTGCTGCTTCTTTGCCACTTCTCTGATGTCACAGCTTTTTGCCCCTGGGTTACGGAGACTTACTGCACAAGGCTCTTGGGATCCAAAGAATGGCTTCCACTCCTGGCTCTTCTTTGATGACAATAAAATCCCCACTCCTTTTTCTGAGATGGCTCATTTAAAACCCATTCTAGAAAGTTTTTATAATTTCAATAAACTCTGCTAATTCAATATCTTCTCCCACCTGTTACTCAGACCCAGCAGGGCAGAAACATTGTTTGCTGGCAGTTACAAACTATGGCTAGAAGGGACATTTGATAATTCATTACAACACAGTCTGCGTATTGCCCTGATTTATATCGGGGGGCTATTTTCTTTCATTATGAAGCCCTTCTTAGGTCTACTCTGGATGCAATGTGTAGCCTTCACTAAAGCCTGGCATAAAAATGCTTTTGCTAGTGCAGTCAAACTAACTGAATGCTGGCCCTGTCTTCCAACACCATGAATGTTGTTATTCTGTACCTTCGAGTAGATTTTGATTCATAGCAACCCCATATAGGGTTTCCAAGGCTATAAACCTGTATGGGCACAGGAACCTCACCTTTCTCCTGCAGAGTGGCTGGTAGATTGAAACTGCTGACCTTTCAGTTAGCAACCCCCCCCCCCAAAAAAAAAACCCACTACACCATCAGGGATCCTTAATTTAACATCATAAATGTTGCTGTTGTTAAGTGCCAACAAGTCAGTTCTAACTCATAGTGACCTTCTGTAAGGCTTCCAAAGTGACTGGTAGGTTTGAACCACAAATCTTGAAGTTAGCAGTACAGTGCTTACCCTACAGTGACATACCAGGACTCCAACACCATGAATAGATCATTAAAATTCAGATCTGCTAGCTTCTCCATGATTTGATTACTGTTCTATGACCAATGTTGCAATTAACCTTGATAGCACCTTCACATTGACCATACAGGTCATTCAATGGCACTCTTCAGCACTATCAACATGCCATCAGATACCATATTTCAATTTCACCCAATACTAGACAAGTGATGCAGAATGGGCTATGTGCCATTGAACTAGTAACAAAGAATCAGGGGTGTACCACTCCTGCACAGATTGGCCACTCCTGTGCCTAAGACTCCTAACGTTCCTCAGAGCTCTCCTTACTCTAAATACCAACAGAGAGGGAAGGAGTCTTCACATCAAGTATCAATGCTATTCCCTCTGTACACAGGGTAGATACAGAAAGGCAACTTAGGCATTGGCTACCTAATATGAGGGTGCAATAGAAGCATGAAGTGACTGGCTTACAAGGTTTCAAGAGGGAGTTTAGTTTAAGAGTGTGGGGGGAAGAAAGAGTCCCCACAGAATAGTTTTCATCTTGTATAGATGGGTCTGATGAAAAGAGATTGGGATAAGATTCGTATGATTCAATAGTGAGTAATTGTAACTGTCACAATTGTAAAGGTAGAAGTTTTATAACAAAAACAGGAAAGTGGTTAATCTTACAATCCAGAAACAGAGGACCCTAGGACCATCAAGGGAGAAGAGCAAAAGCAGAATGCAGGACCTTATCCAGAGAAGCAGCAACACCAGAGATGGAGGCAGAGTTGGGGTCATGGAGAGGAGGAACAGCTGAGGACTCTAGATTCATTGGATGAGAGAGACTAAGAGCAGGTGGCCAGGAGGCAGACTTGCAGAATGTGCCCTTTGTAGGTGTAAATTATTATATATGCCTGAGTGGGGTTTTTGTGTGTGTGTGTGGGGGGGGGGGGTTGTTGTTTTTTTAAAAAAGCTAAAGTGAATAGAGAGAAATACTGTTAACTGATAGTACATGGAGGGGATTATAATCATTGTAATGAAACAAGGTGCATGATTTATTTAATGTAAAACTCATGATCTGCCCTATAAACTTTCACTTGATCCACAATAAAACCTTAAAAAAAAATCATACAGGAAGAAAGCAAAAGCTCATAAAGAAGATAAGGGAGAAGGAAAACACCAAAATGAATGTCAGAAGAGACTCTAAAACTTGCTCTCCAGTGTAGAGATGCTAAAGGAAATGGAAGAAATGAGGAGGTAAAAGAGCTGAATAGAAAATTTCAAGGGGCAGCTTGAGAAGACAAAGTCCAATATTATAATGAAATGTACAAAGAACTGGAGTTAGAAACCACAAGGCAAGAACATGCTCAGCATTTCTCAAGCTGAGGGAACTGAAGAAAAAATTGAAGCCTCGACTTGCAATATTGAAGGACTCTATGGACAAAATATTGAATGATGCAGAAAATATCAAAAGAATTTGGAAGTAACCTACAGAGTCACTGTGCCAAAAAGGAAATTGTTGATGTTCAACCATTTCAAGAAATAGCATGTCATCAAGAGCCAATGATATTGAAGGAAAAAGTACAATGTGCATTGAAGCATGGGCAAAGAACCAGATCTGAGAATTAATGGAATACAAATTAGAATCTTTCAACAAATTGATGCGGCACTGGAGGCACTCATTCATTTATGTCATAAAATTTAGAAGACAACTACCTGGCCAACTGAATGGAAGAGATCCATATTTTTGCCCATTCCAAAGAAAGATAGCCTAACAGAAAATGGAAATCACCAGACATCAATATTAATACCCCTTGTTAAAGATAATACAAAAATGGCTGCATCCATACATTGACAGAGAACTTTCAAAAGATCAAGCCAGATATTGAAGAGGACATGAAATGAGAGATATCATAGCATACATCAGATGGATGTTTGCAGAGAAATACCAGAAAGATTTTTACTGGTGCTTTATTGACTACAGAAAGACTTTTGATTTTGTGGATTATGACAAGCTATGGACAACATTGCAGAGAATGAGTATTCTGGAATACTGAATTGTGCTCATGAGGAAGCTGTACACAGTCCAAGAGGCAGTTGTTTGAACAGAACAAGGGAACACTGAGTGGTTTTAAATTAGGCAAGTGTGTGCCAGCATTGTATACTTTCACCATACTTATTCATTCTGTATACAGAGTCCTCGTGTGGTCCTGTGGGATAAAGTACTGGACCACAAGATCAGTCTGAACCACAAGATTGATGATTCAAACTCAGCAGCCTTGGAAACACTATACAGGGTCGCTATGAGTTGGAACTGACTTGACAGCACTTAACAACAATAACAATATTCAATCTGTATACTGAGCAAATAATCCAAGAGGATGGACTATATGAAGAAAAAATGTGGCTTCAGGATTGGAGGAAGACTCATTAACAACCTGCAATATGCAGATGATGCAACCTTTCTTGCTGAAAGCAAAGAGTACTTAAAATACTTACTGATGAAGATCAAAGAGCACAGCCTTCTGTATGGATTATATCTCAATGTAAAAAATAAAAAACAAAAATCTTCACCATTGGACCAATGAACAGCATCCACATAAATGGAGAAAATATTGAGGTTGTCAAAGACTACGTTTTGCTCAAATCAGTTATGCATGTATGCGTTAGGCAAAATTGCTTCATAGACCTCTTTTAAAGTGCTGAAGAGCAAAGATATCAAGGGATGACTAACTATGGTATTTTCAATAACCTCATATGCATGTGAAAGTTAGGCAATGAATAAAGAAAACCGTTGAAGAATTGATGCATTTGAGTTATGGTGTTGGAGGAGAATATTAAAAGTACCATGGAACAGCCAAAAGAACAAACTAATTTGTGTTGGTAGAAGTACAGTCAGAATGCTCCTTGGAAGATAGCGTGGCCAGACTTCGTCTCTCACACTTCGGACACATTATTAGGAGGGACCAGTCCCTGGAGAAGGATATCGTGTTTGGTATGGTGGAGGGTCAGAGAAAAAGAGGAAGACTCCCAATGAGATGGATTGGCATAGTGGCAGCATCAGTGGGCCCAAGTGTAGCGATGTTTCATGAGGTTGACACAGGACCAGGCAGTGTTTTATTCTGTTGTGCATAGGGTCACTGTGAGTAGATACTAACAACAACAAGAGTCCCCGATAAACTCCCATTCTCAGATATCCTGTCTTCAATTCCCCTGACTGTCTTGGAGTCAATCATGATTTTGAAGTTTTACTGTCTGCTTAAACTGTATAAAATGCTTGCTTCGTTATATAGTCCAGTGGAATAGCCATCTTCACTCTGTGAATATGGACATTTTCCTGGTCTGGATTGTCTCTGGACTTTCAGTAACTAAATCTCTCACCTTTATCGAGGGTATGCTTTCAGTCTAAGACAGAATGAAAAATCAGCAGTGCTAAAAGAAAAGAAAGATTTCTAGGATGTTTTTCCTTATGAATTTAACGTCATGACCTTAGACATGTGCTTTTCTCAATCACTACAACTAAAGTGGAAGATGAACTGTCAGGTCAGAGTTAAGGCCAAATCACTGTGAAGGTGTGACAATCCTTTTTGGAGAAGAAATCATGTATAATAAGCTAATAAAAATGAAAATCCAACATCTGCAATTCCTCAGCCATCAGCACAAAAAAGCCAAAGCTCAGATAAATCACTGGAGGCCCTTTCTTTCTTTCTTTCTTTCTTTCTTTCTTTCTTTCTTTCTTTCTTTCTTTCTTTCTTTCTTTCTTTCTTTCTTTCT
>NW_006408579.1:2962082-2974714 GCF_000296735.1 Chrysochloris asiatica
TTTCTTTCTTTCTTTTTCCTATTTCTTTTTTCTTTTTTTCACTAGAGATTCCTCGCTGTGAACGATTTACCCCATGATAGGGTAAAGAGGTCTGATGGGATCAAAGATGTTTCTAATGCAGACTGTTTAGGTTTAACCCTCTAGTTCAAGGTTTCTCGATCTTAGCATTGTAGATAATTTGAGATGATTATGTCTTTATTTTGGAGTACTGTTCTGTGCCTTATAGGATGTTGTTGTTGTTAAGTGCCATTGAGTTCGTTGTGACTCAGAGCGACCCTGTATAGGGTTTCCAAGGAGAGGCTGGTGAGCTTGAACTGCCGACCTTGTGGTTCAAACCTTGCAGTCCCATGCATTAACCCACAGTGCCACACCCTGTATCCACTAGATGTCAGTAGCGCTCTGCTGCAGCGTGACAACCAAAACTCTCTTACTATTGTGCCTTTGAGCAGGTTCTATAGTGACACTGTATAGGGTTTCCGAGGAACAACTGGTAGGTTTGAACTGCTGGCCTTACAGCTAGCTGTCCAGTGCGCAACCTTCAGTACCACACCAGGACCCCCAAATGTCTCTGTTGTTGGTAAGTGCTGTTGAGTTGGTTCGAACTCATAGTGACCCTAGGGTTTCCAAGGAGTGGCTGGTGGGTTTGAACTGCTGATGTTGTGGTTAGCAGTCCAGTGCTTCTAATATAGTGCTACACCAGGACTGTTGTTGTTAAGTACCATCAAGTTGGTTCTGACCCATAGCGACCCTGTACAGGGTTTCCGAGGCTGTAAATCTTTACGGGAGCAGAAAGCCTCATCTTTTCCCCGCGGAGCAGCTGATAGTTTCTAACTGCTGACCTTGTGGTTCACCCAATTTGTAACCACTATGCTACCAGGACTAGACCTCTTTAAATGTTCTTTGGGTGAAAATTGCCCCAAGTTGAGAACCACTGCTCTCTAATTCTAAGCCAGTCTGAAGACTTGCTGAAATATATTGGTATGGTTTAAGGGAAACTCACCTATCATTTTAATTTTAGGTCGTGCTTCTCTCCAAGGACCTGACACAAGACCGACACAGAGAAGGAGTAGCGAGATAGTGACAATGGAAAGACTCTCCCCTATATACACATGACCAGCAAAAACTGAACAGAACATCTGAAGGTAGCCTCCTCCAATTCCTTCTCTACCAATATGAAAGATATGTGGTATCATGTAAAATATGAGGCACACTTCTTTTCATTTTTACCAAATTAAAAAGTTTTGACCGGTTACCCCACCTTCTCAAAAACCTCATTCAGATTGCTCCATATGCATAATGCTTGGTATTCCCCTCCTTTCTTCCCACATACAGTTTGCCTTTCTTGGGCCATTCTGCCATCTTGAAATATTCCCCTCTGTCAGCTAGTTCAGTGTCCTTCATAAAACTGAGTGTATCTTGATCTGTTCAGATTACTCCAGATGCATAATGCTTGGTATTCCTCTCCTTTCTTCACTATTTCTTTTTATTTTTACCAAATTAAAAACCTTTAACCTGCTACCTCACCTTCTCAAAAACCTCATTCAGATTTCTCCCGATGCATAATGCTTGGTATTCCTCTATTTAGGCTAATTCCTTATTCCAATCATTTATTTTCCCATGTACACCCCAGGACTGATGGAGACAGATGATGGTTCCTTACAAGTCACTTTGTATTAAGGCAGTAACATCCTTCTCAGTCTTTCTACCTCCTGCCAAGAAAGTCACTCTATCAACACAACCATGGAGCCAAATTTCATAAAGCAATATTTTTGTCATGTCATTTTCCCATTCAAAAACTCAGAAGGGATTCTAGTACCTATAGGAAAAAATTCTGAACTTTCAGTTTCCACATTCCAACCCATCTCTGGTCCAAACAGCCTCAGTTCTTTCATTGTTCTTCACATGACCTAGTGCCAGATATCACATGAATTTTACTAGATGGCAATAAATTGGGATTCAAAACTTTAGATTTGATCTGATTGGCTCAGGAAATGATGGAATCCTTACTTCCTAGGATCTGGAATGTTCTTTTTGTTATGCATCCTAACATAGCATTGTTGTTGTTGTTGTTAATTGCCATTGAGTGGATTCAGACCCACAGCAACCCTAGATACAGTTTCCTAGGAGAAGCAGCTGGTGAGCTTGAACTGCTGACTTTGCAGTTCAAACGACTTTGCAATCTGGCGCATTAACCCAAGGCACCACACCTGTCATATCAATTTTGTGTTCTCCTAAAATCCCCACAGAAGCATTGAAACATTGGAATCCAAGGACTTGTGTCAAGTCTAGGGTAGTTATAGCCTCCATACAGGCCTCATCTTGACTTCTAATTGGGGTGACACCAACATACAAATCAGTGTCAGCAGAGTTGCCTTTATATATAAAGAAGCATGAAAATCTAACACCTAAGATAATGGAGCTCTGGTAGCGTAGTGGTTACAAATAGGGCTGTGAACCTTAAGGTCAGCGGTTCAAAACTACCAGCTGCTCCGCGGGAGAAAGATGAGGCTTTCTACTCCCATAAAGATTTACACCCTCGGAAACCCTGTACAGGGTCGCTATGGGTCAGAACCGACTCAACGGCACTTAACAACAACAAGAGTGGCATAACAGTTTACAATTCGCAAAAGCATGATCACATTTTAATTTTATAAAATATCTGCGAACAAGACTTTTCTATCTCCATTTTATAGGAATGAAATTGAGGCAGCCAGAGATTGAGTGATCTGCTTAAGGTGATGCAGACTAGAAGCAAAACCAGGATTCAAACTGAGCATCTGGCTCAGGACATCCATACACATTTAGTACACCATAGCAGCCTACACATGTTTCCCCTTAAACGGGATCCCAATTTCCTCTCTGTGCTTTTTCCATTTCAGCTTACTGTCCATTCCTCAGACTACCCTTCACAGATGTTTCTCTCAGTTCTGTTATTACATAGACTTTCCCTGATTTTCCCTTTATCTTAAAATTCTTCTGCTCATTATGCTGACACTCCACAATGAAGCCATGCATGAAGCCTCTGTGGCCATCTTGTTCAGTTACAGTTCAGTATCTGAACTTCAGTAACGTATGCTATCTGTGGCATACCACATTCCACCTTGAGTTTATTTCCATGTCTTAAATCCTTTAGCATATGGTAGACTTATTGTAAAAAGCAAACATGCGTTGTACATTCTTGTTTGGCTCACATATGTAGAAAGGTGCCTTGATCAATAATATTTGATTATTTGGTGAGAGTAGATGCTTAATAAACATTTGTCTGATAGAGATTGCATCTACTAAGAGCTGTCTAGCTAGTTCTAAGTTCTCTCATAATTATAACAAAAAAAATCACTGACTCGATTTTGACTCATAGTAACCCTAGCCCCAAACCCAAACTCACTGCCATGGAGTCACCTCTGACTCATGTAGCGTTTCCAAAGCTGTCAGTCTTTACAGGAGCAGAAAGCTTCCCCTTTCTCCTGAGGAGTGACTGGTAGATTCAAACTGCTGATCTTATGGTTAGCAGCCAATGCGTAACCCACTATCCTAGGTGTCCTTCCTCATAATTTAGATCGCCTTTTATGTTCTTTAGGAGCCCTGGTGGTGCAGTGGATGAAGCATTGGGCTGCTGACCTAAAAGTGGTTGATTTGAACCCACCAGTCTAAAATGTGGCCATCTGCTTCCACAAAGATTTACAGCTCCAGAAACCCTATGGGGGCAGTTCTCCTCTGCTTTATAGGTCACCATGAGTCAAAATCAACTTACCAGCCCTGAGTTTTATATTCGTTAGTCATCAAGATTAATGTCTACATGTTATCTCAAGTTGGAGAGACCCTTTATCCTGAGATACAAAATATAAAATTTTTTAAATGCTTCCCTCACTTATGTATCTAGGGTTTGAAGAACTTATTTGTTTGTTTACTCAGGTTCCACCTGCATCTATGATTGACCCCTTCTTGGAGCTTCCTCAGATGGCAGGATCGTCCCACCTTGTCCTTCATATATCTGGTCTCTAGATGCTTCTTCATAGCTTTTCAGGAAATGAATAGAGAAGTATGAAGAGACAGAAATAGCTCTGGTGACTTTGATGGGTTTACAAATGCAGGGTTATTTAGACCTGGAAGAGACCTTAGAGAATATATGAATGACAAGGACACCAACACCTACCGAGGTGACCTGACTTGTGGAGGTGAAAGCCAAAGTCAGAACCCAGCTCTCTTAACTCTGGTGTTCTTTCTTTCACTGATTTGACTACAGGCTGTAAATTCTGCTGTGTGTGTGTACATGTACATGTTGTTTAGGGTGCTGACTCCTTGCAACTCCATGTGACACAGTAAAATTACCCCACAAAGTTTTCAAAGCTGTTACATTTATTGGGGGAGTCTTGGTGTGGTGCTGTGAGACAAAGCACTGGACCTCAAGGTCGGTTTGAACCACAAGGTCATTGGTTCAAACTCACCAGCCACTCCTTGGAAACCGTATACAGGGTCACTATGAGTCAGAACCAACTTAGCGGCACTCAACAAAAACAATAATGATGTTATGTGAGCAGATCACTAGGTCTCCCCTGCAGAACCACTGAGTGAGTTTGAAATGCCAGCCTTTCTGTCAGCAGCTGAGTGCCTAATGGGTTATACCATCAGGGCTCCATATATATATATTCATATATGTATAAATCCCATTGACTGGTGATCTATCTAGGCATAGATGTTGTTGTTGTTGTTGTTGTTAAGTGCCGTCGAGTCGGTTTCGACACATAGCGACCCTGTACAGGGTTTCCGAGGGTGTAAATCTTTACGGGAGTAGAAAGCCTCATCTTTCTCCCGCGGAGCAGCTATATATATATATATATACACACACACACACATACATATATATATCTAGGTCTATATAGATATATCTAGATCTATATATATACCTAGATAGATAGATAGATAGATCACCAGTCATGGGATTCTGGAAATACAATCTGTCCAATATCATGTCAACTTTATAGACTTGATATGATTTCTTGATAAAATACCAGAGAAGCATTTTGTGTTGCTGTTAAAGGGAAGTATGTTGGTATTTACACATATATTTCCTTTTTCTCAGGAATTTGTTGAAGCCCCCTTCTATAAGAGGATAATGGAATATTGTTGACATTTAGCCAATATTTCATTTTTCGTGCATGTCACCCACTTCATAAATTTCAAAAGAAAAAACTCTTTAAAACAAATTTCCTATGATATGTAAGATGAGCAGCATCTAAAAGCAATAATCAGGATGGAGAAGAATAAAACCTGCTGCCATCAAGTCAGTTCTGACTTATAATGACCCTGAAGGGCAGAGAAGTGCCCCCATAGTTTCCAAGGCTACGCATTTTTAGGCCGTGGACTTCCACACCTTTCTCCTATGGAGTGGCTGGTGTGTTTGAATAACCTACCTTCTGATTAGAATCCAAGTGCTCTAACCACAGAGTCACTAGAACTCCTCTGAAAAGGGATAGTTTAAAGATTCACACTATACTGGTTCATATTGAACAACAATTTCTTTGAATAGCTTTACACTAGTTTAAACTAATTTGTAAACTATTTTATGAAAAAGTTCTCATTCAAAATGAGAGGGTTTTACTGTGTGTGTACTACACAATAAACTACCTTAAGAGAATACTGATGCTGTGTGTACTATGAACTTATGAGCAATTGCTGACTCAGTACTTCTGAAGCACTTCAGTCATTGTTTCTTTCTAAGTTCATTAATTTCTTCACACGTTGCTTTAGGTGTAAGATGGATTACCTTTCCTGTGTTACCATATATTGAGACATGACCTGCTAAAAATGGATCCAACTGAGCAACAAATTCAAATAACACCCCCAATTTCCCATTTTATGGGGACTCAAAATACTTCATTTCTTCCTTGAAAAGATAACCCAATCAGCAATTACTATAATGACAGCAACAACGTGTTGCAAAACAACTTTCCAACACTAGTGTTCTTCACTAATTTGTGTTTACAATTCATGAGTTAAGCCAAAACTGTATCTTCAGTTTAAATATGACAATATAAAATTACTGTGAATTGAACAATCAAGTTGAGACAATCACTAAATCCATCAACTAACAATTGGAAAATTAAATTATTTAGGACTGGTTAGCAAACAAAACAATGAAGAAAACCAATTTACAGAGATTACAGTAGTCACTCCCTCTTAGAATTTTCACTATGAATTTTGCACCCTAGAAATACATTCTGGCTACAGAGCCTTGTTTGTTTACTACTATCCAGAAATTTTTAACACAAAGTTTCAACTGGTCCACTGTGTTGTTGACAATAACTTGTTCCTCTTCTGATCCTATATTTAAAAACAAAAGAAAAATTATTCCACAAAACAGAATTCATATTTCTGTTATTTATGGGGCCTGCAGATGTAGCGATTTTAGATTATAAAACAGTTTCACACTACAATATTGTCATTTTCCCCTCCATTAAAGAATTAAGAATTTGGAACAAATTTTGTTATATTCATATTGCTATTAGTAATTTCAGGACTAATGGTACTAGTACAATGATTCGGATCCATTAAACTCAAATATTAAACAAAAGTCTCTTCTGATTCATTACATTTTTAAAAGAAAGTTAATTTTGAAATTGTCTTCAGGGATTCACAAATTCTTCTCATTTTATCTTCTGCAAGCATTCATTTTTGTGCTTCACTTAGTTGCTGTTTTATTTTACCTGGATATAAAAGATGGCACTTTTAAAAGTTGGCTCTACCATAGCAAATAAATTTGAATAACTGAAAAGAAATAAAATTTATTAAACAAGTAAATTTTACTAAATAAAAATTTATATTTAAATTGGATGTTAATATAAAAAATTATCATTGAAAATTAGTAAGTAAAAAAAAACTTATTTGGAACATATGATTTTCTTTCTTCAGGTCTGAGATTTGTCAAAAGAAACAGTACTTGAGGCAGCAGAAAATAATTTCACTCGTTTCTTATATGATGTTTGTTGGCAAGCCCCTCACAGATCTTGACAAGTGTTTTTCTGTCTTCAAATACTTAAAAATTTGCATACTTACTTTCCATCCTTTGATGCTGTCTTCACAGTTCATCAGACTACTGCTGATTCCCAGTAGGGGCAAGAGTGATTGCAAAGGCAATCTAAAGATGTGTGTTGGTTCACTTTGAGCATGGACAGGACCACATATACCATGAGTCATGTGATAATAGTACCACTTGCTTGTACTTATGTAGTGGACAAGATAGAAATGAATGTGAGTTCATATCTAATCAGTCCGAAATGAAAAGAAAAATATAACTATTACCATATACAAAATTTATAAAATATACATTTTACTTCTTTGTGGAATTATTCAACTCCCTTATTTGGAGTTATATATATCATTGAGGTTAACAATAGCATAACTTCTCAATGAGTCATAAATAACAATTAGTTTTTTTCTGAGAAAGTGTGAAGGGAAATAGAAAATAATAAAATATATAGAATTTTTACTATCTAAATATTCATGTATCTCCTTGAGAACTGTTCAGTTTCCTTATAGATAGATGATATGTAAATATTGTGATATAAATGCAATGTTTTGATAAATGCCCTTTGTTGCTTTCTTGGAAGACAAATGTAGAAGCGCACTCATTGTATAACAGAAACATATTTTACACAATATTGAATTTTGCATCCACTTAATGTGTCTACAATCTCAGCATATGTAAAGTAATACCAAGCACTGTGTTCTGCACAACAAAGAATAAAAACAAAACTCAGTTGGTATATAAATGAACTTTCATGTTAGATAAATATTAGCATTTCCAGTATTTTTGGATATTTGTTGTATTATTACTCATGCTAGTATTTATATTAAAATATATGCTAGATTGCATCCACATGTATGCCAAACATATTTTAAAGTTACATTGTTTTAAAATGCTAATCAAGTTTAAAAGTAACTTGATTGAATTCATTGCAATGGTTGACCTATTCAAGTTCCCTCACTTTTGTGCATCATCAGAGACTCGTTGTTTAACAGGACATATGCAAGAGCATGTCCTTGTGTTTGCATCTTGGTAAAGATCATTGCCAGCCACCCTGACTGTAGTTGCTGGATCAGCAGACATGAACAATTTTCTCTAAATGGATCAGGGACCTCTTATCTATTAATATAATGTCTCCTTGCCCATTAATTTCTCATGTTGGATCAAGTTGCATATTGGGTGAATACATTGTTGTTGTTGGGTGCCATCAACTTGGTGCCGACTCATAGTGACCTGATGCACAGCAGAACAAAACACTGCCCAATCCTGGGCCAACTTCACTATTGTTGCCACGCTTAAGCCCATTGATGCTGCCACTTGGCCAATCCATCTCGCTGGGGGTCTTCCTCTTTTTCTCTGACCTTCCACCTTACCAATATAGGAAGAGTTAAAACTTGACAGTTCACCTCCACCTCTTGTTTACTGGAAACCGTACACTTCAAAGAGACCTGCTAAAATAGAGTTCCAATTATATGGGAGAAAACCATAAGGACACAGATGGCAACAATGGTGTTGGAGTGGTAGGGTCTCATAGCTCAAACAACCTTGTGCGGGGGTGCCCTGATGACTGTGTGAACTGTTTCCAGCTGACATACTTTCACACTGGAGCTGATATTAATTTCAATTAGTGCCCTGCCAGTTCCCTTCCACTTTGGCACTTTCTGTTCCTTGTATTCTGCTTGGTATCTATGGGTCTTTGTTTTGAACAACTGGTACCTTGTTTTGTTGCTTTCCTCTTATTTTAAGTTTATAGCTTACTTGGATCCCTAAAATGATTTTCCTCTTTGATATTTCTTGATCCTCTTACATCAGCAAAGAACTGAAAAGAAAGAGCTGGCCAACTCCCGTTTCTATAATGTTACTCGTGACTCCTTTTTCTCTGAAATTGCCATTTACAACTCATTGAAGGAAGAGTTGACTTGACTTAAACAGGGCCAATCACACTTTCATCTGAAAATTTGTGGTCCAACTCAATTTTAATCTAGATTAAATATTTAATCTAGTTATTTTAGTCGTAGTCTTTGTAAACTCCCACCAAATAACACTTTCCTGATGGGTCTGGTGGGGGAAGATGCTGAAAGGATTATATGATTCAGTTGTGAGTTGACTGTTAACAGGGTTAATTGTGATTGGAAAAGCTTGGAAATTTAATAAAGGGACTGGTCAATTTTGCCATCCTGCTGGGTATAAAATGAGTCATCTCAGCAATAGAAGAATAGCCATGAGTGGACCCCATGATTCCTGCACATTGAACCTCCTTGACCAGGGACAGAAAGCTGTTACTGCAGAGAATCAGCAACAGAACAGCCAGAGGACAAAACAGCACAGTGAGTTTACTGGCCCAAGGAGCAAGTAAAGCTAAGTGCCTTTTGGGCAGAAGCTTGCTTGTGGAAAGAGATGCCTCAAGGCACCTATCAGTTAGGCTTACTGGTCCTTGGAGCTAGAGTTGAGTGCTTTGGGTTGAGGCTTATGGCAGAGTGGTGTGCCCTTTAAGCATTTTAGTATTAGTGTTAAAAGAGCTTTACAACACTGCCGAGAAAGGCAGAGGCCAGACCAAGGGACTGAGGGCCAGAGAGAGACCTGCCTGCAGGCATGGTTGGGAAGAAACTGTCCTGACCAAAGAACTGTATGGAGAACACTTCTGATCCTGAATTGTAACCTGTCAACTTCTGTAGTAAACCCTGTAATAGTGAGAACTGTGTGGCCATTGCAATGATATGGGAACCTAGCAGTAGAGTGCTGTGGGAGGGATAGCTGGTGTTAGAACTGGTAAGATGGTTGGAGAGTGGCGGCATATCTGACCCCCGCCTCAGGAATCATGCCTGGACTCACGAGTCTGATTTTCTTTCCACTCCATGCCCGTTTTATACTAACCAAGTTTCACAAATGTGGCTCAATTTAAAATGCTTTATGTGGTAACTGTAAGGGGCCAGATTCTGCCATACAGCCTAAGGAACAGAAATAGCTTTAAATGGTTGTTCCCAGAACTAAATCACTGAAGAAAATAAAGGTGGTAAGTTGATAAGATCTTAAACAACAACAAAAAAACCCCCAACAGCCAAGAAAGTACAAATTGCTGCATTTAGTTAAGATTTGTAATCAGCCAGAGTGCTCCTTGGAGGCCAGGATGGCCAAACTTCGTCTCTCATACTTCAGACATATTGTCAGGAGGGACCAGTTGCTGGAGAAGGACTGGTGGAGTGTCAGAGAAAAAGAGGAAGAACCCCAATGAGATGGATTGGCAAAATGGCAGCATCAATGGGATCAAGTATGGCAACAATTGTGAGGATGGCCCAGGATCAGGCAGTGTTTCATTTTGCTGTGCATAAGGTCACTATGAGTCGGTACTGACTCAATGGCACCTAACAACAACAACAAGCAGAATAAAGAGAGACTATTATGTAGTATCAAAAGGGCAACATTCACCTAAGCACACAGATTAGAAGGGTTGAGAAGGAGGGTGGAATGGAAATAACCCCATGGAGGAAGTGGGATAACTTGATGCAACACAAAGGAGCTCTGGTAGTATAGTGGTTACAAATCGGGCTGCAAACCTTAAGGTCAGCAGTACGAAACTACCAGCCACTCCGCGGGAGAAAGATGAGGTTTTCTGCTCCAGTAAAGATTTACAGCCTAGGAAACCCTGTACAGGGCCGCTATGGGGCAGAACCGACTTGACAGCACTTAACAACAACAACAACATGGAGGGGATTGCAATCATTAAGATGAAACAAAGTGTAGGGTGTGTAATGTAAAACCAGTGATCTGCTCTGTTAGCCTTCACTCAATTCACACTAAAAACTTTGGGAAAAACAAAACAAAAACCCACAGCCATAAAAGAGGACAAACTCAAGGGATACCTTAGTCCCACCTCAAATTTTAGGCTGCTTCCCCTGAAAGATATTCCTGTAAATGATGAGCAAGTCACTCTTCCTCCCTGGAAAGCAAACAGTAAACAGCCTGCATTCACCATTCATGTGGATGAAGCAGAAGAAAAGCCTCAAAAGGGACCAGTGGAATCTAAAAAAGTAGAATGTGAAAATGCCCTTGCTTTTAATTCAGCTGTTGCTTTACCTGCACCAAGAAAACCACTGGTATCTCTTGCTTATCCTCTGGATGGTAGTTTTGAGTGCCCACATACTATGGACATGTCAGATGTATCAGAAGATGAAAAACCAGCAAGTGTTAATGAAGTACCAGACTACCATGAAGACATTCATACATACCTTAGGGAAATGGAGGTTCAGTGTAAGTCTAAAGTGGGTTACATGAAGAAACAACCAGACAAACAACCAGTATGAGGGCTATGCATGTGCACTGGTTAGTTGAAGTAGGAGAAGAATATAAACTACAAAATGAAACCCTGTATTGGCCTGTGAACTACATTGATAGGTTCCTTTCATCGATGTCTGTTTTGAGATGAAAACTTCAACTTGTGGGTACTGCTGCTATACTCTTAGCCTGCAAGTTTGAAGAAATAGATCCCCCAGAAGTGGCAGAATTTGTGTACATTACAGACGACACCTATATCAAGAAACCAGTTTGAGAATGGAGCACCTAGTTTTGAAAGTCCTTGCTTTTAACTGCACCAATAGTAAATCCGTTTCTTAACCAATACTTGCTGCATGAGCAGCCTGTAAACTGCGAAGTTGAAAGTTTGCAATGTTTTGGGGAGAGTTGAGTTTGATAGGCGCTGACCCATACCTAAAGTATCCGTCATCAATTATTGAGTGCTGGAGTAGCCTTTCATATAGTCACAGAACATACATAGACACAGGGCTAAGCTGGCCTGAGTCATTAGCACAAGATTGGATATACCTTGGCAAGTCTTAAGCCTTGTCTCATGGACCTTTACCAGACCTACCTCAGAGCACCACAACATGCACAAAACAATCAATAAGAGAAAAATACAATAATTCAAAGTATCATGGTGTTTCTGTCCTCAACCCACCCAAGACACAAAATGTGTTAAGAGTGAAGAGACCACTTTCGTTTTCTAAGATAAAAATCACTCAGAGTATATGATATACAGTTTTTATCTGAATACAGAAATTGTGGCCAATTACAAATTATGTTATCTGTTACTTTTTTAATGGTTTTAATTTGTGTATCTTCTGTACATGAAACTGTTTTAGACACCTGGCTCATTTAAAGTGGATTATTAAGCAAAGTATTAGTGATGTCAGCTGTCAGGATAATAATAATTGATCAATTGATTTAGGAAAGATGATTTGCAAATCAAGTCTAACTTGAGATTAAAAAAAAAAAATCTTAATAGTTTTAATCTGAGAAAGCTGGATTACTGTAGAATGGAGAGGCTTCTAATATTGAAGTCCAGGAACAGACCCTCACATTCTGGTATTCATTTTCCCATGCAACTGGACCAATTTGCTGTTTTCTGGCATGTGCACTAATCTGACAGTACTGTAATCAGTATAGTGATAAGCCTCCCTAAAACCTGTTTATCCCATGTATACTTTAAGCAGCCTGTGAAAAATGCTTTGTGCCTGTCAAGTTCTATCCATACTTAAGTCAGTTATCTAAAACGTACTAAGTTTATGACAGGAGAAAAATGAATAACTTCACAGATCATGGGTGGGGTGGGAAG